>NC_073247.2:2500-627500 GCF_029281585.2 Gorilla gorilla gorilla
ACCCTAACCCTAACCCTAACCCTAACCCTAACCCTAACCCTAACCCTAACCCTAACCCTAACCCTAACCCTAACCCTAACCCTAACCCTAACCCTAACCCTAACCCTAACCCTAACCCTAACCCTAACCCTAACCCTAACCCTAACCCTAACCCTAACCCTAACCCTAACCCTAACCCTAACCCTAACCCTAACCCTAACCCTAACCCTAACCCTAACCCTAAACCCTAACCCTAACCCTAACCCTAACCCTAACCCTAACCCTAACCCTAACCCTAACCCTAACCCTAACCCTAACCCTAACCCTAACCCTAACCCTAACCCTAACCCTAACCCTAACCCTAACCCTAACCCTAACCCTAACCCTAACCCTAACCCTAACCCTAACCCTAACCCTAACCCTAACCCTAACCCTAACCCTAACCCTAACCCTAACCCTAACCCTAACCCTAACCCTAACCCTAACCCTAACCCTAACCCTAACCCTAACCCTAACCCTAACCCTAACCCTAACCCTAACCCTAACCCTAACCCTAACCCTAACCCTAACCCTAACCCTAACCCTAACCCTAACCCTAACCCTAACCCTAACCCTAACCCTAACCCTAACCCTAACCCTAACCCTAACCCTAACCCTAACCCTAACCCTAACCCTAACCCTAACCCTAACCCTAACCCTAACCCTAACCCTAACCCTAACCCTAACCCTAACCCTAACCCTAACCCTAACCCTAACCCTAACCCTAACCCTAACCCTAACCCTAACCCTAACCCTAACCCTAACCCTAACCCTAACCCTAACCCTAACCCTAACCCTAACCCTAACCCTAACCCTAACCCTAACCCTAACCCTAACCCTAACCCTAACCCTAACCCTAACCCTAACCCTAACCCTAACCCTAACCCTAACCCTAACCCTAACCCTAACCCTAACCCTAACCCTAACCCTAACCCTAACCCTAACCCTAACCCTAACCCTAACCCTAACCCTAACCCTAACCCTAACCCTAACCCTAACCCTAACCCTAACCCTAACCCTAACCCTAACCCTAACCCTAACCCTAACCCTAACCCTAACCCTAACCCTAACCCTAACCCTAACCCTAACCCTAACCCTAACCCTAACCCTAACCCTAACCCTAACCCTAACCCTAACCCTAACCCTAACCCTAACCCTAACCCTAACCCTAACCCTAACCCTAACCCTAACCCTAACCCTAACCCTAACCCTAACCCTAACCCTAACCCTAACCCTAACCCTAACCCTAACCCTAACCCTAACCCTAACCCTAACCCTAACCCTAACCCTAACCCTAACCCTAACCCTAACCCTAACCCTAACCCTAACCCTAACCCTAACCCTAACCCTAACCCTAACCCTAACCCTAACCCTAACCCTAACCCTAACCCTAACCCTAACCCTAACCCTAACCCTAACCCTAACCCTAACCCTAACCCTAACCCTAACCCTAACCCTAACCCTAACCCTAACCCTAACCCTAACCCTAACCCTAACCCTAACCCTAACCCTAACCCTAACCCTAACCCTAACCCTAACCCTAACCCTAACCCTAACCCTAACCCTAACCCTAACCCTAACCCTAACCCTAACCCTAACCCTAACCCTAACCCTAACCCTAACCCTAACCCTAACCCTAACCCTAACCCTAACCCTAACCCTAACCCTAACCCTAACCCTAACCCTAACCCTAACCCTAACCCTAACCCTAACCCTAACCCTAACCCTAACCCTAACCCTAACCCTAACCCTAACCCTAACCCTAACCCTAACCCTAACCCTAACCCTAACCCTAACCCTAACCCTAACCCTAACCCTAACCCTAACCCTAACCCTAACCCTAACCCTAACCCTAACCCTAACCCTAACCCTAACCCTAACCCTAACCCTAACCCTAACCCTAACCCTAACCCTAACCCTAACCCTAACCCTAACCCTAACCCTAACCCTAACCCTAACCCTAACCCTAACCCTAACCCTAACCCTAACCCTAACCCTAACCCTAACCCTAACCCTAACCCTAACCCTAACCCTAACCCTAACCCTAACCCTAACCCTAACCCTAACCCTAACCCTAACCCTAACCCTAACCCTAACCCTAACCCTAACCCTAACCCTAACCCTAACCCTAACCCTAACCCTAACCCTAACCCTAACCCTAACCCTAACCCTAACCCTAACCCTAACCCTAACCCTAACCCTAACCCTAACCCTAACCCTAACCCTAACCCTAACCCTAACCCTAACCCTAACCCTAACCCTAACCCTAACCCTAACCCTAACCCTAACCCTAACCCTAACCCTAACCCTAACCCTAACCCTAACCCTAACCCTAACCCTAACCCTAACCCTAACCCTAACCCTAACCCTAACCCTAACCCTAACCCTAACCCTAACCCTAACCCTAACCCTAACCCTAACCCTAACCCTAACCCTAACCCTAACCCTAACCCTAACCCTAACCCTAACCCTAACCCTAACCCTAACCCTAACCCTAACCCTAACCCTAACCCTAACCCTAACCCTAACCCTAACCCTAACCCTAACCCTAACCCTAACCCTAACCCTAACCCTAACCCTAACCCTAACCCTAACCCTAACCCTAACCCTAACCCTAACCCTAACCCTAACCCTAACCCTAACCCTAACCCTAACCCTAACCCTAACCCTAACCCTAACCCTAACCCTAACCCTAACCCTAACCCTAACCCTAACCCTAACCCTAACCCTAACCCTAACCCTAACCCTAACCCTAACCCTAACCCTAACCCTAACCCTAACCCTAACCCTAACCCTAACCCTAACCCTAACCCTAACCCTAACCCTAACCCTAACCCTAACCCTAACCCTAACCCTAACCCTAACCCTAACCCTAACCCTAACCCTAACCCTAACCCTAACCCTAACCCTAACCCTAACCCTAACCCTAACCCTAACCCTAACCCTAACCCTAACCCTAACCCTAACCCTAACCCTAACCCTAACCCTAACCCTAACCCTAACCCTAACCCTAACCCTAACCCTAACCCTAACCCTAACCCTAACCCTAACCCTAACCCTAACCCTAACCCTAACCCTAACCCTAACCCTAACCCTAACCCTAACCCTAACCCTAACCCTAACCCTAACCCTAACCCTAACCCTAACCCTAACCCTAACCCTAACCCTAACCCTAACCCTAACCCTAACCCTAACCCTAACCCTAACCCTAACCCTAACCCTAACCCTAACCCTAACCCTAACCCTAACCCTAACCCTAACCCTAACCCTAACCCTAACCCTAACCCTAACCCTAACCCTAACCCTAACCCTAACCCTAACCCTAACCCTAACCCTAACCCTAACCCTAACCCTAACCCTAACCCTAACCCTAACCCTAACCCTAACCCTAACCCTAACCCTAACCCTAACCCTAACCCTAACCCTAACCCTAACCCTAACCCTAACCCTAACCCTAACCCTAACCCTAACCCTAACCCTAACCCTAACCCTAACCCTAACCCTAACCCTAACCCTAACCCTAACCCTAACCCTAACCCTAACCCTAACCCTAACCCTAACCCTAACCCTAACCCTAACCCTAACCCTAACCCTAACCCTAACCCTAACCCTAACCCTAACCCTAACCCTAACCCTAACCCTAACCCTAACCCTAACCCTAACCCTAACCCTAACCCTAACCCTAACCCTAACCCTAACCCTAACCCTAACCCTAACCCTAACCCTAACCCTAACCCTAACCCTAACCCTAACCCTAACCCTAACCCTAACCCTAACCCTAACCCTAACCCTAACCCTAACCCTAACCCTAACCCTAACCCTAACCCTAACCCTAACCCTAACCCTAACCCTAACCCTAACCCTAACCCTAACCCTAACCCTAACCCTAACCCTAACCCTAACCCTAACCCTAACCCTAACCCTAACCCTAACCCTAACCCTAACCCTAACCCTAACCCTAACCCTAACCCTAACCCTAACCCTAACCCTAACCCTAACCCTAACCCTAACCCTAACCCTAACCCTAACCCTAACCCTAACCCTAACCCTAACCCTAACCCTAACCCTAACCCTAACCCTAACCCTAACCCTAACCCTAACCCTAACCCTAACCCTAACCCTAACCCTAACCCTAACCCTAACCCTAACCCTAACCCTAACCCTAACCCTAACCCTAACCCTAACCCTAACCCTAACCCTAACCCTAACCCTAACCCTAACCCTAACCCTAACCCTAACCCTAACCCTAACCCTAACCCTAACCCTAACCCTAACCCTAACCCTAACCCTAACCCTAACCCTAACCCTAACCCTAACCCTAACCCTAACCCTAACCCTAACCCTAACCCTAACCCTAACCCTAACCCTAACCCTAACCCTAACCCTAACCCTAACCCTAACCCTAACCCTAACCCTAACCCTAACCCTAACCCTAACCCTAACCCTAACCCTAACCCTAACCCTAACCCTAACCCTAACCCTAACCCTAACCCTAACCCTAACCCTAACCCTAACCCTAACCCTAACCCTAACCCTAACCCTAACCCTAACCCTAACCCTAACCCTAACCCTAACCCTAACCCTAACCCTAACCCTAACCCTAACCCTAACCCTAACCCTAACCCTAACCCTAACCCTAACCCTAACCCTAACCCTAACCCTAACCCTAACCCTAACCCTAACCCTAACCCTAACCCTAACCCTAACCCTAACCCTAACCCTAACCCTAACCCTAACCCTAACCCTAACCCTAACCCTAACCCTAACCCTAACCCTAACCCTAACCCTAACCCTAACCCTAACCCTAACCCTAACCCTAACCCTAACCCTAACCCTAACCCTAACCCTAACCCTAACCCTAACCCTAACCCTAACCCTAACCCTAACCCTAACCCTAACCCTAACCCTAACCCTAACCCTAACCCTAACCCTAACCCTAACCCTAACCCTAACCCTAACCCTAACCCTAACCCTAACCCTAACCCTAACCCTAACCCTAACCCTAACCCTAACCCTAACCCTAACCCTAACCCTAACCCTAACCCTAACCCTAACCCTAACCCTAACCCTAACCCTAACCCTAACCCTAACCCTAACCCTAACCCTAACCCTAACCCTAACCCTAACCCTAACCCTAACCCTAACCCTAACCCTAACCCTAACCCTAACCCTAACCCTAACCCTAACCCTAACCCTAACCCTAACCCTAACCCTAACCCTAACCCTAACCCTAACCCTAACCCTAACCCTAACCCTAACCCTAACCCTAACCCTAACCCTAACCCTAACCCTAACCCTAACCCTAACCCTAACCCTAACCCTAACCCTAACCCTAACCCTAACCCTAACCCTAACCCTAACCCTAACCCTAACCCTAACCCTAACCCTAACCCTAACCCTAACCCTAACCCTAACCCTAACCCTAACCCTAACCCTAACCCTAACCCTAACCCTAACCCTAACCCTAACCCTAACCCTAACCCTAACCCTAACCCTAACCCTAACCCTAACCCTAACCCTAACCCTAACCCTAACCCTAACCCTAACCCTAACCCTAACCCTAACCCTAACCCTAACCCTAACCCTAACCCTAACCCTAACCCTAACCCTAACCCTAACCCTAACCCTAACCCTAACCCTAACCCTAACCCTAACCCTAACCCTAACCCTAACCCTAACCCTAACCCTAACCCTAACCCTAACCCTAACCCTAACCCTAACCCTAACCCTAACCCTAACCCTAACCCTAACCCTAACCCTAACCCTAACCCTAACCCTAACCCTAACCCTAACCCTAACCCTAACCCTAACCCTAACCCTAACCCTAACCCTAACCCTAACCCTAACCCTAACCCTAACCCTAACCCTAACCCTAACCCTAACCCTAACCCTAACCCTAACCCTAACCCTAACCCTAACCCTAACCCTAACCCTAACCCTAACCCTAACCCTAACCCTAACCCTAACCCTAACCCTAACCCTAACCCTAACCCTAACCCTAACCCTAACCCTAACCCTAACCCTAACCCTAACCCTAACCCTAACCCTAACCCTAACCCTAACCCTAACCCTAACCCTAACCCTAACCCTAACCCTAACCCTAACCCTAACCCTAACCCTAACCCTAACCCTACCCTAACCCTAACCCTAACCCTAACCCTAACCCTAACCCTAACCCTAACCCTAACCCTAACCCTAACCCTAACCCTAACCCTAACCCTAACCCTAACCCTAACCCTAACCCTAACCCTAACCCTAACCCTAACCCTAACCCTAACCCTAACCCTAACCCTAACCCTAACCCTAACCCTAACCCTAACCCTAACCCTAACCCTACACAGCTGTGTAGGAAATATCTACACAGCTATCTGCATATACATGGAAATATCTACAGAGCTTTCTCTATTAACATGGAAATATCTACACCGCTATCTGAACAAACTTGGAAATACCTACACCGCTATCTGTATAAACATGGAAATATCTACACCGCCATCTGTATGAACATGGAAATATCTACACCGCCATCTCTAGGAACCTGGAAATATCTACACTGCCATCTTTATTAAGATGGAAATATCTACACCGGTATCTGTATAAACATGGAAATATCCACACCACTATCTGTGTAAACATGGAAATATCTTCATCGCTATCTGTATAAACATGGAAATAAGTACACCGCCCTCTTTATAAACATGTAAATAACTACAACGCTGTCTGTGTAAACATGGAAAGGTCTACACCGCTTTCTGTGTAAACATGGAAATATCTACACCGCTTTCTGTATAAACATGGAAATATCTACACTGCCATCTCTATAAACATGGAAATATCTACACCGCCATCATTATAAACATGGAAATATCTACACCACCATCTCTATGAACATAGAAATATCTACACCGCCATCTCTATAAAGTTGGAATTACATACACCGCAATCTGTATGAACACGGAAATATCTACACTGCGATCTGTATGAACATAGAAATATGTTCACCGCCACCTGTATGAACCTGGAAATATCTACACCGCCATCTATATAAACATGGAAATAACTACACCGCCATCTCTATAAACATGGAAATATCTACAATGCTATCTGTATAAACATAGAAATATCTACACCGCCATCTGTTTAAACATGGAAATATCGACACCACCATCCCTATAAACATGGAAATATCTACACCGCCATCTTTATGAGCATGGAAATATCTACACCGACATCTGTATGAACATGGAAATATCTACAATGCCGTCTGTATGAACATGGAAATATCTACACCGCCATCTGTATGAACATGGAAATATCTACACCGCCATCTGTATAAACATGGAAATAACTAAACCGCTATCTCTATACACATGGAAATATGTAGACCGCTGTCTCTATAAACATGGAAATATCCACACCGCCATCTGTATTAACATGGAAATATCTACACCACTATCTGTGTAAACATGGAAATATCTACACCGCTATCTGTATAAACATGTAAATATCTACACCGCTATCTGTTTAAAAATGGAAATACCTACACCGCTATCTGTATAAAGAGGTAAATATCTACACCGCAATCTGTATAATAATGGAAATGTCTACACCGCCATCTTTTTAAACCAGGAAATACCTACTCCGCCATCTCTATAAACATGGAAATATCTACACCGCCATCTGTATAAACATGGAAATATATACAATGCTATCTGTATGAACAAGAAAATATCTAAACCGCTATCAGTATAAACATGGAAATATCTACACTGCTATCTGTATGAACTAGGAAATATCTACACCGCTATCTCAATATACATCGAAATACCTACACTGCTATCTCTATGAACATGGAAATATCTAGACCGCCATCTCAATAAACATGGATATACCTACACCGCCATCTGTATAAACATGGAAATATCTAGACCGCCATCTCTATAAACATGGAAATGTCTACACCGCCATCTGCATGAACATACAAATATCTTCACCCACATCGCTATAAAGGTGGAAATATCTACACCGCTATCTGTATAAACATGGAAATATCTACACCGCAATCTGTATGAACATAGAAATATCTACACCGCTATCAGTATGAACATTGAAATATCTACACCGCTATCTGTATGAACATGGAAATATCTACACCGCTACCCGTATGAACATGGAAATATCTACACCGCTATCTGTATGAACATGGAAATATCTACAGAGCTATCTGCATATCATTGGAAATATCTACACTGCTATCTCTATAAACATGGAAATAACTACACCGCTATCTGTATAAACATGGAAATATCCACACCGCGATCTCTATGAACATGGAAATGTCTGCACCGCCATTTGTATGAACATGGAAATATCTACACCGCCAACTGTATGAACATGGAAATATCTTCACCGCCATCTGTATGAACATGGATATATCTACACCGCCATCTGGATGAACATGGAAATATCTACACCGCTATCTGTATGAACATGGAAATATCTACACAGCTATCTGCATATACATGGAAATATCTACAGAGCTTTCTCTATTAACATGGAAATATCTACACCGCTATCTGAACAAACTTGGAAATATCTACCCTGCTATCTGTATAAACATGGAAATATCTACACCGCTATCTGTATTAACATGGAAATATCTACACCGCCATCTGTATGAACCTGGAAATATCTACACTGCCATCTTTATTAAGATGGAAATATCTACACCGCTATCTCTGTAAACATGGAAATATCCACACCACTATCTGTGTAAACATGGAAATATCTACACCGCTACCTGTATGAACATAGAAATATCTACACCGCTATCTGTATGAACATTGAAATATCTACACCGCTACATGTATGAACATGGAAATATCTACACCGCTATCTATATAAACATGGAAATATCTACAGAGCTATCTGTATATCATTGGAAATATCTACACTACTATCTCTATAAACATGGAAATATCTACAATGCTATCTGTGAAAACATGGAAACACCTACACCGCTATCTGTATATACAAGAAAATAGCCACACTGCCATCTGTATAAACATGGAAATACCTACACCGCCACCTGTATGAACATGGAAATATCTACACCACCATCTCTATAAACATGGAAATATCTACACCGCCATCTGTATGAACATGGAAATGTCTACAGCGCCATCTGTATGAGCATGCAAATATCTACACCGCCATCTGTATGAACCTCGAAATACCTTCACTACCATCTGTATGAAGATGGAAATATCTACACCGCCATCAGTATGAACGTGGAAATATCTACACCGCCATCTGTATGAACATGGAAATATCTACACCGCCATCTGTATCAACTTGGAAATATCTACACCGCCATCGGAATGAACATGAAATGTCTACACCGCCATCTGTATATACATGGAAATATCTACACTGCTATCTATATAAACATGGAAATATCTACAGCGCCGTCTGTATGAACATTGAAATATCTACACTGGCATCAGTATAAAAATGGAAATATTTACACCACTATCTGAATAAACATGGAAATATCTACACCGCTATCTGTATAAACTTGGAAATATCTTCACCGCTACCTGTATAAACATGGAAATATCTACACCGCCATCTGTATAAACATGGAAATATCTATACCACAATCTGTATAAACATGGAAATATCTACAGCACTACCTGTATATAGATGGAAATATCTACACCGCTATCTCTATAAACTTGGAAGTATCTACACCGCTATGTGCATAAATATGGAAACATCTACACCGCTATCTCTGTAAACATGGAATTATCTAAACCGCCCTCTGTACGAACATGGAAATATCTACATCGCCATCTCTATAAACATGGAAATAACTGCAAAGGTATCTGTATAAACAAGGAAATATCTACACCGCCATCTCTATAAGCATTGAAATATCTACACCGCAATCTGTATGTACATGAAAATATCTACAGCGCCATTTGTATAAACATGGAAGTATCTACACCGCCATCTCTATAAACATGGAAATACCGACATGGCCATCTATATGGACATGAAAATATCTACACCACCATATCTATAAACATGGAAATAACTACACCGCCATCTCTATGAACATGGAAATATCTACACTGCCATCACTGTAAACATGGAAATAACTACACTACTATCTCTATAAACCTGGTGACATCTAAACCGCCATCTGTATGAACATGGAAATACCTACACCGCCATCTGTATGAAGATGGAAATATCTACAAAGCCATCTCTATAAACATGGAAATATCTTCACCGCCATCTGTATGAACAAGGAAATATCTATACCGCCATCTGTATGAACCTGGAAATATCTACACCGCCATCTGTATGAACATGGAAATATCTACACCATCTGCAGGAACATGGAAATATCTACACCGCTATCTGTATGAACATGGAAATATCTACACCGCCATCTGCATGAACATGGAAATATCTACACCGCCATCTTTATGAACATGGAGATACCTTCACCGCTATCTGTATGAACATGGAAATATCTACACCACTATCTGTATGAACTTGGAAATATCTACACCGCCATCTGTATAAACATGGAAATATCTACACCGCTATCTTTATGAACATGACAATATCGACAGCGACATCTGTATAAACATGGAAGTATCTACACGGCTATCTCTATAAACAAGGAAGTATCTACACCGTTATCTGTATAAGCATGGAGATAACTACACCGCTATCTCTATAAACATGGAAATATCTACAACGCTATCTGTATAAACATGGAAATATCTACACTCCTATCTGTAAAACAGGGAAATATGTACACCGCTATCTCTGTAAACATGGAAATATCTACACTGCTATACGTATAAACACGGAAATATCTATAAACATGGAAATATCTACAACGCTATCTGTATAAACATGGAAATATCTACACTCCTATCTGTAAAACAGGGAAATATGTACACCGCTATCTCTGTAAACATGGAAATATCTACACTGCTATACGTATAAACACGGAAATATCTACACCGCTGTCTGTATAAACAAGGAAATATCTACAACGCTACCTCTATAAACATAGAAATATATACACCGCCATCTCTATAAACATGGAAATATCTAAACCGCCATCCGTATGAACATGGAAATAACTACACCGCTATCTATAGAAAGAAGGAAATATCTACACCGCCATCTTTATAAACATGGGAATATCCACACCGCTATCTGTATAAGGATGGAAATATCTACTCCACTATCTGAATAAACAAGGAAATATCTACACAGCCATCTCTATAAAGATGAAAATATCTACACTTATATCTGTATGAACATGGAAATATCTACACAGCCATCTATATGAACATGGAAATACATACATCGCCAACAGTATGAACATGGAAATATCTACACCGCCATCTGCATGAACTTGCAAATATATACACCGCCATCTGTATGAACATGCAAATAACTTCACCGCCATCTGTATGAACATGGAAATACCTACAACGCCATCTGTAAGAACATGGAGATATCTACACCGCCATCTGTATGAACATGGAAATATCTACACTGCTATCTGTATGAACATGGAAATATCTACACCGCTATCTGTATGAACATGGAAATATCTACACCGCTATCTCTACAACCATGGAAATATCTACACAGCTATCTGTATAAACAAGGAAATATCTACTCCGCTATCTGTATATACATGGAAATATCTACACCGCTATCTCTATAAAGATGGAAATATCTGCACCGCCATCTGTATGAACATGGGAATAGCTACACTGTCATCTGTATGAACATGGAAATATATACACCGCCATCTGCATAAACATGGAAATATGTACTATGCCATCTGTATGAACATGGAAATATCTATACCACTATCTGTATGAAGATGGAAATATCTACCCCGATATCTGTATGAACATTTAAATATCTACACCTCTATCTGTATGAACACTGAAATATCTACACCGCTATCTGTGTAAACATGCATACATCTTCACCGCTATCTGTATAAACAAGGAAATAGCTACACCGCTATCTGTATAAACATGGAAATACGTACACCGACATCTCTATAAACACGGAAATATCTACACCGCCACCTGTAAAACATGGAAATATCTACACCACCATCTCTATAAACATTGAAATATCTACACCACCATCAGTATGAACGTGGAAATATCTACACCGCCATCTGTATGAACTTGGAAATATCTACACCGCCATCGGAATGAACATGAAATTTCAACACCGCCATCTGTATATACATGGAAATATCTACACTGCTATCTATATAAACATGGAAATATCTACAGCGCCACCTGTATGAACATTGAAATATCTACACTGGCATCAGTATAAAAATGGAAATATCTACACCGCTATCTGAATAAACATGGAAATATCTACACCGCTATCTGTATAAACTTGGAAATATCTTCACCGCTACCTGTATAAACATGGAAATATCTACACCTCCATCTGTATAAACATGGAAATATCTATACCACTATCTGTATAAACATGGAAATATCTACAGCACTATCTCTATAGAGATGGAAATATCTACACCGCTATCTCTATAAACTTGGAAATATCTACACCGCTATGTGTATAAATATGGAAACATATACACCGTTATCTCTGTAAACATGGAATTAAATAAACCGCCCTCTGTATGAACATGGAAATATCTACATCGCCAACTCTATAAACATGGAAATAACAGCAAAGTTATCTGTATAAATAAGGAAATATCTACACCGCCATCTCTATAAGCATTGAAATATCTACACCGCAATCTGCATGTACATGAAAATATCTGCAGCGCCATTTGTATAAACATGGAAGTATCTACACCGCCATCTCTATAAACATGGAAATACCGACATGGCCATGTATATGGACATGAAAATATCTACACCACCGTATCTATAAACATGGAAATAACTACACCGCCATCTCTATGAACATGGAAATATCTACACTGCCATCACTGTAAACATGGAAATAACTACACTGCTATCTCTATAAACATGGTGAGACATAAACTGCCATCTGTATGAACATGAAAATACCTACACCGCCATCTGAATGAACATGGAAATATCTACAAAGCCATCTCTATAAACATGGAAATATTTTCACCGCCATCTGTATGAACAAGGAAATATGTATACCGCCATCTGTATGAACCTGGAAATATCTACACCGCCATCTGAATGAACATGGAAATATCTACACCGCCATCTGCAGGAACATGGAAATACCTACACCGCTATCTGTATGAACATGGAAATATCTACACCGCCATCTGCATGAACATGGAAATATCTACACCGCCATCTGTATAAACATGGAAATATCTACACCGCTATCTTTATGAACATGACAATATCGACAGTGACATCTGTATAAACATGGAAGTATCTACACCGCTATCTCTATAAACAAGGAAGTATCTACACCGCTATCTGTATAAACATGGAAATAACTACACCGCTATCTCTATAAACATAGAAATATCTACAACGCTATCCGTATAAACATGGAAATATCTACACTCCTATCTGTAAAACAGGGAAATATGTACACCGTTATCTCTGTAAACATGGAAATATCTACACTGCTATTTGTATAATCAAGGAAATATCTACAACGCTACCTCTATAAACATGGAAATATGTACACCGCCATCTCTATAAACATGGAAATATCTAAAGCGCCATCAGTATGAACATGGAAATAACTACACCGCTATCTATATAAAGAAGGAAATATCTACACCGCCATCGTTATGAACATGGGAATATCTACACCGCTGTCTGTATAAGGATGGAAATATCTACTCCACTATCTGAATAAACATGGAAATATCTACACAGCTTTCTGCATATACATGGAAATATCAACAGAGCTTTCTCTATTAACATGGAAATATCTACACCGCTATCTGAACAAACTTGGAAATATCTACACCGCTATCAGTATAAACATGGAAATATCTACACCGCTATCTGTATAAACATGGAAATATCTACACCGCCATCTGTATGAACATGGAAATATCTACACCGCCATCTCTAGGAACCTGGAAATATCTACACTGCCATCTTTATTAAGATGGAAATATCTACACCGCTATCTCTGTAAACATGGAAATATCCACACCACTATCTGTGTAAACATGGAAATATCTACACCGCTATCTGTATGAACATGGAAATATCTACACCGCTATCTGTATAAACATGGAAATATCTACACCGCTACCTGTATAAACATGGAAATATCAGCACCACTATCTGTATGAACATGGAAATATCTACACCGCTATCTGTTTGAACATGGAAATATCTACACCGCTATCTGCATGAAAATGGAAATATCTACACAGCTATCTGCATATACATGGAAATATCTACACAGATTTCTATATAAATATAGAAATAACTACAGCGCTATCTCTGTAAACTTCGAAATATCTACATCGCCATCTGTATGAACATGGAAATAACTACACCACTATCTCCATAAACATGGAAATACCTAGACCGCCATCTCTATAAACATGGAAATACCTACACCACCATCTGTATAAACATGGAAATATCTATACCGCTATCTGCATAAAGTTGGAAATATCTACACCGCCATCTCTATGAACATGGAAATATCTACACCGCCATCTGTACGAACATGGAAATATCTGCACCGTCATCTGTATGAACATGTAAATATCCACACCGCCATCTGTATGAACATGGAAATATCTACACCGCTAACTGTATGAGCATGGAAATATCTACACCGCTATCTGTATAAACATGGAAATATCTACACCGTTATCTATATGAACATGGAAATATCTACACCGCTATCTGTACGAACATGGAAATATCTACACAGCTATCTGTATATCAATGGAAATATCTACACAGCTATCACTATAAACATGGAAATAACTACACTGCTATCTGTATAAACATGGAAATATCTACACCGCCATCTCTATGAACATGGAAATATCTACACCGCCATGTGAATGTACATGGAAATATCTACACCGCCATCTGTATGAACATGGAAATATCTTCACCCCCATCTGTATGAACATGGATATATCCACACCGGCATCTGGATGAACATGGAAATATCTACACCGCTATCTGCATGAAGATGGAAATATCTACACAGCTATCTGCATATACATGGAAATATCTACACAGATTTCTCTATAAATATGGAAATAACTACAGTGCTATCACTATAAACTTCGGAATATCTACACCACCATCTGTATGAACATGGAAATATCTACACCGCCATCTGTATGAACACGGACATTTCTACACCGCCATCTGTAATAAGATGGAAATATCTACACCGCTCTCTGTATAAACATGGAAATATGTGCACCACTATCTGTATAAACATGGAAATATCCGCACCGCTATCTGTATAAACATGGAAATATCTACACCGCTATCTGCATAAACATGGAAATATCCACACCGCTATCTGTGTAAACATGGAAATGTATACACCGCTATCTGTGTAAACATGAAAATATCTACACCGCCATCTGTGTAGACATGAAAATATCGACACCGCCATCTCTATAAACATGGAAATATCTACACCGCCATCTGTATGAACATGGAAATATCTACGCCGCCATCTCTATAAACGTGGAAATATCTACGCCGCTATCTGTATGAACTTGGAAATATCTACACTGCTATCTGTATAAAATTGGAATTATCTACACCTATATCTCTATATACATGTAAATACCTACACTGCTATCTGTATAAACATGGAAATATCTACGCCGCTATCTGTATAAACATGGAAATAACTTCATCGCTATCTCTATAAACATGGAAATATCTACAACGCTGTCTCTATAAACTTGGAAATAACTACACCACTATCTCAATAAACATGGAAATATCTAGACCGCCATCTCTATAAACATGGAAATAACTAAACTGCTATCTGTATAATCATGGAAATATCTACAGCGCCATCTCTATGAACATGGAAATATCTACACCGCCATTTGTATGAACATGGAAATATCCACACCGCCATGTCTATGAACATGGAAATATCTTCACCGCCATTTGTATGAACATGGAAATATCTACACCGCCATCTGTATGAACATGGAAATATGTTCACCGCCATATGTATGAACATAGATATATCTACACCGCCATCTGGATGAACATGGAAATAACTACACCGCTTTCTGCATGAACATGGAAATATCTACACAGCTATCTGCATGTACATGGAAATATCTACACAGATTTCTCTATAAATATGGAAATAACTACAGCGCTATCTCTATAAACTTCGAAATATCTACACCGCCATCTGTATGAACATGGAAATAGGTACAACGCCATCTGTACGAACATGGACATATCTACACTGCCATCTGTATTAAGATGGAAATATCTACACCGCTATCTGTATAAACATGGAAATATCTGCCCAACTATCTGTATAAACATGGAAATATCGGCAGCACTATCTGTATAAACATGGAAATACCTACACCGCTATCTGTATGAACATGCAAATATCTACAAAGCTATCTGTATATCAAAGGAAAAATCTACACTGCTATCTCTGTAAACATGGAAATAACTACACTGCTATCTGTATAAACATGGAAATATCTACACTGCCACCTGTATTAATATGGAAATATCTACACTGCCATCTGCATGAGCATGGAAATATCTACACCGCCATCTGTATGAACATGGAAATATCTGCACCGCTAACTGAAAGAACATGGAAATACCTACACTGCTATCTGTATGAACATGGAAATATCTACACTGCTATCTGTATGAACATGGAAATATCTACACCGCTCTCTGCATGAACATGGAAATATCTACACCGCTATCTGTATGAACATGGAAATATCTACACCGCTATCTGTATGAACATGCAAATATCTACACCGGCATCTGGATTAACATGGAAATATCTACACCGCTATCTGCATGAACATGGAAATATCTACACAGCTATCTGCATATACATGGAAATATCTACACAGATTTCTCTATAAATATGGAAATAACTACAGCGCTATCTCTATAAACTTCGAAATATCTACACCGCCATCTGTATGAACATGGAAATATCTACACCGCCATCTGTACGAACATGGACATATCTACAACGCCATCTGTATTAAGATGGAAATATCTACACTGCTATCTTTATAATCATGGAAATATCTGCACCACTCTCTGTATAAACATGGAAATATCCACACCGCTATCTGTGTAAACATGGAAATGTCCACACCGCTATCTGTGTAAACATGAATATATCTACACCGCCATCTGTGTAAACATGAAAATATCTACAACGCCATCTCTATAAACATGGAAATATCTACACCGCCATCTGTATGAACATGGAAATATCTACAACGCCATCTCTATAAACGTGGAAATATCTACACTGCTATCTGTATGAACTTGGAAATATATACACTGCTATCTGTACGAACATGGACTTATATACACCGCCATCTGTATTAAAATGGAAATATCTACACCGCTATCTTTATAAACATGGAAATATCTGCACCACTATCTGTATAAACAGGGAAATACCCGCACCGCTATCTGTATAAACATGGAAATATCTACACCGTTATCTGCATAAACATGGAAATATCCGCACCGCTATCTGTATAAACATGGAAATATCTACACCGCTATCTGCATAAATATGGAAATATCCACACCGCTATCTGTGTAAACATGGAAATGTCTACACCGCTATCTGTGTTAACATGGAAATATCTACACCGCCATCTGTGTAAACATGAAAATATCTACACCGCCATCTCTATAAACTTTGAAATATCTACACCGCCATCTGTATGAACATGGAAATATCTACACCGCCATCTCTATAAACGTGGAAATATCTACACTGCTATCTGTATGAACTTGGAAATATCTACACTGCTATCTGTATAAAATTGAAATTATCTACACCACTATCTCTATAAACATGGAAATATCTACACTGCTATCTGTATAAACATGGAAATATCTACACTGCTATCTGTATAAACATGGAAATATCTTCACCGCTATCTGTATAAACATGGAAACATCTACAACGCTGTCTCTATAAACTTGGAAATAACTACACCACTATCTCTGTAAACATGGAAATATCTAGACCGCCATCTCTATAAACATGGAAATATCTACACCACCTTCTGTATAAACATGGAAATATCTATACCGCTATCTGCATAAACATGGAAATATCTACACCGCCATCTCTATGAACATGGAAATATCTACACCGCCATCTGTACGAACATGTAAATATCTACACCGCCATCTGTATGAACATGTAAATATCTACACCGCCATCTGTATGAACATGGAAATATCTACACCGCTAACTGTATGAACATGGAAATATCTACACCGCTATCTGTATGAACATGGAAATATCTACACCGTTATCTGTATGAACATGGAAATATCTACACCGCTACCTCTACGAACATGGAAATATGTACACCGCTATCTGTAGGAACATGCAAAAATCTACCCAGCAATCTGTATATCAATGGAAATATCTACACTGCTATTTCTATAAACATGGAAATAACTACACTGCTATCTGTATAAACATGGAAATATCTACACCGCCACCTGTATGACCATGGAAATAACTACACTGCCATCCGTACGAACATGGAAATATGTACACCTCCATCTGCATGAACATGTAAATATCTACACCGCCTTCTCTATGAACATGGAAATATCTACAACGCTAACTGTATGGACATGGAAATATCTACACCGCTATTGGTATGAACATGGAAATATCTACACCGCTATCTGCATGAACATAGAAATATCTACATCGCTATCTGTATGAACATGGAAATATCTACACCGCCATCACCATAAACGTGAAAATGTCTACACAGCTATCGGTATGAACTTGGAAATATCTACACTGCTATCTGTATAAAATTGAAATTATCTACACCACTATTTCTATAAACATGGAAATATCTACATTGTTATCTGTATAAACATGGAAATATCTACACCGCTATCTGTATAAACATGGAAATATCTTCACCGCTATCCGTATAAACATGGAAATATCTACACCGCTATCTGTATAAACATGGAAATATCTACAACGCTACCTGTATAAACATGGAAATATCAGCACCGCTATCTGCATGAACATGGAAATAGCCCCTCTATCTGTATGAACATGGAGATATCTACACCGCTATCTCTATGAACATGGAAATATCTATACCGCTATCTGTATGAACATGGAAATATCTACACCGCTATCTGTATGAACATGTAAATATCTACACCGCTATCTGTATGAACATGGAAATATCTACACCGCCATCTCTATAAACGTGAAAATATCTACACCGCTATCGGTATGAACTTGGAAATATCTACACTGCTATCTGTTTAAAATTGAAATTACCTACACCACTATCTCTATAAACATGGAAATATCTACACTGTTATCTGTATAAACATGGAAATATCTGCACCGCTATCTGTATAAACATGGAAATAACTTCACCGCTATCTGTATAAACATGGAAATGTCTACAACGCTGTCTCTATAAACTTGGAAATATCTACACCACTATCTCTATAAACATGGAAATATCTACACCGCTAAGTGTATGAACATGGAAATATCTACACCGCTATCTGTATGAACATGGAAATATCTACACCGCTATCTGTATGAACATGGAAATATCTACACCGCTATCTGTATGAACATGGAAATATCTACACCGCTATCTGTATGAACATGGAAATATCTACACTGCTATCTGTATAAACATGCAAGTATCTAAACCGCTATTTGTATATCAATGGAAATATCTACACTGCTATCTCTATAAACATGGAAATAACCTCACTGCTATCTGTATAAACATGGAAATATCTACACCGCCATCTCTATGAACATGGAAATATCTACACCGCCATTTCTGTGTACATGAAATTATCTACACCGCCGTCTCTATGAACATGGAAATATCTACACCGCCATTTGTATGAACATGGAAATATCTTCACCGCCATCTGTATGAACATGGAAATATCTTCACCGCCATCTGTATGAACATGGATATATCTACACCGGCATCTGGATGAACATGGAAATATCTACACCGCTATCTGCATGAACATGGAAATATCTACACAGCTATCTGAATATACATGGAAATATCTATACAGATTTCTCTATGAATGTGGAAATAACTACAGCGCTATCTCTATAAACTTCGAAATATCTACACCGCCATCTGTATGAACATGGAAATATCTACACTGATATCTGTACAAACATGGACATATCTTCACTGCCATCTGTATTAACATGGAAATATCTACACCGCTATCTGTATAAACATGGAAATATCTTCCCAACTATCTGTATAAACATGGAAATATCCACACCGCTATCTGTACAAACATGGAAATATCTACACTGCTATCTGCATAAACATGGAAATATCCACACCGCTATCTGTGTAAACATGGAAATGTCTACAGCGCTATCTGTGTAAACATGGAAATATCTACACCGCCATCTGTGTAAACATGAAAATATCTACACCGCCATCCCCATAAACATGGAAATGTCTACACCACCATCTATATTAACATGGAAATATCTATACCGCTATCTGCATAAACATGGAAATAACTACACAGCCACCTCTATGAACATGGAAATATCTACACGGCCATCTGTATAAACATGGAAATATCTACACTGCCATCCGTACGAACATGGAAATATCTACACCGCTATCTGTGTGAACATGGAAATATCTACACCGCTATCTGTAAAACATGGAAATATCTACACCGTTATCTGTGTAAACATGCAAATATCTACACAGCTATCTGTATATCAATGGAAATATCTACACTGCTGTCTCTATATACATGGAAATAACTACACTGCTATCTGTATAAACATGGAAATAGCTACACCGCCATCTCTATGAACATGGAAATATCTACACGGCCACTTGTATGAACATGGAAATATCTACACCGACATCTCTATGAACATGGAAATATATACACCGCCATTTATATGAAAATGGAAATATCTACACCGCCATCAGTGTAAACATGAAAATATCTACACCGCCATCTCTATAAACGTGGAAATATCTACACCGCCATCTGTATGAACATGGAAATATCTACACCGCCATCTCTATAAACGTGGAAATATCTACACCGCCATCTCTATAAACGTGGAAATATCTACACCGCTATCTGTATGAATTTGGAAATATCTACACTGCTGTCTCTATAAAATTGGAATTATCTACACCACTATCTCTATAAACATGGAAATATCTACAGTGCTATCTCTATAAACATGTAAATATCTACACCGCTATCTTTATAAACATGGAAATATCTTCACCGCTATCTGTATAAACGTGGAAATATCTACAACGCTGTCTCTATAAACTTGGAAATAACTACCCCACTATCTCTATAAACATGGAAATATCTAGACCGCTATCTCTATAAACATGGAAATATATACACCACCATCTGTATAAACATGGAAATATCTATACCGCTATCTGCATAAACATGGAAATATCTACACCGCCATCTCTATGAACCTGGAAATATCTACACCGCCATCTGTATGAACATGGAAATATCTACACCGCCATCTCCATGAACATGTAAATATCTACACGGCCATCTGTATGAACATGGAAATATATACACCGCTAACTGTAGGAAAATGGAAATATCTACACTGATATCTGTATGAACATGGAAATATCTACACCGTTATCTGTATGAACATGGAAATATCTACACCTCTATCTGTACGAACGTGGAAATATCTATACCGCTATCTGAATTAACATGCAAATATCTACACAGGTATGTGTAAAACAATGGAAATATCTACACTGCTATCTCTATAAACATGGAAATAACTACACTGCTATCTGTATAAACATGGAAATATCTACACCGCCACCTGTATGAACATGGAAATATCTACACTGCCATCCGTACAAACATGGAAATATCTACACCGCCATCTGTATGAACATGTAAATATCTACACCGCCATCTGTAGGAACTTGGAAATATCTACACCGCTAACTGTATGAACATGGAAATATCTACACCGCTCTCTGTATGAACAAGGAAATATCTACTCCACTATCTGTATGAACATGCAAATATCTACCCAGCTATCTGTATATCAATGGAAATATCTACACTGCTATCACTATAAGCATGGAAATAACTACACTGCTATCTGTTTAAACATGGAAATATCTAAACCGCCATGTCTGTGAACATGGAAATACCTACACCGCCATTTGTATGAACATGGAAATATCTACACCGCCATCTCTACGAACATGGAAATACCTACAATGCCATTTGTATAAACATGGAAATATCTACACCGCCATCTGTAAGAACATGGAAATATCTTCACCGACATCTGTATGAACATGGATATATCCACACCGGCATCTGGATGAACATGGAAATATCTACACAGCTATCTGCATATACATGGAAATATCTATACAGATATCTCTATAAATATGGAAATAACTACAGCGTTATCTCTATAAACTTCGAAATACCTACACCGCCATCAGTATGAACATGGAAATATCTACACCCTCATCTGTACGAACATGGACATATATACACCGCCATCTCTATTAAGATGGAAATATCTGCACCGCTATCAGTATAAGCATGGAAATATCTGAACCACTATCTGTATAAACATGGAAATATCCGCACCGCTATCTGTATAAACATGGAAATATCTACACCGCTATCTGCATAAACATGGAAATATCCACACCGCTATCTGTGTAAACATGGAAATGTCTACACCGCTATCTGTGTAAACATGGAAATATCTACACCGCCATCTCTATAAACGTGGAAATATCTACACCGCTATCTGTATGGACTTGGAAATATCTACACTGCTCTCAGTATAAAATTGAAATTTTCTACACCACTATCTCTATAAACATGGAAATATCTACACTGCTATCTGTATAAACATGGAAATATCTACACCGCTATGTCTATAAACATGGAAATATCTTCACCGCTATCTGTATAAACATGGAAATATCTACAACGCTGTCTCTATAAACTTGGAAATAACTACAAAACTATCTCTATAAACATGCAAATATCTACACCGCTAACTGTATGAACCTGGAAACATCTACACAGCTATCTGTATGAACATGGAAATATCTACACCGCTATGTGTATGAACATGGAAATATCTACACCACCATCTCTATGAACATGGAAATATCTACACCGCCATTGGTATGAACATGGAAATATCTACACCGCCATCTCTATAAACATGGAAATATCTACACCGACATCTCTATAAACATGGAAATATCTACACCTCCATCTCTATAAACATGGAAATATCTACACCGCCATCTGTATGAACATGGAAATATCTACACCACCATCCCTATAAACGTGGAAATATCTACACCGCTATCTGTATGAACATGGAAATATCTACAATGCTATCTGTATAAACATGGAAATATCTACACCACCATCTCTATGAACATGGAAATATCTACACCGCCATTGGTATGAACATGGAAATATCTACACCGCCATCTCTATGAACATGGAAATATCTACACCGCCATTTATTTGAACATGGAAATATCTACACCGCCATCTGGATGAACCTGGAAATATCTACACCGCCATCTCTGTAAACGTGGAAATATCTACACCACTATCTATATGAACTTGGATATATCTACACTACTATCTGTATAAAATTGAAATTATCTACACCACTATCTCTACAAACATGGAAATATCTACACTGTTATCTGTATAAAAATGGAAATATCTACACCGCTATCTGTATAAACATGGAAATATCTTCACCGCTATCTGTATAAACATGGAAATATCTACAACGCTGTCTCTATAAACCTGGAAATAACTACACCTCTATCTCTATAAACATGGAAATATCTAGATCGCCATCTCTATAAACATGGAAATATCTACACCACCGTCTGTATAAACATGGAAATAACTATACCGCTATATGCATAAACATGGAAATATGTACACCGCCATCTCTATGAACATGGAAATATCTACACAGCCATCTGTACCAACATGGAAATATCTACACTGCCATCTGTATGAACATGTAAATATCTACACCGCCATCTGTGTGAGCATGGAAATATCTACACAGCTAACTGTATGTACATGGAAATATCTACACCACTATCTGTATGAACATGGAAATATCTACACCGATATCTGTATCATCATGGAGATATCTACACAGCTATCTGTATATCAATGGAAATACCTACACTGCTATCTCTATAAACATGGAAATAACTACACTGCTATCTGTATTAACAGGAAAATATATACACCGCCACCTGTATGAACATGGAAATATCTACACTGCCATGCGTACAAACATGGAAATATCTACACCGCCATCTGTATGAACATGTAAATATCTACACCGCCATCTGTATGAACATGGAAATAACTACACCGCTAACTGTATGAACATGGAAATATCTACACCGCTCTTGGTATGAACATGGAAATATCTACACCGCTATCTGTATGAACATGGAAATATCTACACCGCTATCTGTATATCAATGAAAATATCTACACTGCTATCCCTACAAACATGGAAATAACTACACTGCTATCTGTATAAATATGGAAATATCTACACCACCATTTCTATGAACATAGAAATATCTACACCGCCATTTGTATGAACATGGAAATATCTACACCGCCATCTCTGTGAATATGGAAATATTTACACCGCCATTTGTATGAACATGGAAATATCTACACCACCATCTGTATGAACATGGAAATATCTTCACCGCCATGTGTATGAACATGGATATATGTACACCGGCATCTGGATGAACATGGAAATATCTACACCGCTATCTGCATGAACATGGAAATATCTACACAGCTATCTGAATATACATGGAAATATCTGCAGAGATTTCTCTATAAATATGGAAATAACTACAGCGCTATCTCTATAAACTTCGAAATATCTACACCGCCATCTGTATGAACATTTAAATATCTACACCGCCATCTGTACAAACATGGACATATCTACACCGCCATCTGTATTAAGATGGAAATATCTACACCGCTATCTGTATAAACATGGAAATATCTGCCCAACTATCTGTATAAACATGGAAATATCCGCACCGCTATCTGTATAAACATGGAAATATCTACACTGCTATCTGCATAAACATGGAAATATCCACACTGCTATCTGTGTAAACATGGAAATGTCTACACCGCTATCTGTGTAAACATGGAAATGTCTACACCGCTATCTGTGTAAACATGGAAATATCTACACTGCCATCTGTTTAAACATGAAAATATCTACACCGCCATCCCTATAAACATGGAAATATCTACACCGCCGTCTGTATGAACATGGAAATATCTACACCGCCATTTCTATAAACGTGGAAATATCTACACCGCTATCTTTATGAACTTGGAATTATCTACACTGCTCTCTGTATAAAATTGAAATTATCTACACCACTATCTCTATAAACATGGAAATATCTACACTGCTATCTGCATAAACATGGAAATAGCCACACCGCTATCTGTGTAAACATGGAAATGTCTACACCGCTATCTGTGTAAACATGGAAATATCTACACCGCCATCTGTGTAAACATGAAAATATCTACACCGCCATCCCTATAAACATGGAAATATCTACACCGTCATCTCTATAAACGTGGAAATATCTACACCGCTATCTGTATGAACTTGGAAATATCTACACTGCTCTCTGTATGAAATTGAAATTATCTACAACACTATCTCTATAAACATGGAATTATCTACACTGCTATCTGTATAAACATGGAAATATCTACACCGCTATCTGTATAAACATGGAAATATCTTCACCGCTATCTGTATAAACATGGAAATATCTACAACGGTGTCTCTACAAACTTGGAAATAACTACACCACTATCTCTGTAAACTTGGAAATATCTAGACCGCCATCTCTATAAACATGGAAATATCTACACCACCATCTGTATAAACATGGAAATATCTATACCGCTATCTGCATAAACATGGAAATATCTACACCGCCATCTCTATGAACATGGAAATATCTACACCGCCATCTGTACGAACATGGAAATATCTATACCGCCATCTGTATGAACATGTAAATATCTACACCGCCATCTGTATGAACATGGAAATATCTACACCGCTAACTGTATGAACATGGAAATATCTACACTGCTATCTGTATGAACATGGAAATATCTACACCGTTATATGAATGAACATGGAAATATCTACACCGCTATCTGTATGAACATGGAAATATCTACACCGCTATCAGTACGAACATGGAAATATCTACACCGCTATCTGTATGAACATGCAAATATCTACACAGCTTTCTGTATATCGATGGAAATATCTACACAGCTGTCTCTATAAACATGGAAATAACTACACTGCTATCTGTATAAACATGGAAATATCTACACCGCCACCTGTATGAACAAGGAAATATCTACACTGCCATCCGTACGAACATGGAAATATCGACACCGCCATCTGTATGAACACGTAAATATCTACACCGCCATATGTATGAACATGGAAATATCTACACCGCTAACTGTATGAACATGGAAATATCTACACCGCTATCGGTATGAACATGGAAATATCTACACTGCTATCTGTATGAACATGGAAATATCTACACCGCCATCTGTATGAACATGGAAATTTCTACACCGCCATCTGTATGAACATGGAAATATCTACACCGCCATCTGTATGAACATGTAAATATCTACACCGCCATCTGTATGAACATGGAAATATCTACACCGCTAATTGTATGAACATGGAAATATCTACACCGCTATCTGTATGAACATGGAAATATCTACACCGCTATCTGTATGAGCATGGAAATATCTACACCGCTATCTGTATGAACATGGAAATATCTACACCACTATCTGTATGAACATGGAAATATCTAGACCGCTATCAGTATGAACATGCAAATATCTACACAGCTATCTGTATATCAATGAAAATATCTACACTGCTATCCCTATAAACATGGAAATAACTACACTGCAGTCTGTATAAATATGGAAATATCTACACCTCCATCTCTATGAACATGGAAATATCTACACCGCCATTTGTATGAACATGGAAATATCTACACCACCATCTGTATGAACATGGAAATATCTACACCGCCATCTGTACAAACATGGACATATCTACACCGCCATCTGTATTAAGATGGAAATATCTACACCGCTATCTGTATAAACTTGGAAATATCTGCCCAACTATCTGTATAAACATGGAAATATCCGCACAGCTATCTGTATAAACATGGAAATATCTACACTGCTATCTGCATAAACATGGAAATATATACACCGCTATCTGTGTAAACATGGAAATGACTACACCGCTATCTGTGTAAACATGGAAATATCTATACCGCCATCTGTGTAAACATGAAAATTTCTACACCGCCGTCCCTATAAACGTGGAAATATTTACACCGCCATCTGTATGAACATGGAAATATCGACACCGCCGTCTCTATAAACATGGAAATATCTACACCACCATCTGTATAAACATGGAAATATCTATACCGCTATCTGCATAAAGATGGAAATATCTACACCGCCATCTCTATGAACATGGAAATACCTACACCACCATCTGTACGAACATGGAAATATCTGCACCGCCATCTGTATGAACATGTAAATATCTACACTGCCATCTGTATGAACATGGAAATGTCTACACCGCTTTCTGCATGAACATGGAAATATCTACACAGCTATCTGAATATACATGGAAATAACTACACAGCTATCTCTTTACACATGGAAATAACTACACCGCTATCTCTATAAGCATGGAAATATCTACACCGCCATCTGTATGAACATGGAATTACATTCACCGCCATCTGTATGAACATGTAAATATCTACACCGCCATCTGTATGAACATGGAAATATCTACACTGCTATCTGTATGAACATGGAAATGTCTACACCGCTATCTGTATGAACATGGAAATATCAGCACCGCTATCTGTATGAACGTGGAAATATCTACACCGCTATCTGAATGAACATGGAAATATCTACACCGCTATCTGTATGAACATGCAAATATCTACACAGCTATCTGTATATCAATGGAAATATCTACACTGCTCTCTCTATAAACATGTAAATAACTACACTGCTATCTGTATAAACATGGAAATATCTTCACTGCTATCTGCATAAACATGGAAATATCCACACCGCTATCTGTGTACACATGGAAATGTCTACACCGCTATCTGTATAAACATGGAAATATCTACACCGCCACCTGTATGAACATGGAAATATCTACACTGCCATCCGTATGAACATGGAAATATCTACACCACCATCTGTATGAACATGTAAATATCTGCAACGCCATCTGTATGAACATGGAAATATCTACACCGCTAACTGAATGAACATGGAAATATCTACACCGCCACCTGTATGAACAAGGAAATATCTACACTGCCATCCGTACGAACATGGAAATATCGACACCGCCATCTGTATGAACACGTAAATATCTACACCGCCATCTGTTTGAACATGGAAATATCTACACCGCTAACTGTATGAACATGGAAATATCTACACCGCTATCGGTATGAACATGGAAATATCTACACTGCTATCTGTATGAACATGGAAATATCTACACCGCCATCTGTATGAACATGGAAATATCTACACCGCCATCTGTATGAACATGGAAATATCTACACCGCCATCTGTATGAACATGTAAATATCTACACCGCCATCTGTATGAACATGGAAATATCTACACCGCTAATTGTATGAACATGGAAATATCTACACCGCTATCTGTATGAACATGGAAATATCTACACCGCTATCTGTATGAGCATGGAAATATCTACACCGCTATCTGTATGAACATGGAAATATCTACACCACTATCTGTATGAACATGGAAATATCTAGACCGCTATCAGTATGAACATGCAAATATCTACACAGCTATCTGTATATCAATGAAAATATCTACACTGCTATCCCTATAAACATGGAAATAACTACACTGCTGTCTGTATAAATATGGAAATATCTACACCTCCATCTCTATGAACATGGAAATATCTACACCGCCATTTGTATGAACATGGAAATATCTACACCACCATCTGTATGAACATGGAAATATCTTCACCACAATCTGTATGAACATGGATATATGTACACTGGCATCTGGATGAACATGGAAATATATACACCGCTATCTGCATGATCATGGAAATATCTACACAGCTATCTGAATATACATGTAAATATCTACACAGATTTCTCTATAAATATGGAAATAACTACAGCGCTATCTCTATAAACTTCGAAATATCTACACCGCCATCTGTATGAACATGGAAATATCTACACCGCAATCTGTATTAAGATGGAAATATCTACACCGCTATCTGTATAAACATGGAAATATCTGCCCAACTATCTGTATAAACATGGAAATATCCGCACAGCTATCTGTATAAACATGGAAATATCTACACTGCTATCTGCATAAACATGGAAATATATACACCGCTATCTGTGTAAACATGGAAATGACTACACCGCTATCTGTGTAAACATGGAAATATCTACACCGCCATCTGTGTAAACATGAAAATTTCTACACCGCCGTCCCTATAAACGTGGAAATATTTACACCGCCATCTGTATGAACATGGAAATATCGACACCGCCGTCTCTATAAACATGGAAATATCTACACCACCATCTGTATAAACATGGAAATATCTATACCGCTATCTGCATAAAGATGGAAATATCTACACCGCCATCTCTATGAACATGGAAATACCTACACCACCATCTGTACGAACATGGAAATATCTGCACCGCCATCTGTATGAACATGTAAATATCTACACCGCCATCTGTATGAACATGGAAATGTCTACACCGCTTTCTGCATGAATATGGAAATATCTACACAGCTATCTGAATATACATGGAAATAACTACACAGATTTCTCTATAAATATGGAAATAACTACAGCGCTATCTCTATAAACTTCGAAATATCTACACCGCCACCTGTATGAACATGGAAATATCTACACCGCCGTCTGTACGAATATGGACAAATCTACACCGCCATCTGTATTAACATGGAAATATCTACACCGCTATCTGTATAAACATGGAAATATCTGCCCAACTATCTGTATAAACATGGAAATATCTGCACCGCTATCTGTATAAACATGGAAATATCCACACCGCTATCTGTGTAAACATGGAAATGGCTACACCGCTATCTTTGTAAACATGGAAATATCTACACCGCCATCGGTGTAAACATGAAAATATCTACACCGCCATCCCTAAAATCATGGAAATATGTACACCGCCATCTGTATGAACATGGAAATATCTACACTGCCATCTGTATAAACGTGGAAATATCTACACCGCTATCTGTATGAACTTGGAAATATCTACACCGCCATCTGTATGAGCATGGAAATATATACACCGCCATCTCTATAAACGTGGAAATATCTACACCGCTATCTGTATGAACGTGGAAATATCTACACCGCTATCTGTATGAACTTGGAAATATCTACACCGCCATCTGTATGAGCATGGAAATATATACACCGCCATCTCTATAAACGTGGAAATATCTACACCGCTATCTGTATGAACGTGGAAATATCTACACCGCTATCTGTATGAACGTGGAAATATCTACACCGCTATCTGAATGAACATGGAAATATCTACACCGCTATCTGTATGAACATGCAAATATCTACACAGCTATCTGTATATCAATGGAAATATCTACACTGCTATCTCTATAAACATGTAAATAACTACACTGCTATCTGTATAAACATGGAAATATCTTCACTGCTATCTGCATAAACATGGAAATATCCACACCGCTATCTGTGTACACATGGAAATGTCTACACCGCTATCTGTGTAAACATGGAAATATCTACACCGCCTTCTGTGTAAACATGAAAATATCTACACCGCCATCTCTATGAACATGGAAATATCTACACCGCCATTTGTATGAACATGGAAATATCTACACCGCCATCTCTATGAACATGGAAATATCTACACCGCCATCTGTATGAACATGGAAATATATGCACCGCCATCTCTATAAACGTGGAAATATCTACACCGCTATCTGTATGAACTTGGAAATATCTACACTGCTCTCTTTATAAAATTCAAATTATCTACACCACTATCTCTATAAACATGGAAATATCTACACTGCTATCTGTATAAACATGGAAATATCTACACCGCTATCTGTATAAACATGGAAATATCTTCACCGCTATCTGTATAAACATGGAAATATCTACAACGCTGTCTCTATAAACTTGGAAATAACTACACCACTATCTCTGTAAACATGGAAATATCTACACCACCATCTGTATTAACATGGAAATATCTATACCGCTCTCTGCATAAACATGGAAATATCTACACCGCCATCTCTATGAACATGGAAATATCTACACCGCCTTCTGTACGACCATGGAAATATCTCCACCGCCATCTGTAGGAACATGGAAATATCTACACCGCCATCTCTATGAACATGTAAATATCTACACCGCCATCTGTATGAACATGGAAATATCTACACCGCTAACTGTATGAACATGGAAATATCTACAGCGCCATCTGTATGAACATGTAAATATCTACACCGCCATCTGTATGAACATGGAAATATCTACACCGCTAACTGTATGAACATGGAAATATCTACACCGCTATCTGTATGAACATGGAAATATCTACAGCGCCATCTGTATGAACATGGAAATATCTGCACCGCTATCTGTATGAACATGGAAATATCTACACCGCTCTCTGTATGTACATGGAAATATCTACACCGCTATCTGTATGAACATGCAAATATCTACAAATCTGTCTGTATATCATTGGAAATATCTACACTGCTATCTCTATAAACATGGAAATAACTACACTGCTATCTGTATAAACATGGAAATATCTACACCGCCATCTCGATGAACATGGAATTATCTACACCATTTGTATGAACATGGAAATATCTACACCGCCATCTCTATGAACATGGAAATATCTACACCGCCATTTGTATGAACATGGAAATATCTACACCGCCATCTGTATGAACATGGAAATATCTTCACCGCCATCTGTATGAACATGAATATATGTACTCCGACATCTGGATGAACATGGAAATATCTACACCGCAATCTGCATGAACATGGAAATATCTACACAGCTATCTGAATATACATGGAAATATTTACACAGATTTCTCTGTAAATATGGAAATAACTACAGCGCTATCTCTATAAACTTCGAAATATCTACACCGCCATCTGTATGAACATGGAAATATCTACACCTCCATCAGTACAAACATGGATATATCTACACCACCATCTGTATTACGATGGAAATATCTACACCGCTATCTGTATAAACATGGAAATATCTGCCCAACTATCTGTATAAACATGGAAATATGCACACCGCTATCTGTGTAAACATGGAAATATCTACACTGCCATATGTGTAAACATGAAAATATCTACACCGCCATCCCTATAAACATGGAAATATCTAGACCGCCATCTCTATATACATGGAAACATCTACACCACCATCTCTATGAAAATGGAAATATCTACACCGCCATCTGTACGAACATGGAAATATCTATACCGCCATCTGTATGAACATGTAAATATCTACACCGCCATCTGTATGAACATGGAAATATCTACACCGCTAACTGTATGAACATGGAAATATCTACACCGCTATCTGTATGAACATGGAAATATCTACACCGTTATCTGTATGAACATGGAAATATCTACACCGCTATCTGTATGAACATGGAAATATCTACACCGCTATCTGTACGAACATGGAAATATCTACACCGCTATCTGTATGAACATGCAAATATCTACACAGCTATCTGTACATCAATGGAAATATCTACACTGCTATCTCTATAAACATGGAAATAACTACACAACTATCTGTATAAACATGGAAATATCTACACCGCCACCTGTATGAACATGGAAATATCTACACTGCCATCCGTATGAACATGGAAATATCTACACCACCATCTGTATGAACATGTAAATATCTGCAACGCCATCTGTATGAACATGGAAATATCTACACCGCTAACTGAATGAACATGGAAATATCCACACCGCTATCTGTGTAAACATGGAAATGCCTACACCGCTATCTGTGTAAACATGTAAATATCTACACCGCAATCTGTGTAAACATGTAAATATCTACACCGCCATCTCTATAAACATGGAAATATCTACACAACCATCTGTATGAACATGGAAATATCTACACCGCTATCTGTATGAACTTAGAAATATCTACACTGCTATCTGTATAAAATTGGAAATATCTACTCCACTATATCTATAAACATGGAAATATCTACACCGCTATCTGTATAAACATGGAAATATCTACACCGCTATCTGTATAAACATGGAAATATCTACAACGCTGTCTCTATAAACTTGAAAATAACTACACCACTGTCTCTATAAACATGGGAATATCTAGACTGCCATCTCTATAAACATGGAAATATCTACAGCACCATCTGTATAAACATGGAAATATCTATACCGCTACTGCATAAACATGGAAATATCTACACCGCCATCTCTATGAACATGGAAATATCTACACCGCCGTCTGTATGAACATGCAAATATCTACACCGCCATCTTTATGAACGTGGAAATATCTACACCGCTAACTGTATGAACATGGAAATATCTACACCGCTAATGGTATGAACATGGAAATATCTACACCGCTATCTGTATGAACATGGAAATATCTACACCGCCATCTCTATAAACGTGGAAATATCTACACCGCTATCTGTATGAACTTGGAAATATCTACACTGCTCTCGGTATAAAATTGAAATTATCTACACCACTATGTCTATAAACATGGAAATATCTACACTGCTATCTGTATAAACATGGAAATATCTACACCGCTATTTGTATAAACATGGAAATATCTTCACCGCTGTATGTATAAACATGGAAATATCTACAACACTGTCTCTATAAACTTGGAAATAACTACACCACTATCTCTGTAAACATGGAAATATCTAGACAGCCATCTCCATAAACATGGAAATATCTACACCACCATCTGTATGAACATGGAAATATCTATACCTCTATCTTCAGAAACATCGAAATATCTACACCGCCATCTCTATGAACATGGAAATATCTACACCGCCATCTGTATGAACAAGTAAATATCTACACCGCCATCTGTATGAACATGGAAATATCTACACCGCTGACTGTATGAACATGGAAATATCTACACCGCTATTGGTATGAGCATGGAAATATCTACACCGCTATCTGTGTGAACATGGAAATATCTACACCGCTATCTGTATGCACATGGAAATATCTACAACGCCATCTGTACGAACATGGAAATATCTATACCGCCATCTGTATGAACATGTAAATATCTACACCGCCATCTGTATGAACATGGAAATATCTACACGGCTAACTGTATGAACATGGAAATATCTACAACGCTATATGTATGAACATGGAAATATCTACACTGCTATATGTACGAACATGGAAATATCTACACCGCTATCTGTATGAACCTGCAAATATCTACACAGCTATCTGTATATCAATGGAAATATCTACACTGCTATCTCTATAAACATGGAAATAACTACACTGCTATCTGTATAAACATGGAAATATCTACACCGCCACCTGTATGAACATGGAAATATCTACACTGCTATCTGTACAAACATGGAAATATCTACACCGCTATCTGTATGAACCTGCAAATATCTACACAGCTATCTGTATATCAATGGAAATATCTACACTGCTATCTGTATAAACATGGAAATAACTACACTGCTATCTGTATAAACATGGAAATATCTACAACGCTAACTGTATGGACATGGAAATATATACACCGCTATTGGTATGAACATGGAAATATCTACACCGCCATCTCTATGAACATGGAAATATCTACACCGCCATTTGTATGAACATTGAAATATCTACACCGCCATCTGTATGAACATGGAAATATCTTCACTGCCATCTCTATGAACATGGATATATCTACACCGGCATCTGGATGAACACGGAAATATCTACACCGCTTTCTGCATGAACATGGAAATATCTACACCGCTATCTGTATATCTATTGAAAATCTACACTGCTATCTCTATAAACATGGAAATAACTACACTGCTATCTGTATCAACGTTGAAATATCTACACCGCCAAATCTATGAACATGGAAATATCTACACAGCCTTCTGTATGAACATGGAAATATCTTCACCGCCATCTGTATGAACATGGATGTATCTACACCGGCATCTGGATGAACATGGAAATAACTACACCGCTATCTGCAGGAACATGGAAATATCTACAAAGCTATCTGCATACACATGGAAATATCTACAAAGATTTCTAAAGAAATATAGAAATAACTACAGCGCTATCTCTATAAACTTCGAAATATCTACACTGCTATCTGTGTAAACATGAAAATACCTTCACCGCTATCTGTATAAACATGGAAATATCTTCACCGCTATCTGTATAAACATGGAAATATCTACAACGCTGTCTCTATAAACTTCGAAATAACTACAACACTATCTCTGTAAACATGGAAATATCTAGACCGCCATCTATATGAACGTGGAAATATCTACGCCGCCATCTGTACGAACATGGAATTATCTATACCGCCATCTGTATGAACATGTAAATATCTACACCGCCATCTGTATGAACATGGAAATATCTACACCGCTATCTGTATGAACATGGAAATATCTACACCGCTATCTGTATATCAATGGAAATATCTACACTGCTATCTCTATAAACATGGAAATAACTACACTGCTATCTGTATAAACGTGGAAATATCTACACCGCCATCTCCATGAACATGGAAATATCTACACCGCCATTTGTATGAACATGGAAATATCTACACCGCCATCTCCATGAACATGGAAATATCTAAACCGCCATTTGTATGAACATGGAAATATCTACACCGCCATCTGCATGAACATGGAAATATCTACACCGCCATCTCTATAAACGTGGAAATATCTACACCGCTATCTGTATGAACTTGGAAATATCTACACTGCTCTCGGTATCAATTGAAATTATCTACACCACTATCTCTATAAACATGGAAATATCTACACTGCTATCAGAATAAACATGGAAATATCTTCACCGCTATCTGTATAAACATGGAAATATCTACAACGCTGTCTCTATAAACTTGGAAATAACTACACCACTATCTCTGTAAACATGGAAATATCTAGACCGCCGTCTCTATAAACATGGAAATATCTACACCACCATCTGTATAAACATGGAAATATCTATACCGCTATCTGCATAAACATGGAAATATCTACACCGCCATCTCTATGACCATCGAAATATCTACACCGCCATCTGTACGAACATGGAAATATCTACACCGCCATCTGTACAAACATGTAAATATCTGCACCGCCATCTGTATGAATATGGAAATTTCTACACCGTTATCTCTATGAACATGGAAATATCTACACTGCTAACTGTAGGAACATGGAAATATCTACACCGCTATCTGTATGAACATGGAAATATCTACACTGCTATCTGCATGAACATGGAAATATCTACACCGTTATCTGTATGAACACGGAAATATCTACACCGCTATCTGTACGAACATGGAAATATCTACACCGCTATCTGTATGAACATGAAAATACCTACACAGCTATCTGTATATCAGTGGAAATATCCACACTGCTATCTCTATAAACATGGAAATATCTACACCGCAACCTATATGAACATGGAAATATCTACACTGCCATCCGTACGAACATGGAAATATCTAAACCGCCATCTGTATGAACATGTAAATATCTACACCGCCATCTGTATGAACATGGAAATATCTACACCGCTAACTGTATGAACATGGAAATATCTACACCGCTATTGGTATGAACATGGAAATAACTACACCGCTATCTGTATGAACATGGAAATATCTACACCGCCATCTGTATGAACATGGAAATATCTACACCGCCATCTGTATGAACATGTAAATATCTACACTGCCATCTGTATGAACATGTAAATATCTGCACCGCCATCTGTATGAACATGGAAATATCTACACCGCTAACTGTATGAACATGGAAATATCTACACCGCTATCTGTATGAACATGGAAATATCTACACCGCTATCTGTATGAACATGGAAATATCTACACCGCCATCTGTATGAACATGGAAATATCTACACCGCCATCTGTATGAACATGTAAATATCTACACTGCCATCTGTAAGAACATGGAAATATCTACACCGCTAACTGTATGAACATGGAAATAACTACACCGCTATCTGTATGAACATGGAAATATCTACACGGCTATCTGTATAAACATGGAAATATCTACACCGCTATCTGTAGGAACATGCAAATATCTACACAGCTATCTGTATATGAATGGAAATATCTACACTGCTATCTCTATAAATATGGAAATATCTACACTGCTATCTGTATAAACATGGAAATATCTACACCGCCATCTCTATGAACATGGAAATATCTACACCGCCATTTGTATGAACATGGAAATATCTACACCGCCATCTCTATGAACATGGAAATACCTACACCGCCATTTGTATGAACATGGAAATATCTACACCGCCATCTGCATGAACATGTACATATCTACACCGCCATCTCTATAAACGTGGAAATATCTACACCGCTATCTGTATGAACTTGGAAATATCTACACGGCTCTCAGTATAAATTGAAATTATCTACACCACTATCTCTATAAACATGGAAATATCTACACTGCTATCTGTATAAACATGGAAATATCTACACCGCTATCTGTATAAACATGGAAATATCTACAACGCTGTCTCTATAAACTTGGAAATAACTACACCACTATCTCTGTAAACATGGAAATATCTAGACCGCCATCTCTATAAACATGGAAATATCTACACCACCATCTATATAAACATGGAAATATCTATACCGCTATCTGCATAAACATGGAAATATCTACACCGCCATCTCTATAAACATGGAAATATCTACAGCACCATCTGTATAAACATGGAAATATCTATACCGCTACTGCATAAACATGGAAATATCTACACCGCCATCTCTATGAACATGGAAATATCTACACCGCCGTCTGTATGAACATGCAAATATCTACACCGCCATCTTTATGAACGTGGAAATATCTACACCGCTAACTGTATGAACATGGAAATATCTACACCGCTAATGGTATGAACATGGAAATATCTACACCGCTATCTGTATGAACATGGAAATATCTACACCGCCATCTCTATAAACGTGGAAATATCTACACCGCTATCTGTATGAACTTGGAAATATCTACACTGCTCTCGGTATAAAATTGAAATTATCTACACCACTATGTCTATAAACATGGAAATATCTACACTGCTATCTGTATAAACATGGAAATATCTACACCGCTATTTGTATAAACATGGAAATATCTTCACCGCTGTATGTATAAACATGGAAATATCTACAACACTGTCTCTATAAACTTGGAAATAACTACACCACTATCTCTGTAAACATGGAAATATCTAGACAGCCATCTCCATAAACATGGAAATATCTACACCACCATCTGTATGAACATGGAAATATCTATACCTCTATCTTCAGAAACATCGAAATATCTACACCGCCATCTCTATGAACATGGAAATATCTACACCGCCATCTGTATGAACAAGTAAATATCTACACCGCCATCTGTATGAACATGGAAATATCTACACCGCTGACTGTATGAACATGGAAATATCTACACCGCTATTGGTATGAGCATGGAAATATCTACACCGCTATCTGTGTGAACATGGAAATATCTACACCGCTATCTGTATGCACATGGAAATATCTACAACGCCATCTGTACGAACATGGAAATATCTATACCGCCATCTGTATGAACATGTAAATATCTACACCGCCATCTGTATGAACATGGAAATATCTACACGGCTAACTGTATGAACATGGAAATATCTACAACGCTATATGTATGAACATGGAAATATCTACACTGCTATCTGTACGAACATGGAAATATCTACACCGCTATCTGTATGAACCTGCAAATATCTACACAGCTATCTGTATATCAATGGAAATATCTACACTGCTATCTCTATAAACATGGAAATAACTACACTGCTATCTGTATAAACATGGAAATATCTACACCGCCACCTGTATGAACATGGAAATATCTACACTGCTATCTGTACAAACATGGAAATATCTACACCGCTATCTGTATGAACCTGCAAATATCTACACAGCTATCTGTATATCAATGGAAATATCTACACTGCTATCTGTATAAACATGGAAATAACTACACTGCTATCTGTATAAACATGGAAATATCTACAACGCTAACTGTATGGACATGGAAATATATACACCGCTATTGGTATGAACATGGAAATATCTACACCGCCATCTCTATGAACATGGAAATATCTACACCGCCATTTGTATGAACATTGAAATATCTACACCGCCATCTGTATGAACATGGAAATATCTTCACCGCCATCTCTATGAACATGGATATATCTACACCGGCATCTGGATGAACACGGAAATATCTACACCGCTTTCTGCATGAACATGGAAATATCTACACCGCTATCTGTATATCTATTGAAAATCTACACTGCTATCTCTATAAACATGGAAATAACTACACTGCTATCTGTATCAACGTTGAAATATCTACACCGCCAAATCTATGAACATGGAAATATCTACACAGCCTTCTGTATGAACATGGAAATATCTTCACCGCCATCTGTATGAACATGGATGTATCTACACCGGCATCTGGATGAACATGGAAATAACTACACCGCTATCTGCAGGAACATGGAAATATCTACAAAGCTATCTGCATACACATGGAAATATCTACAAAGATTTCTAAAGAAATATAGAAATAACTACAGCGCTATCTCTATAAACTTCGAAATATCTACACTGCTATCTGTGTAAACATGAAAATACCTTCACCGCTATCTGTATAAACATGGAAATATCTTCACCGCTATCTGTATAAACATGGAAATATCTACAACGCTGTCTCTATAAACTTCGAAATAACTACAACACTATCTCTGTAAACATGGAAATATCTAGACCGCCATCTATATGAACGTGGAAATATCTACGCCGCCATCTGTACGAACATGGAATTATCTATACCGCCATCTGTATGAACATGTAAATATCTACACCGCCATCTGTATGAACATGGAAATATCTACACCGCTATCTGTATGAACATGGAAATATCTACACCGCTATCTGTATATCAATGGAAATATCTACACTGCTATCTCTATAAACATGGAAATAACTACACTGCTATCTGTATAAACGTGGAAATATCTACACCGCCATCTCCATGAACATGGAAATATCTACACCGCCATTTGTATGAACATGGAAATATCTACACCGCCATCTCCATGAACATGGAAATATCTAAACCGCCATTTGTATGAACATGGAAATATCTACACCGCCATCTGCATGAACATGGAAATATCTACACCGCCATCTCTATAAACGTGGAAATATCTACACCGCTATCTGTATGAACTTGGAAATATCTACACTGCTCTCGGTATCAATTGAAATTATCTACACCACTATCTCTATAACATGGAAATATCTACACTGCTATCAGAATAAACATGGAAATATCTTCACCGCTATCTGTATAAACATGGAAATATCTACAACGCTGTCTCTATAAACTTGGAAATAACTACACCACTATCTCTGTAAACATGGAAATATCTAGACCGCCGTCTCTATAAACATGGAAATATCTACACCACCATCTGTATAAACATGGAAATATCTATACCGCTATCTGCATAAACATGGAAATATCTACACCGCCATCTCTATGACCATCGAAATATCTACACCGCCATCTGTACGAACATGGAAATATCTACACCGCCATCTGTACAAACATGTAAATATCTGCACCGCCATCTGTATGAATATGGAAATTTCTACACCGTTATCTCTATGAACATGGAAATATCTACACTGCTAACTGTAGGAACATGGAAATATCTACACCGCTATCTGTATGAACATGGAAATATCTACACTGCTATCTGCATGAACATGGAAATATCTACACCGTTATCTGTATGAACACGGAAATATCTACACCGCTATCTGTACGAACATGGAAATATCTACACCGCTATCTGTATGAACATGAAAATACCTACACAGCTATCTGTATATCAGTGGAAATATCCACACTGCTATCTCTATAAACATGGAAATATCTACACCGCAACCTATATGAACATGGAAATATCTACACTGCCATCCGTACGAACATGGAAATATCTAAACCGCCATCTGTATGAACATGTAAATATCTACACCGCCATCTGTATGAACATGGAAATATCTACACCGCTAACTGTATGAACATGGAAATATCTACACCGCTATTGGTATGAACATGGAAATAACTACACCGCTATCTGTATGAACATGGAAATATCTACACCGCCATCTGTATGAACATGGAAATATCTACACCGCCATCTGTATGAACATGTAAATATCTACACTGCCATCTGTATGAACATGTAAATATCTGCACCGCCATCTGTATGAACATGGAAATATCTACACCGCTAACTGTATGAACATGGAAATATCTACACCGCTATCTGTATGAACATGGAAATATCTACACCGCTATCTGTATGAACATGGAAATATCTACACCGCCATCTGTATGAACATGGAAATATCTACACCGCCATCTGTATGAACATGTAAATATCTACACTGCCATCTGTAAGAACATGGAAATATCTACACCGCTAACTGTATGAACATGGAAATAACTACACCGCTATCTGTATGAACATGGAAATATCTACACGGCTATCTGTATAAACATGGAAATATCTACACCGCTATCTGTAGGAACATGCAAATATCTACACAGCTATCTGTATATGAATGGAAATATCTACACTGCTATCTCTATAAATATGGAAATATCTACACTGCTATCTGTATAAACATGGAAATATCTACACCGCCATCTCTATGAACATGGAAATATCTACACCGCCATTTGTATGAACATGGAAATATCTACACCGCCATCTCTATGAACATGGAAATACCTACACCGCCATTTGTATGAACATGGAAATATCTACACCGCCATCTGCATGAACATGTACATATCTACACCGCCATCTCTATAAACGTGGAAATATCTACACCGCTATCTGTATGAACTTGGAAATATCTACACGGCTCTCAGTATAAATTGAAATTATCTACACCACTATCTCTATAAACATGGAAATATCTACACTGCTATCTGTATAAACATGGAAATATCTACACCGCTATCTGTATAAACATGGAAATATCTACAACGCTGTCTCTATAAACTTGGAAATAACTACACCACTATCTCTGTAAACATGGAAATATCTAGACCGCCATCTCTATAAACATGGAAATATCTACACCACCATCTATATAAACATGGAAATATCTATACCGCTATCTGCATAAACATGGAAATATCTACACCGCCATCTCTATGAAGATGGAAATATCTACACCGCCGTCTGTACGAACATGGAAATATCTACACCGCCATCTGTATGAACATGTAAATATCTACACCGCCGTCTGTACGAACATGGAAATATCTACACCGCCATCTGTATGAACATGTAAATATCTACACCGCCATCTGTATGAACATGGAAATATCTACACCGCTAACTGTATGAACATGGAAATATCTACACCGCTATCTGTATGAACATGGAAATATCTACACCGTTATCTCTATGAACATGGAAATATCTACACCGCTATCTGTATGAAAATGGAAATATCTACACCGCTATCTGTATGAACATGTGTATATCTACACCGTTATCTGTATGAACATGGAAATATCTACACCGCTATCTGTATGAACATGGAAATATCTACACAGCTATCTGTACGAACATGGAAATATCTACACCGCTATCTGTATGAACATGCAAAAACCTACACAGCTATCTGTATATCAATGGAAATATCCACACTGCTATCTCTATAAACATGGAAATAACTACACTGCTATCTGTATAAACATGGAAATGTCTACACCGCCACCTATATGAACATGGAAATATCTACACTGCCATGTGTATGAACATGTAAATATCCACACCGCCATCTGTATGAACATGGAAATATCTACACCGCTAACTGTATGAACATGGAAATATCAACACCGCTATTGGTATGAACATGGAAATAACTACACCGCTATCTGTATGAACATGGAAATATCTACACCGCCATCTGTATGAACATGGAAATATCTACACCGCCATCTGTATGAACATGCAAATATCTACACAGCTATCTGTATATCAATTGATATATCTACAATGCTATCTCTATAAACATGGAAATAACTACACTGCTATCTGTATAAACATGGAAATATCTACACCGCCACCTGTGTGAACATGGAAATATCTACACTGCCATCCGTACGAACATGGAAATATCTACACCGCCATCTGTATGAAAATGTAAATATCTGCACTGCCATCTGTATGAACATGGAAATATCTACACCGCTAACTGTATGAACATGGAAATATCTACACCGCTATCTGTATGAACATGGAAATATCTACACCGCTATCTGTATGAACATGGAAATATCTACACCGCCATCTGTATGAACATGGAAATATCAACACCGCCATCTGTATGAACATGTAAATATCTATACTGCCATCTGTAAGAACATGGAAATATCTACACCGCTAACTGTATGAACATGGAAATATCTACACCGCTATCTGTATGAACATGGAAATATCTACACCGCTATTTGTATAAACATGGAAATATCTACACCGCTATCTGTATGAACATGCAAATATCTACACCGCTGTCTGTATGAACTTGGAAATATCTACACTGCTCTCGGTATAAATTGAAATTATCTACACCACTATCTCTATAAACATGGAAATATCTACACTGCTATCTGTATAAACATGGAAATATCTACACCGCTATCTGTATAAACATGGAAATATCTTCACCGCTATCTGTATAAACATGGAAATATCTACAACGCTGTCTCTATAAATTTGGAAATAACTACACCACTATCTCTGTAAACATGGAAATATCTAGACCACCGTCTCTATAAACATGGAAATATCTACACCACCATCTGTATAAACATGGAAATATCTATACCGCTATCTGCATAAACATGGAAATATCTACACCGCCATCTCTATGAACATGGAAATATCTACACCGCCATCTGCACGAACATGGAAATATCTACACCGCCATCTGTACGAACATGTAAATATCTGCACCGCCATCTGTATGAATATGGAAATATCTACACCGTTATCTCCATGAACATGGAAATATCTACACTGCTAACTGTATGAACATGGAAATATCTACACCGCTATGTGTATGAACATGGAAATATCTACACCGCTATCTGTATGAACATGGAAATATCTAAACCGCTATCTATACGAACATGGAAATATCTACACCGCTATCTGTATGAACATTCAAATACCTACACAGCTATCTGTATATCAATGGAAATATCCACACTGCTATCTCTATAAACGTGGAAATATCTACACTGCTATCTGTATAAACATGGAAATATCTACACCGCCACCTGTATGAACATGGAAATATCTACACTGCCATCCGTACGAACATGGAAATATCTACACCGCCATCTGTATGAACATCTAAATATCTTCACCGCCATCTGTGTGAACATGGAAATATCTACACCCCTAACTGTACGAACATGGAAATATCTACACCGCTATCTGTATGAACATGGAAATATCTACACCGTTATCTGTATGAACATGGAAATAACTACACCGCTATCAGTATGAACATGGAAATATCTACACCGCTATCTGTACGAACATGGAAATATCTACACCGCTATCTGTATGAACATGCAAATATCTACACAGCTATCTGTATATCAATGGATATATCTACAATGCTATCTCTACAAACATGGAAATAACTACACTGCTTTCTGTATAAACATGGAAATATCTACACCGCCACCTGTATGAACATGGAAATATCTACACTGCCATCCGTACGAACATGGAAATATCTACACCGCCATCTCTATGAACATGGAAATATCTACACCGCCGTCTGTATGAACATGCAAATATCTACACCGCCATCTTTATGAACGTGGAAATATCTACACCGCTAACTGTATGAACATGGAAATATCTACACCGCTAATGGTATGAACATGGAAATATCTACACCGCTATCTGTATGAACATGGAAATATCTACACCGCCATCTCTATAAACGTGGAAATATCTACACCGCTATCTGTATGAACTTGGAAATATCTACACTGTTCTCGGTATAAAATTGAAATTATCTACACCACTATGTCTATAAACATGGAAATATCTACACTGCTATCTGTATAAACATGGAAATATCTACACCGCTATTTGTATAAACATGGAAATATCTTCACCGCTATATGTATAAACATGGAAATATCTACAACACTGTCTCTATAAACTTGGAAATAACTACACCACTATCTCTGTAAACATGGAAATATCTAGACAGCCATCTCCATAAACATGGAAATATCTACACCACCATCTGTATGAACATGGAAATATCTATACCTCTATCTTCAGAAACATCGAAATATCTACACCGCCATCTCTATGAACATGGAAATATCTACACCGCCATCTGTATGAACAAGTAAATATCTACACCGCCATCTGTATGAACATGGAAATATCTACACCGCTGACTGTATGAACATGGAAATATGTACACCGCTATTGGTATGAGCATGGAAATATCTACACCGCTATCTGTGTGAACATGGAAATATCTACACCGCTATCTGTATGAACATGGAAATATCTACAACGCCATCTGTACGAACATGGAAATATCTATACCGCCATCTGTATGAACATGTAAATATCTACACCGCCATCTGTATGAACATGGAAATATCTACACGGCTAACTGTATGAACATGGAAATATCTACAACGCTATATGTATGAACATGGAAATATCTACACTGCTATCTGTACGAACATGGAAATATCTACACCGCTATCTGTATGAACCTGCAAATATCTACACAGCTATCTGTATATCAATGGAAATATCTACACTGCTATCTCTATAAACATGGAAATAACTACACTGCTATCTGTATAAACATGGAAATATCTACACCGCCACCTGTATGAACATGGAAATATCTACACTGCTATCTGTACAAACATGGAAATATCTACACCGCTATCTGTATGAACCTGCAAATATCTACACAGCTATCTGTATATCAATGGAAATATCTACACTGCTATCTGTATAAACATGGAAATAACTACACTGCTATCTGTATAAACATGGAAATATCTACAACGCTAACTGTATGGACATGGAAATATATACACCGCTATTGGTATGAACATGGAAATATCTACACCGCCATCTCTATGAACATGGAAATATCTACACCGCCATTTGTATGAACATTGAAATATCTACACCGCCATCTGTATGAACATGGAAATATCTTCACCGCCATCTCTATGAACATGGATATATCTACACCGGCATCTGGATGAACACGGAAATATCTACACCGCTTTCTGCATGAACATGGAAATATCTACACCGCTATCTGTATATCTATTGAAAATCTACACTGCTATCTCTATAAACATGGAAATAACTACACTGCTATCTGTATCAACGTTGAAATATCTACACCGCCAAATCTATTAACATGGAAATATCTACACAGCCTTCTGTATGAACATGGAAATATCTTCACCGCCATCTGTATGAACATGGATGTATCTACACCGGCATCTGGATGAACATGGAAATAACTACACCGTTATCTGCAGGAACATGGAAATATCTACAAAGCTATCTGCATACACATGGAAATATCTACAAAGATTTCTAAAGAAATATAGAAATAACTACAGCGCTATCTCTATAAACTTCGAAATATCTACACTGCTATCTGTGTAAACATGAAAATATCTTCACCGCTATCTGTATAAACATGGAAATATCTTCACCGCTATCTGTATAAACATGGAAATATCTACAACGCTGTCTCTATAAACTTCGAAATAACTACAACACTATCTCTGTAAACATGGAAATATCTAGACCGCCATCTATATGAACGTGGAAATATCTACGCCGCCATCTGTACGAACATGGAATTATCTATACCGCCATCTGTATGAACATGTAAATATCTACACCGCCATCTGTATGAACATGGAAATATCTACACCGCTATCTGTATGAACATGGAAATATCTACACCGCTATCTGTATATCAATGGAAATATCTACACTGCTATCTCTATAAACACGGAAATAACTACACTGCTATCTGTATAAACGTGGAAATATCTACACCGCCATCTCCATGAACATGGAAATATCTACACCGCCATTTGTATGAACATGGAAATATCTACACCGCCATCTCTATGAACATGGAAATATCTAAACCGCCATTTGTATGAACATGGAAATATCTACACCGCCATCTGCATGAACATGGAAATATCTACACCGCCATCTCTATAAACGTGGAAATATCTACACCGCTATCTGTATGAACTTGGAAATATCTACACTGCTCTCGGTATCAATTGAAATTATCTACACCACTATCTCTATAAACATGGAAATATCTACACTGCTATCAGAATAAACATGGAAATATCTTCACCGCTATCTGTATAAACATGGAAATATCTACAACGCTGTCTCTATAAACTTGGAAATAACTACACCACTATCTCTGTAAACATGGAAATATCTAGACCGCCGTCTCTATAAACATGGAAATATCTACACCACCATCTGTATAAACATGGAAATATCTATACCGCTATCTGCATAAACATGGAAATATCTACACCGCCATCTCTATGACCATGGAAATATCTACACCGCCATCTGTACGAACATGGAAATATCTACACCGCCATCTGTACAAACATGTAAATATCTGCACCGCCATCTGTATGAATATGGAAATTTCTACACCGTTATCTCTATGACCATGGAAATATCTACACTGCTAACTGTAGGAACATGGAAATATCTACACCGCTATGTGTATGAACATGGAAATATCTACACCGCTATCTGTATGAACATGGAAATATCTAAACCGCTATCTATACGAACATGGAAATATCTACACCGCTATCTGTATGAACATTCAAATACCTACACAGCTATCTGTATATCAATGGAAATATCCACACTGCTATCTCTATAAACGTGGAAATATCTACACTGCTATCTGTATAAACATGGAAATATCTACACCGCCACCTGTATGAACATGGAAATATCTACACTGCCATCCGTACGAACATGGAAATATCTACACCGCCATCTGTATGAACATCAAAATATCTTCACCGCCATCTGTGTGAACATGGAAATATCTACACCCCTAACTGTACGAACATGGAAATATCTACACCGCTATCTGTATGAACATGGAAATATCTACACCGTTATCTGTATGAACATGGAAATAACTACACCGCTATCAGTATGAACATGGAAATATCTACACCGCTATCTGTACGAACATGGAAATATCTACACCGCTATCTGTATGAACATGCAAATATCTACACAGCTATCTGTATATCAATGGATATATCTACAATGCTATCTCTACAAACATGGAAATAACTACACTGCTTTCTGTATAAACATGGAAATATCTACACCGCCACCTATATGAACATGGAAATATCTACACTGCCATCCGTACGAACATGGAAATATCTACACCGCCATCTGTATGAACATGTAAATATCTTCACCGAAAATCTGTATGAACATGGAAATATCTAAACCGCTAACTGTATGAACATGGAAATATCTACACCGCTATCTGTATGAACATGGAAATATCTACACCGCCTTCTGTATGAACATGGAAATATCTACACTGCCATCTGTAAGAACATGGAAATATCTACACCGCTAACTGTATGAACATGGAAATATCTACACTGCTATCTGTATGAACATGGAAATATCTACACCGCTATCTGTATAAACATGGAAATATCTACACCGCTATCTCTATGAACATGCAAATATCTACACAGCTATCTGTATATCAATGGAAATATCTACACTGCTATCTCTATAAACATGGAAATAACTACACTGCTATCTGTATAAACATGGAAATATCTACACCGCCATCTCTATGAACATGGAAATATCTACACCGCCATTTGTATGTACATGGAAATATCTACACCGCCATCTCTATGAACAAGGAAATAACTACACTGCTATCTGTATAAACATGGAAATATCTACACCGCCATCTCTATGAACATGGAAATATCTACACCGCCATCTGTACGAACATGGAGATATCCACACCGCCATCTGTATGAACATGTAAATATCTACACCGCCATCTGTATGAACAAGGAAATATCTACACCGCTAACTGTATGAACATGGAAATATCTACACCGCTATCTGTATGAACATGGAAATATCTACACCGCCATCTGTATGAACATGGAAATATCTACACCGCTATCTGTATGAACATGGAAATATCTACACTGCTCTCGGTATAAATTCAAATTATCTACACCACTATCTCTATAAACATGGAAATATCTAGACCGCCATCTCTATGAACATGGAAATATCTACACCGCCATCTGTATGAACATGGAAATATCTACACCGCCATCTGTATTAACATGCAAATATCTACACTGCCATCTGTACGAACATGGAAATATCTACACCGCTAACTGTATGAACATGGAAATATCTACACCGCTACCTGTATGAACATGGAAATATCTAGACAGCTATCTGTATAAACATGGAAATATCTACACCGCTATCTGTATGAACATGCAAATATCTACAGAGCTATCTGTATATCAATGGAAATATCTACACTGCTATCTCTATAAACACGGAAATAACTACACTGCTATCTGTATAAACATGGAAAGATCTACACCGCCATCTCTATGAACATGGAAACATCTACACCGCCATTTGTATGAACATGGAAATATCTACACCGCCATCTCTATGAACATGGAAATATCTACACCGCCATTTGTATGAACATGAAAATATCTACACCGCTAACTGTATGAACATGGAAATATCTACACCGCCATCTGTATGAACATGGAAATATCTACACCGCTATCTGTATGAACATGGAAATATCTCCACCGCCCTCTGTACGAACATGGAAATATCTACACCGCTATCTGTATGAACATGGAAATATCTACACCGCTATGTGTATGAACATGCAAATATCTACACAGCTATCTGTATATCAATGGAAATATCTACACTGCTATCTCTATAAACATGGAAACATCTACACTGCTATCTGTATAAACATGGAAATATCTACACCGCCATTTGTATGAACATGGAAATATCTACACCTCTAACTGTATGAAGATAGAAATATCTACAACGCTATCTGAATAAACATGGAAATATCTACACCGCTATCTCTATGAACATGCAAATATCTACACAGCTATCTGTATATCAATGGAAATATCTACACTGCTATGTCTATAAACATGGTAATAACTACACTGCTACCTGTATAAACATGGAAATATCTACACCGTCATCTCTATGAACTTGGAAATATCTACACCGACATTTGTATGAACATGGAAATATCCACACCGCTATCTGTGTAAACATGGAAATGTCTACACCACTATCTGTGTAAACATGGAAATATCTACACCGCCATCTGTGTAAACATGAAAATATCTACACCGCAATACCTATAAACGTGGAAATATCTACACTGCCATCTGTTTGAACATGGAAATATCTACACCGACATTTGTATTAACATGGAAATATCTACACCGCCATCTCTATGAACATGGAAATACCTACACCGCCATTTGTATGAACATGGAAATATCTACACCGCCATCTGCATGAGCATGGAAATATCTACACCGCCATCTCTATAAACGTGGAAATATCTACACCGATATCTGTATGAACTTGGAAATATCTACACTGCTCTCGGTATAAATTGAAATTATCTACACCACAATCTCTATAAACATGGAAATATCTACACTGCTATCTGTATAAACATGGAAATATCTACACCGCTATCTGTATAAACATGGAAATATCTTCACGGCTATCTGTATAAACATGGAAATATCTACAACGCTGTCTCTATAAACTTGGAAATAACTACACTACAATCTCTGTAAACATGGAAATATCTAGACCGCCATCTCTATAAACATGGAAATATCTGCACCACCATCTGTATAAACATGGAAATATCTATACCGCTATCTGCATAAACATGGAAATATCTACACCGCCATCTCTATGAACATGGAAATATCTACACCGCCATCTGTACGAACATAGAAATATCTACACCGCCATCTGTATGAACATGTAAATATCTACACCGCCATCTGTATGAACATGGAAATATCTACACCGCTAACGGTATGAACATGGAAATATCTACACCGCTATCTGTATGAACATGGAAATATCCACACTGTTATCTCTATGAACATGGAAATATCTACACCGCTAACTGTATGAACATGGAAATATCTACACCGCTATCTGTATGAACATGGATATATCTACACCGTTATCTGTATGAACATCGAAATATCTACACCGCTATCTGTATGAACATGGAAATATCTACACAGCTATCTGTACGAACATGGAAATATCTACACCGCTATCTGTATGAACATGCAAATACCTACACAGCTATCTGTATATCAATGGAAATATCCACACTGCTATCTCTATAAACATGGAAATATCTACACTGCTATCTGTATAAACATGGAAATGTCTACACCGCCACCTATATGAACATGGAAATATCTACACTGCCATCCGTACGAACATGGAAATATCTACACCGCCATCTGTATGAACATGGAAATATCTACACCGCCATCTGTATGAACATGGAAATATCTACACCGCTAACTGTATGAACATGGAAATATCTACACCGCTATTGGTATGAACATGGAAATAACTACACCGCTATCTGTATGAACATGGAAATATCTACACCGCCATCTGTATGAACATGGAAATATCTACACCGCCATCTGTATGAACATGGATATATCTACACCGCTATCTGTATGAACATGGAAATATCTACACCGCTATGTGTATATCAATGGAAATATCTACACTGCTATCTCTATAAACATGGAAATAACTACACTGCTATCTGTATAAACATGGAAAGATCTACACCGCCATCTCTATGAACATGGAAATATCTACACCGCCATTTGTATGAACATGGAAATATCTACACCGCCATCTCTATGAACATGGAAATATCTACACCACCGTTTGTATGAACATGGAAATATCTACACCGCTAACTGTATGAACATGGAAATATCTACACCGCCATCTGTATGAACATGGAAATATCTACACCGCTCTCTGTACGAACATGGAAATATCTACACCGCTATCTGTATGAACATGGAAATATCTACACCGCTATGTGTATGAACATGCAAATATCTACACAGCTATCTGTATATCAATGGAAATATCTACACTGTTATCTCTATAAACATGGAAACATCTACACTGCTATCTGTATGAACATGGAAATATCTACAACGCCATTTGTATGAACATGGAAATATCTACACCGCTAACTGTATGAATATAGAAATATCTACAACGCTATCTGAATAAACATGGAAATATCTACACCGCTATCTCTATGGACATGCAAATATCTACACAGCTATCTGTATATCAATGGAAATATCTACACTGCTATGTCTATAAACATGGTAATAACTACACTGCTACCTGTATAAACATGGAAATATCTACACCGTCATCTCTATGAACATGGAAATATCTACACCGCCATCTGTGTAAACATGAAAATATCTACACCGCTATCTGTATTAACTTGGAAATATCTACACTGCTCTCTGTATAAAATTGAAATTATCTACACCACTATCTCTATAAACATGGAAATATCTACACTGCTATCTGTATAAACATGGAAATATCTACAACGCTATCTGTATAAACATGGAAATATCTTCACCGCTATCTGTATAAACATGGAAATATCTACAACGCTGTCTCTATAAACTTGGAAATAACTACACCACTATCTCTGTAAACATGGAAATATCTAGACCGCCATCTCTATAAACATGGAAATATCTACACCACCATCTGTATAAACATGGAAATATCTATAACGCTATCTGCATAAACATGGAAATATCTACACCGCCATCTCTATGAACATGGAAATATCTACAGCGCCATCTGTACGAACATGGAAATATCTATACCGCCATCTGTATGAACATGTAAATATCTACACCGCCATCTGTATGAACATGGAAATATCTTCACCGCTAACTGTATGAACGTGGAAATGTCTACAGCGCTATCTGTATGAACATGGAAATATCTACACCGCTATCTGTACGAACATGGAAATATCTACACCGCTATCTGTATGAACATGCCAATATCTACACAGCTATCTGTATATCAAAGGAAAAATCTACACTGCTATCTCTGTAAACATGGAAATAACTACACTGCTATCTGTATAAACATGGAAATATCTACACTGCCACCTGTATTAATATGGAAATATCTTCACTGCCATCTGTATGAGCATGGAAATATCTACACCGCCATCTGTATGAACATGGAAATATCTGCACCGCTAACTGAAAGAACATGGAAATACCTACACTGCTATCTGTATGAACATGGAAATATCTACACTGCTATCTGTATGAACATGGAAATATCTACACCGCTCTCTGCATGAACATGGAAATATCTACACTGCTATCTGTATGAACATGGAAATATCTACACCGCTATCTGTATGAACATGCAAATATCTACACCGGCATCTGGATGAACATGGAAATATCTACACCGCTATCTGCATGAACATGGAAATATCTACACAGCTATCTGCATATACATGGAAATATCTACACAGATTTCTCTATAAATATGGAAATAACTACAGCGCTATCTCTATAAACTTCGAAATATCTACACCGCCATCTGTATGAACATGGAAATATCTACACCGCCATCTGTACGAACATGGACATATCTACAACGCCATCTGTATTAAGATGGAAATATCTACACTGCTATCTTTATAATCATGGAAATATCTGCACCACTCTCTGTATAAACATGGAAATATCCACACCGCTATCTGTGTAAACATGGAAATGTCCACACCGCTATCTGTGTAAACATGAATATATCTACACCGCCATCTGTGTAAACATGAAAATATCTACAACGCCATCTCTATAAACATGGAAATATCTACACCGCCATCTGTATGAACATGGAAATATCTACAACGCCATCTCTATAAACGTGGAAATATCTACACTGCTATCTGTATGAACTTGGAAATATATACACTGCTATCTGTACGAACATGGACTTATATACACCGCCATCTGTATTAAAATGGAAATATCTACACCGCTATCTTTATAAACATGGAAATATCTGCACCACTATCTGTATAAACATGGAAATACCCGCACCGCTATCTGTATAAACATGGAAATATCTACACCGTTATCTGCATAAACATGGAAATATCCGCACCGCTATCTGTATAAACATGGAAATATCTACACCGCTATCTGCATAAATATGGAAATATCCACACCGCTATCTGTGTAAACATGGAAATGTCTACACCGCTATCTGTGTTAACATGGAAATATCTACACCGCCATCTGTGTAAACATGAAAATATCTACACCGCCATCTCTATAAACTTTGAAATATCTACACCGCCATCTGTATGAACATGGAAATATCTACACCGCCATCTCTATAAACGTGGAAATATCTACACTGCTATCTGTATGAACTTGGAAATATCTACACTGCTATCTGTATAAAATTGAAATTATCTACACCACTATCTCTATAAACATGGAAATATCTACACTGCTATCTGTATAAACATGGAAATATCTACACTGCTATCTGTATAAACATGGAAATATCTTCACCGCTATCTGTATAAACATGGAAACATCTACAACGCTGTCTCTATAAACTTGGAAATAACTACACCACTATCTCTGTAAACATGGAAATATCTAGACCGCCATCTCTATAAACATGGAAATATCTACACCACCATCTGTATAAACATGGAAATATCTATACCGCTATCTGCATAAACATGGAAATATCTACACCGCCATCTCTATGAACATGGAAATATCTACACCGCCATCTGTACGAACATGGAAATATCTATACCGCCATCTGTATGAAAATGTAAATATCTACACCGCCATCTGTATGAACATGGAAATATCTACACCGCCATCTGTATGAACATGTAAATATCTACACCGCCATCTGTATGAACATGGAAATATCTACAACGCTATCTGTATAAACATGGAAATATCTACACCGCTAACTGTATGAACATGGAAATATCTACACCGCTATCTGTATAAACATGGAAATATCTACAACGCTGTCTCTATAAACTTGAAAATAACTACACCACTGTCTCTATAAACATGGAAATATCTAGACTGCCATCTCTATAAACATGGAAATATCTACAGCACCATCTGTATAAACATGGAAATATCTATACCGCTATCTGCATAAACATGGAAATATCTACACCGCCATCTCTATGAACATGGAAATATCTACACCGCTATCTGTATGAACATGGAAATACCTACACCGTTATCTGTATGAACATGGAAATATCTACACCTCTATCTGTATGAACATGGAAATATCTACACCGCTATCTGTACGAACATGGAAATATCTACACCGCTATCTGTATGAACATGCAAATATCTACACAGCTATCTGTATATCAATGAAAATATCCACACTGCTTTCTTTAAAACTTGGAAATAACTACACCGCTATCTGTATAAACATGTAAATATCTACACCGCCACCTGTATGAACATGGAAATATCTACACTGCCATCCGTACGAACATGGAAATATCTAAACCGCCATCTGTATGAACATGCAAATATCTACACCGCCATCTTTATGAACGTGGAAATATCTACACCGCTAACTGTATGAACATGGAAATATCTACACCGCTAATGGTATGAACATGGAAATATCTACACCGCTATCTGTATGAACATGGAAATATCTACACCGCCATCTCTATAAACGTGGAAATATCTACACCGCTATCTGTATGAACTTGGAAATATCTACACTGCTCTCGGTATAAAATTGAAATTATCTACACCACTATGTCTATAAACATGGAAATATCTACACTGCTATCTGTATAAACATGGAAATATCTACACTGCTATCTGTATAAACATGGAAATATCTTCACCGCTATATGTATAAACATGGAAATATCTACAACACTGTCTCTATAAACTTGGAAATAACTACACCACTATCTCTGTAAACATGGAAATATCTAGACAGCCATCTCCATAAACATGGAAATATCTACACCACCATCTGTATGAACATGGAAATATCTATACCTCTATCTTCAGAAACATCGAAATATCTACACCGCCATCTCTAAGAACATGGAAATATCTACACCGCCATCTGTATGAACAAGTAAATATCTACACCGCCATCTGTATGAACATGGAAATATCTACACCGCTGACTGTATGAACATGGAAATATCTACACCGCTATTGGTATGAGCATGGAAATATCTACACCGCTATCTGTGTGAACATGGAAATATCTACACCGCTATCTGTATGAACATGGAAATATCTACAACGCCATCTGTACGAACATGTAAATATCTATACCGCCATCTGCATGAACATGTAAATATCTACACCGCCATCTGTATGAACATGTAAATATCTACACCGCCATCTGTATGAACATGGAAATATCTTCACCGCTAACTGTATGAACGTGGAAATGTCTACAGCGCTATCTGTATGAACATGGAAATATCTACACCGCTATCTGTACGAACATGGAAATATCTACACCGCTATCTGTATGAACATGCCAATATCTACACAGCTATCTGTATATCAAAGGAAAAATCTACACTGCTATCTCTGTAAACATGGAAATAACTACACTGCTATCTGTATAAACATGGAAATATCTACACTGTGACCTGTATTAATATGGAAATATCTTCACTGCCATCTGTATGAGCATGGAAATATCTACACCGCCATCTGTATGAACATGGAAATATCTGCACCGCTAACTGAAAGAACATGGAAATACCTACACTGCTATCTGTATGAACATGGAAATATCTACACTGCTATCTGTATGAACATGGAAATATCTACACCGCTCTCTGCATGAACATGGAAATATCTACACTGCTATCTGTATGAACATGGAAATATCTACACCGCTATCTGTATGAACATGCAAATATCTACACCGGCATCTGGATGAACATGGAAATATCTACACCGCTATCTGCATGAACATGGAAATATCTACACAGCTATCTGCATATACATGGAAATATCTACACAGATTTCTCTATAAATATGGAAATAACTACAGCGCTATCTCTATAAACTTCGAAATATCTACACCGCCATCTGTATGAACATGGAAATATCTACACCGCCATCTGTACGAACATGGACATATCTACAACGCCATCTGTATTAAGATGGAAATATCTACACTGCTATCTTTATAATCATGGAAATATCTGCACCACTCTCTGTATAAACATGGAAATATCCACACCGCTATCTGTGTAAACATGGAAATGTCCACACCGCTATCTGTGTAAACATGAATATATCTACACCGCCATCTGTGTAAACATGAAAATATCTACAACGCCATCTCTATAAACATGGAAATATCTACACCGCCATCTGTATGAACATGGAAATATCTACAACGCCATCTCTATAAACGTGGAAATATCTACACTGCTATCTGTATGAACTTGGAAATATATACACTGCTATCTGTACGAACATGGACTTATATACACCGCCATCTGTATTAAAATGGAAATATCTACACCGCTATCTTTATAAACATGGAAATATCTGCACCACTATCTGTATAAACATGGAAATACCCGCACCGCTATCTGTATAAACATGGAAATATCTACACCGTTATCTGCATAAACATGGAAATATCCGCACCGCTATCTGTATAAACATGGAAATATCTACACCGCTATCTGCATAAATATGGAAATATCCACACCGCTATCTGTGTAAACATGGAAATGTCTACACCGCTATCTGTGTTAACATGGAAATATCTACACCGCCATCTGTGTAAACATGAAAATATCTACACCGCCATCTCTATAAACTTTGAAATATCTACACCGCCATCTGTATGAACATGGAAATATCTACACCGCCATCTCTATAAACGTGGAAATATCTACACTGCTATCTGTATGAACTTGGAAATATCTACACTGCTATCTGTATAAAATTGAAATTATCTACACCACTATCTCTATAAACATGGAAATATCTACACTGCTATCTGTATAAACATGGAAATATCTACACTGCTATCTGTATAAACATGGAAATATCTTCACCGCTATCTGTATAAACATGGAAACATCTACAACGCTGTCTCTATAAACTTGGAAATAACTACACCACTATCTCTGTAAACATGGAAATATCTAGACCGCCATCTCTATAAACATGGAAATATCTACACCACCATCTGTATAAACATGGAAATATCTATACCGCTATCTGCATAAACATGGAAATATCTACACCGCCATCTCTATGAACATGGAAATATCTACACCGCCATCTGTACGAACATGGAAATATCTATACCGCCATCTGTATGAACATGTAAATATCTACACCGCCATCTGTATGAACATGTAAATATCTACACCGCCATCTGTATGAACATGGAAATATCTTCACCGCTAACTGTATGAACGTGGAAATGTCTACAGCGCTATCTGTATGAACATGGAAATATCTACACCGCTATCTGTACGAACATGGAAATATCTACACCGCTATCTGTATGAACATGCCAATATCTACACAGCTATCTGTATATCAAAGGAAAAATCTACACTGCTATCTCTGTAAACATGGAAATAACTACACTGCTATCTGTATAAACATGGAAATATCTACACTGCGACCTGTATTAATATGGAAATATCTTCACTGCCATCTGTATGAGCATGGAAATATCTACACCGCCATCTGTATGAACATGGAAATATCTGCACCGCTAACTGAAAGAACATGGAAATACCTACACTGCTATCTGTATGAACATGGAAATATCTACACTGCTATCTGTATGAACATGGAAATATCTACACCGCTCTCTGCATGAACATGGAAATATCTACACTGCTATCTGTATGAACATGGAAATATCTACACCGCTATCTGTATGAACATGCAAATATCTACACCGGCATCTGGATGAACATGGAAATATCTACACCGCTATCTGCATGAACATGGAAATATCTACACAGCTATCTGCATATACATGGAAATATCTACACAGATTTCTCTATAAATATGGAAATAACTACAGCGCTATCTCTATAAACTTCGAAATATCTACACCGCCATCTGTATGAACATGGAAATATCTACACCGCCATCTGTACGAACATGGACATATCTACAACGCCATCTGTATTAAGATGGAAATATCTACACTGCTATCTTTATAATCATGGAAATATCTGCACCACTCTCTGTATAAACATGGAAATATCCACACCGCTATCTGTGTAAACATGGAAATGTCCACACCGCTATCTGTGTAAACATGAATATATCTACACCGCCATCTGTGTAAACATGAAAATATCTACAACGCCATCTCTATAAACATGGAAATATCTACACCGCCATCTGTATGAACATGGAAATATCTACAACGCCATCTCTATAAACGTGGAAATATCTACACTGCTATCTGTATGAACTTGGAAATATATACACTGCTATCTGTACGAACATGGACTTATATACACCGCCATCTGTATTAAAATGGAAATATCTACACCGCTATCTTTATAAACATGGAAATATCTGCACCACTATCTGTATAAACATGGAAATACCCGCACCGCTATCTGTATAAACATGGAAATATCTACACCGTTATCTGCATAAACATGGAAATATCCGCACCGCTATCTGTATAAACATGGAAATATCTACACCGCTATCTGCATAAATATGGAAATATCCACACCGCTATCTGTGTAAACATGGAAATGTCTACACCGCTATCTGTGTTAACATGGAAATATCTACACCGCCATCTGTGTAAACATGAAAATATCTACACCGCCATCTCTATAAACTTTGAAATATCTACACCGCCATCTGTATGAACATGGAAATATCTACACCGCCATCTCTATAAACGTGGAAATATCTACACTGCTATCTGTATGAACTTGGAAATATCTACACTGCTATCTGTATAAAATTGAAATTATCTACACCACTATCTCTATAAACATGGAAATATCTACACTGCTATCTGTATAAACATGGAAATATCTACACTGCTATCTGTATAAACATGGAAATATCTTCACCGCTATCTGTATAAACATGGAAACATCTACAACGCTGTCTCTATAAACTTGGAAATAACTACACCACTATCTCTGTAAACATGGAAATATCTAGACCGCCATCTCTATAAACATGGAAATATCTACACCACCATCTGTATAAACATGGAAATATCTATACCGCTATCTGCATAAACATGGAAATATCTACACCGCCATCTCTATGAACATGGAAATATCTACACCGCCATCTGTACGAACATGGAAATATCTATACCGCCATCTGTATGAAAATGTAAATATCTACACCGCCATCTGTATGAACATGGAAATATCTACACCGCCATCTGTATGAACATGTAAATATCTACACCGCCATCTGTATGAACATGGAAATATCTACAACGCTATCTGTATAAACATGGAAATATCTACACCGCTAACTGTATGAACATGGAAATATCTACACCGCTATCTGTATAAACATGGAAATATCTACAACGCTGTCTCTATAAACTTGAAAATAACTACACCACTGTCTCTATAAACATGGAAATATCTAGACTGCCATCTCTATAAACATGGAAATATCTACAGCACCATCTGTATAAACATGGAAATATCTATACCGCTATCTGCATAAACATGGAAATATCTACACCGCCATCTCTATGAACATGGAAATATCTACACCGCTATCTGTATGAACATGGAAATACCTACACCGTTATCTGTATGAACATGGAAATATCTACACCTCTATCTGTATGAACATGGAAATATCTACACCGCTATCTGTACGAACATGGAAATATCTACACCGCTATCTGTATGAACATGCAAATATCTACACAGCTATCTGTATATCAATGAAAATATCCACACTGCTTTCTTTAAAACTTGGAAATAACTACACCGCTATCTGTATAAACATGTAAATATCTACACCGCCACCTGTATGAACATGGAAATATCTACACTGCCATCCGTACGAACATGGAAATATCTACACCGCCATCTGTATGAACATGCAAATATCTACACCGCCATCTTTATGAACGTGGAAATATCTACACCGCTAACTGTATGAACATGGAAATATCTACACCGCTAATGGTATGAACATGGAAATATCTACACCGCTATCTGTATGAACATGGAAATATCTACACCGCCATCTCTATAAACGTGGAAATATCTACACCGCTATCTGTATGAACTTGGAAATATCTACACTGCTCTCGGTATAAAATTGAAATTATCTACACCACTATGTCTATAAACATGGAAATATCTACACTGCTATCTGTATAAACATGGAAATATCTACACCGCTATTTTTATAAACATGGAAATATCTTCACCGCTATATGTATAAACATGGAAATATCTACAACACTGTCTCTATAAACTTGGAAATAACTACACCACTATCTCTGTAAACATGGAAATATCTAGACAGCCATCTCCATAAACATGGAAATATCTACACCACCATCTGTATGAACATGGAAATATCTATACCTCTATCTTCAGAAACATCGAAATATCTACACCGCCATCTCTAAGAACATGGAAATATCTACACCGCCATCTGTATGAACAAGTAAATATCTACACCGCCATCTGTATGAACATGGAAATATCTACACCGCTGACTGTATGAACATGGAAATATCTACACCGCTATTGGTATGAGCATGGAAATATCTACACCGCTATCTGTGTGAACATGGAAATATCTACACCGCTATCTGTATGAACATGGAAATATCTACAACGCCATCTGTACGAACATGGAAATATCTATACCGCCATCTGTATGAACATGTAAATATCTACACCGCCATCTGTATGAACATGGAAATATCTACACGGCTAACTGTATGATCATGGAAATATCTACAACGCTATATGTATGAACATGGAAATATCTACACTGCTATCTGTACGAACATGGAAATATCTACACCGCTATCTGTATGAACCTGCAAATATCTACACAGCTATCTGTATATCAATGGAAATATCTACACTGCTATCTCTATAAACATGGAAATAACTACACTGCTATATGTATAAACATGGAAATATCTACACCGCCACCTGTATGAACATGGAAATATCTACACTGCTATCTGTACAAACATGGAAATATCTACACCGCTATCTGTATGAACCTGCAAATATCTACACAGCTATCTGTATATCAATGGAAATATCTACACTGCTATCTGTATAAACATGGAAATAACTACACTGCTATCTGTATAAACATGGAAATATCTACAACGCTAACTGTATGGACATGGAAATATATACACCGCTATTGGTATGAACATGGAAATATCTACACCGCCATCTCTATGAACATGGAAATATCTACACCGCCATTTGTATGAACATTGAAATATCTACACCGCCATCTGTATGAACATGGAAATATCTTCACCGCCATCTCTATGAACATGGATATATCTACACCGGCATCTGGATGAACATGGAAATATCTACACCGCTTTCTGCATGAACATGGAAATATCTACACCGCTATCTGTATATCTATTGAAAATCTACACTGCTATCTCTATAAACATGGAAATAACTACACTGCTATCTGTATCAACGTTGAAATATCTACACCACCAAATCTATGAACATGGAAATATCTACACAGCCTTCTGTATGAACATGGAAATATCTTCACCGCCATCTGTATGAACATGGATGTATCTACACCGGCATCTGGATGAACATGGAAATAACTACACCGCTATCTGCAGGAACATGGAAATATCTACAAAGCTATCTGCATACACATGGAAATATCTACAAAGATTTCTAAAGAAATATAGAAATAACTACAGCGCTATCTCTATAAACTTCGAAATATCTACACTGCTATCTGTGTAAACATGAAAATATCTTCACCGCTATCTGTATAAACATGGAAATATCTTCACCGCTATCTGTATAAACATGGAAATATCTACAACGCTGTCTCTATAAACTTCGAAATAACTACAACACTATCTCTGTAAACATGGAAATATCTAGACCGCCATCTATATGAACGTGGAAATATCTACGCCGCCATCTGTACGAATATGGAATTACCTATACCGCCATCTGTATGAACATGTAAATATCTACACCGCCATCTGTATGAACATGGAAATATCTACACCGCTATCTGTATGAACATGGAAATATCTACACCGCTATCTGTATATCAATGGAAATATCTACACTGCTATCTCTATAAACATGGAAATAACTACACTGCTATCTGTATAAACGTGGAAATATCTACACCGCCATCTCCCTGAACATGGAAATATCTACACCGCCATTTGTATGAACATGGAAATATCTACACCGCCATCTCTATGAACATGGAAATATCTACACCGCCATTTGTATGAACATGGAAATATCTACACCGCCATCTGCATGAACATGGAAATATCTACACCGCCATCTCTATAAACGTGGAAATATCTACACCGCTATCTGTATGAACTTGGAAATATCTACACTGCTCTCGGTATCAATTGAAATTATCTACACCACTATCTCTATAAACATGGAAATATCTACACTGCTATCAGAATAAACATGGAAATATCTTCACCGCTATCTGTATAAACATGGAAATATCTACAACGCTGTCTCTATAAACTTGGAAATAACTACACCACTATCTCTGTAAACATGGAAATATCTAGACCGCCGTCTCTATAAACATGGAAATATCTACACCACCATCTGTATAAACATGGAAATATCTATACCGCTATCTGCATAAACATGGAAATATCTACACCGCCATCTCTATGACCATGGAAATATCTACACCGCCATCTGTACGAACATGGAAATATCTACACCGCCATCTGTACAAACATGTAAATATCTGCACCGCCATCTGTATGAATATGGAAATTTCTACACCGTTATCTCTATGAACATGGAAATATCTACACTGCTAACTGTAGGAACATGGAAATATCTACACCGCTATCTGTATGAACATGGAAATATCTACACTGCTATCTGCATGAACATGGAAATATCTACACCGTTATCTGTATGAACACGGAAATATCTACACCGCTATCTGTACGAACATGGAAATATCTACACCGCTATCTGTATGAACATGAAAATACCTACACAGCTATCTGTATATCAGTGGAAATATCCACACTGCTATCTCTATAAACATGGAAATATCTACACCGCAACCTATATGAACATGGAAATATCTACACTGCCATCCGTACGAACATGGAAATATCTAAACCGCCATCTGTATGAACATGCAAATATCTACACCGCCATCTTTATGAACGTGGAAATATCTACACCGCTAACTGTATGAACATGGAAATATCTACACCGCTAATGGTATGAACATGGAAATATCTACACCGCTATCTGTATGAACATGGAAATATCTACACCGCCATCTCTATAAACGTGGAAATATCTACACCGCTATCTGTATGAACTTGGAAATATCTACACTGCTCTCGGTATAAAATTGAAATTATCTACACCACTATGTCTATAAACATGGAAATATCTACACTGCTATCTGTATAAACATGGAAATATCTACACTGCTATCTGTATAAACATGGAAATATCTTCACCGCTATATGTATAAACATGGAAATATCTACAACACTGTCTCTATAAACTTGGAAATAACTACACCACTATCTCTGTAAACATGGAAATATCTAGACAGCCATCTCCATAAACATGGAAATATCTACACCACCATCTGTATGAACATGGAAATATCTATACCTCTATCTTCAGAAACATCGAAATATCTACACCGCCATCTCTATGAACATGGAAATATCTACACCGCCATCTGTATGAACAAGTAAATATCTACACCGCCATCTGTATGAACATGGAAATATCTACACCGCTGACTGTATGAACATGGAAATATCTACACCGCTATTGGTATGAGCATGGAAATATCTACACCGCTATCTGTGTGAACATGGAAATATCTACACCGCTATCTGTATGAACATGGAAATATCTACAACGCCATCTGTACGAACATGTAAATATCTATACCGCCATCTGCATGAACATGTAAATATCTACACCGCCATCTGTATGAACATGTAAATATCTACACCGCCATCTGTATGAACATGGAAATATCTTCACCGCTAACTGTATGAACGTGGAAATGTCTACAGCGCTATCTGTATGAACATGGAAATATCTACACCGCTATCTGTACGAACATGGAAATATCTACACCGCTATCTGTATGAACATGCCAATATCTACACAGCTATCTGTATATCAAAGGAAAAATCTACACTGCTATCTCTGTAAACATGGAAATAACTACACTGCTATCTGTATAAACATGGAAATATCTACACTGCGACCTGTATTAATATGGAAATATCTTCACTGCCATCTGTATGAGCATGGAAATATCTACACCGCCATCTGTATGAACATGGAAATATCTGCACCGCTAACTGAAAGAACATGGAAATACCTACACTGCTATCTGTATGAACATGGAAATATCTACACTGCTATCTGTATGAACATGGAAATATCTACACCGCTCTCTGCATGAACATGGAAATATCTACACTGCTATCTGTATGAACATGGAAATATCTACACCGCTATCTGTATGAACATGCAAATATCTACACCGGCATCTGGATGAACATGGAAATATCTACACCGCTATCTGCATGAACATGGAAATATCTACACAGCTATCTGCATATACATGGAAATATCTACACAGATTTCTCTATAAATATGGAAATAACTACAGCGCTATCTCTATAAACTTCGAAATATCTACACCGCCATCTGTATGAACATGGAAATATCTACACCGCCATCTGTACGAACATGGACATATCTACAACGCCATCTGTATTAAGATGGAAATATCTACACTGCTATCTTTATAATCATGGAAATATCTGCACCACTCTCTGTATAAACATGGAAATATCCACACCGCTATCTGTGTAAACATGGAAATGTCCACACCGCTATCTGTGTAAACATGAATATATCTACACCGCCATCTGTGTAAACATGAAAATATCTACAACGCCATCTCTATAAACATGGAAATATCTACACCGCCATCTGTATGAACATGGAAATATCTACAACGCCATCTCTATAAACGTGGAAATATCTACACTGCTATCTGTATGAACTTGGAAATATATACACTGCTATCTGTACGAACATGGACTTATATACACCGCCATCTGTATTAAAATGGAAATATCTACACCGCTATCTTTATAAACATGGAAATATCTGCACCACTATCTGTATAAACATGGAAATACCCGCACCGCTATCTGTATAAACATGGAAATATCTACACAGTTATCTGCATAAACATGGAAATATCCGCACCGCTATCTGTATAAACATGGAAATATCTACACCGCTATCTGCATAAATATGGAAATATCCACACCGCTATCTGTGTAAACATGGAAATGTCTACACCGCTATCTGTGTTAACATGGAAATATCTACACCGCCATCTGTGTAAACATGAAAATATCTACACCGCCATCTCTATAAACTTTGAAATATCTACACCGCCATCTGTATGAACATGGAAATATCTACACCGCCATCTCTATAAACGTGGAAATATCTACACTGCTATCTGTATGAACTTGGAAATATCTACACTGCTATCTGTATAAAATTGAAATTATCTACACCACTATCTCTATAAACATGGAAATATCTACACTGCTATCTGTATAAACATGGAAATATCTACACTGCTATCTGTATAAACATGGAAATATCTTCACCGCTATCTGTATAAACATGGAAACATCTACAACGCTGTCTCTATAAACTTGGAAATAACTACACCACTATCTCTGTAAACATGGAAATATCTAGACCGCCATCTCTATAAACATGGAAATATCTACACCACCATCTGTATAAACATGGAAATATCTATACCGCTATCTGCATAAACATGGAAATATCTACACCGCCATCTCTATGAACATGGAAATATCTACACCGCCATCTGTACGAACATGGAAATATCTATACCGCCATCTGTATGAACATGTAAATATCTACACCGCCATCTGTATGAACATGGAAATATCTACACCGCCATCTGTATGAACATGTAAATATCTACACCGCCATCTGTATGAACATGGAAATATCTACAACGCTATCTGTATAAACATGGAAATATCTACACCACTAACTGTATGAACATGGAAATATCTACACCGCTATCTGTATAAACATGGAAATATCTACAACGCTGTCTCTATAAACTTGAAAATAACTACACCACTGTCTCTATAAACATGGAAATATCTAGACTGCCATCTCTATAAACATGGAAATATCTACAGCACCATCTGTATAAACATGGAAATATCTATACCGCTATCTGCATAAACATGGAAATATCTACACCGCCATCTCTATGAACATGGAAATATCTACACCGCTATCTGTATGAACATGGAAATACCTACACCGTTATCTGTATGAACATGGAAATATCTACACCTCTATCTGTATGAACATGGAAATATCTACACCGCTATCTGTACGAACATGGAAATATCTACACCGCTATCTGTATGAACATGCAAATATCTACACAGCTATCTGTATATCAATGAAAATATCCACACTGCTTTCTTTAAAACTTGGAAATAACTACACCGCTATCTGTATAAACATGTAAATATCTACACCGCCACCTGTATGAACATGGAAATATCTACACTGCCATCCGTACGAACATGGAAATATCTACACCGCCATCTGTATGAACATGCAAATATCTACACCGCCATCTTTATGAACGTGGAAATATCTACACCGCTAACTGTATGAACATGGAAATATCTACACCGCTAATGGTATGAACATGGAAATATCTACACCGCTATCTGTATGAACATGGAAATATCTACACCGCCATCTCTATAAACGTGGAAATATCTACACCGCTATCTGTATGAACTTGGAAATATCTACACTGCTCTCGGTATAAAATTGAAATTATCTACACCACTATGTCTATAAACATGGAAATATCTACACTGCTATCTGTATAAACATGGAAATATCTACACCGCTATTTTTATAAACATGGAAATATCTTCACCGCTATATGTATAAACATGGAAATATCTACAACACTGTCTCTATAAACTTGGAAATAACTACACCACTATCTCTGTAAACATGGAAATATCTAGACAGCCATCTCCATAAACATGGAAATATCTACACCACCATCTGTATGAACATGGAAATATCTATACCTCTATCTTCAGAAACATCGAAATATCTACACCGCCATCTCTATGAACATGGAAATATCTACACCGCCATCTGTATGAACAAGTAAATATCTACACCGCCATCTGTATGAACATGGAAATATCTACACCGCTGACTGTATGAACATGGAAATATCTACACCGCTATTGGTATGAGCATGGAAATATCTACACCGCTATCTGTGTGAACATGGAAATATCTACACCGCTATCTGTATGAACATGGAAATATCTACAACGCCATCTGTATGAACATGGAAATATCTATACCGCCATCTGTATGAACATGTAAATATCTACACCGCCATCTGTATGAACATGGAAATATCTACACGGCTAACTGTATGATCATGGAAATATCTACAACGCTATATGTATGAACATGGAAATATCTACACTGCTATCTGTACGAACATGGAAATATCTACACCGCTATCTGTATGAACCTGCAAATATCTACACAGCTATCTGTATATCAATGGAAATATCTACACTGCTATCTCTATAAACATGGAAATAACTACACTGCTATATGTATAAACATGGAAATATCTACACCGCCACCTGTATGAACATGGAAATATCTACACTGCTATCTGTACAAACATGGAAATATCTACACCGCTATCTGTATGAACCTGCAAATATCTACACAGCTATCTGTATATCAATGGAAATATCTACACTGCTATCTGTATAAACATGGAAATAACTACACTGCTATCTGTATAAACATGGAAATATCTACAACGCTAACTGTATGGACATGGAAATATATACACCGCTATTGGTATGAACATGGAAATATCTACACCGCCATCTCTATGAACATGGAAATATCTACACCGCCATTTGTATGAACATTGAAATATCTACACCGCCATCTGTATGAACATGGAAATATCTTCACCGCCATCTCTATGAACATGGATATATCTACACCGGCATCTGGATGAACATGGAAATATCTACACCGCTTTCTGCATGAACATGGAAATATCTACACCGCTATCTGTATATCTATTGAAAATCTACACTGCTATCTCTATAAACATGGAAATAACTACACTGCTATCTGTATCAACGTTGAAATATCTACACCGCCAAATCTATGAACATGGAAATATCTACACAGCCTTCTGTATGAACATGGAAATATCTTCACCGCCATCTGTATGAACATGGATGTATCTACACCGGCATCTGGATGAACATGGAAATAACTACACCGCTATCTGCAGGAACATGGAAATATCTACAAAGCTATCTGCATACACATGGAAATATCTACAAAGATTTCTAAAGAAATATAGAAATAACTACAGCGCTATCTCTATAAACTTCGAAATATCTACACTGCTATCTGTGTAAACATGAAAATATCTTCACCGCTATCTGTATAAACATGGAAATATCTTCACCGCTATCTGTATAAACATGGAAATATCTACAATGCTGTCTCTATAAACTTCGAAATAACTACAACACTATCTCTGTAAACATGGAAATATCTAGACCGCCATCTATATGAACGTGGAAATATCTACGCCGCCATCTGTACGAACATGGAATTATCTATACCGCCATCTGTATGAACATGTAAATATCTACACCGCCATCTGTATGAACATGGAAATATCTACACCGCTATCTGTATGAACATGGAAATATCTACACCGCTATCTGTATATCAATGGAAATATCTACACTGCTATCTCTATAAACATGGAAATAACTACACTGCTATCTGTATAAACGTGGAAATATCTACACCGCCATCTCCATGAACATGGAAATATCTACACCGCCATTTGTATGAACATGGAAATAACTACACCGCCATCTCTATGAACATGGAAATATCTACACCGCCATTTGTATGAACATGGAAATATCTACACCGCCATCTGCATGAACATGGAAATATCTACACCGCCATCTCTATAAACGTGGAAATATCTACACCGCTATCTGTATGAACTTGGAAATATCTACACTGCTCTCGGTATCAATTGAAATTATCTACACCACTATCTCTATAAACATGGAAATATCTACACTGCTATCAGAATAAACATGGAAATATCTTCACCGCTATCTGTATAAACATGGAAATATCTACAACGCTGTCTCTATAAACTTGGAAATAACTACACCACTATCTCTGTAAACATGGAAATATCTAGACCGCCGTCTCTATAAACATGGAAATATCTACACCACCATCTGTATAAACATGGAAATATCTATACCGCTATCTGCATAAACATGGAAATATCTACACCGCCATCTCTATGACCATGGAAATATCTACACCGCCATCTGTACGAACATGGAAATATCTACACCGCCATCTGTACAAACATGTAAATATCTGCACCGCCATCTGTATGAATATGGAAATTTCTACACCGTTATCTCTATGAACATGGAAATATCTACACTGCTAACTGTAGGAACATGGAAATATCTACACCGCTATCTGTATGAACATGGAAATATCTACACTGCTATCTGCATGAACATGGAAATATCTACACCGTTATCTGTATGAACACGGAAATATCTACACCGCTATCTGTACGAACATGGAAATATCTACACCGCTATCTGTATGAACATGAAAATACCTACACAGCTATCTGTATATCAGTGGAAATATCCACACTGCTATCTCTATAAACATGGAAATATCTACACCGCAACCTATATGAACATGGAAATATCTACACTGCCATCCGTACGAACATGGAAATATCTAAACCGCCATCTGTATGAACATGTAAATATCTACACCGCCATCTGTATGAACATGGAAATATCTACACCGCTAACTGTATGAACATGGAAATATCTACACCGCTATTGGTATGACCATGGAAATAACTACACCGCTATCTGTATGAACATGGAAATATCTACACCACCATCTGTATGAACATGGAAATATCTACACCGCCATCTGTATGAACATGTAAATATCTACACCGCCATCTGTATGAACATGTAAATATCTGCACCGCCATCTGTATGAACATGGAAATATCTACACCGCTAACTGTATGAACATGGAAATATCTACACTGCTATCTGTATGAACATGGAAATATCTACACCGCTATCTGTATGAACATGGAAATATCTACACCGCCATCTGTATGAACATGGAAATATCTACACCGCCATCTGTATGAACATGTAAATATCTACACTGCCATCTGTAAGAACATGGAAATATCTACACCGCTAACTGTATGAACATGGAAATAACTACACCGCTATCTGTATGAACATGGAAATATCTACACGGCTATCTGTATAAACATGGAAATATCTACACCGCTATCTGTAGGAACATGCAAATATCTACACAGCTATCTGTATATGAATGGAAATATCTACACTGCTATCTCTATAAATATGGAAATATCTACACTGCTATCTGTATAAACATGGAAATATCTACACCGCCATCTCTATGAACATGGAAATATCTACACCGCCATTTGTATGAACATGGAAATATCTACACCGCCATCTCTATGAACATGGAAATACCTACACCGCCATTTGTATGAACATGGAAATATCTACACCGCCATCTGCATGAACATGTACATATCTACACCGCCATCTCTATAAACGTGGAAATATCTACACCGCTATCTGTATGAACTTGGAAATATCTACACGGCTCTCAGTATAAATTGAAATTATCTACACCACTATCTCTATAAACATGGAAATATCTACACTGCTATCTGTATAAACATGGAAATATCTACACCGCTATCTGTATAAACATGGAAATATCTACAACGCTGTCTCTATAAACTTGGAAATAACTACACCACTATCTCTGTAAACATGGAAATATCTAGACCGCCATCTCTATAAACATGGAAATATCTACACCACCATCTATATAAACATGGAAATATCTATACCGCTATCTGCATAAACATGGAAATATCTACACCGCCATCTCTATGAACATGGAAATATCTACACCGCCGTCTGTACGAACATGGAAATATCTACACCGCCATCTGTATGAACATGGAAATATCTACACCGCTGACTGTATGAACATGGAAATATCTACACCGCTATTGGTATGAGCATGGAAATATCTACACCGCTATCTGTGTGAACATGGAAATATCTACACCGCTATCTGTATGAACATGGAAATATCTACAACGCCATCTGTACGAACATGTAAATATCTATACCGCCATCTGTATGAACATGTAAATATCTACACCGCCATCTGTATGAACATGTAAATATCTACACCGCCATCTGTATGAACATGGAAATATCTTCACCGCTAACTGTATGAACGTGGAAATGTCTACAGCGCTATCTGTATGAACATGGAAATATCTACACCGCTATCTGTACGAACATGGAAATATCTACACCGCTATCTGTATGAACATGCCAATATCTACACAGCTATCTGTATATCAAAGGAAAAATCTACACTGCTATCTCTGTAAACATGGAAATAACTACACTGCTATCTGTATAAACATGGAAATATCTACACTGCGACCTGTATTAATATGGAAATATCTTCACTGCCATCTGTATGAGCATGGAAATATCTACACCGCCATCTGTATGAACATGGAAATATCTGCACCGCTAACTGAAAGAACATGGAAATACCTACACTGCTATCTGTATGAACATGGAAATATCTACACTGCTATCTGTATGAACATGGAAATATCTACACCGCTCTCTGCATGAACATGGAAATATCTACACTGCTATCTGTATGAACATGGAAATATCTACACCGCTATCTGTATGAACATGCAAATATCTACACCGGCATCTGGATGAACATGGAAATATCTACACCGCTATCTGCATGAACATGGAAATATCTACACAGCTATCTGCATATACATGGAAATATCTACACAGATTTCTCTATAAATATGGAAATAACTACAGCGCTATCTCTATAAACTTCGAAATATCTACACCGCCATCTGTATGAACATGGAAATATCTACACCGCCATCTGTACGAACATGGACATATCTACAACGCCATCTGTATTAAGATGGAAATATCTACACTGCTATCTTTATAATCATGGAAATATCTGCACCACTCTCTGTATAAACATGGAAATATCCACACCGCTATCTGTGTAAACATGGAAATGTCCACACCGCTATCTGTGTAAACATGAATATATCTACACCGCCATCTGTGTAAACATGAAAATATCTACAACGCCATCTCTATAAACATGGAAATATCTACACCGCCATCTGTATGAACATGGAAATATCTACAACGCCATCTCTATAAACGTGGAAATATCTACACTGCTATCTGTATGAACTTGGAAATATATACACTGCTATCTGTACGAACATGGACTTATATACACCGCCATCTGTATTAAAATGGAAATATCTACACCGCTATCTTTATAAACATGGAAATATCTGCACCACTATCTGTATAAACATGGAAATACCCGCACCGCTATCTGTATAAACATGGAAATATCTACACCGTTATCTGCATAAACATGGAAATATCCGCACCGCTATCTGTATAAACATGGAAATATCTACACCGCTATCTGCATAAATATGGAAATATCCACACCGCTATCTGTGTAAACATGGAAATGTCTACACCGCTATCTGTGTTAACATGGAAATATCTACACCGCCATCTGTGTAAACATGAAAATATCTACACCGCCATCCCTATAAACTTTGAAATATCTACACCGCCATCTGTATGAACATGGAAATATCTACACCGCCATCTCTATAAACGTGGAAATATCTACACTGCTATCTGTATGAACTTGGAAATATCTACACTGCTATCTGTATAAAATTGAAATTATCTACACCACTATCTCTATAAACATGGAAATATCTACACTGCTATCTGTATAAACATGGAAATATCTACACTGCTATCTGTATAAACATGGAAATATCTTCACCGCTATCTGTATAAACATGGAAACATCTACAACGCTGTCTCTATAAACTTGGAAATAACTACACCACTATCTCTGTAAACATGGAAATATCTAGACCGCCATCTCTATAAACATGGAAATATCTACACCACCATCTGTATAAACATGGAAATATCTATACCGCTATCTGCATAAACATGGAAATATCTACACCGCCATCTCTATGAACATGGAAATATCTACACCGCCATCTGTACGAACATGGAAATATCTATACCGCCATCTGTATGAAAATGTAAATATCTACACCGCCATCTGTATGAACATGGAAATATCTACACCGCCATCTGTATGAACATGTAAATATCTACACCGCCATCTGTATGAACATGGAAATATCTACAACGCTATCTGTATAAACATGGAAATATCTACACCGCTAACTGTATGAACATGGAAATATCTACACCGCTATCTGTATAAACATGGAAATATCTACAACGCTGTCTCTATAAACTTGAAAATAACTACACCACTGTCTCTATAAACATGGAAATATCTAGACTGCCATCTCTATAAACATGGAAATATCTACAGCACCATCTGTATAAACATGGAAATATCTATACCGCTATCTGCATAAACATGGAAATATCTACACCGCCATCTCTATGAACATGGAAATATCTACACCGCTATCTGTATGAACATGGAAATACCTACACCGTTATCTGTATGAACATGGAAATATCTACACCTCTATCTGTATGAACATGGAAATATCTACACCGCTATCTGTACGAACATGGAAATATCTACACCGCTATCTGTATGAACATGCAAATATCTACACAGCTATCTGTATATCAATGAAAATATCCACACTGCTTTCTTTAAAACTTGGAAATAACTACACCGCTATCTGTATAAACATGTAAATATCTACACCGCCACCTGTATGAACATGGAAATATCTACACTGCCATCCGTACGAACATGGAAATATCTACACCGCCATCTGTATGAACATGCAAATATCTACACCGCCATCTTTATGAACGTGGAAATATCTACACCGCTAACTGTATGAACATGGAAATATCTACACCGCTAATGGTATGAACATGGAAATATCTACACCGCTATCTGTATGAACATGGAAATATCTACACCGCCATCTCTATAAACGTGGAAATATCTACACCGCTATCTGTATGAACTTGGAAATATCTACACTGCTCTCGGTATAAAATTGAAATTATCTACACCACTATGTCTATAAACATGGAAATATCTACACTGCTATCTGTATAAACATGGAAATATCTACACCGCTATTTTTATAAACATGGAAATATCTTCACCGCTATATGTATAAACATGGAAATATCTACAACACTGTCTCTATAAACTTGGAAATAACTACACCACTATCTCTGTAAACATGGAAATATCTAGACAGCCATCTCCATAAACATGGAAATATCTACACCACCATCTGTATGAACATGGAAATATCTATACCTCTATCTTCAGAAACATCGAAATATCTACACCGCCATCTCTAAGAACATGGAAATATCTACACCGCCATCTGTATGAACAAGTAAATATCTACACCGCCATCTGTATGAACATGGAAATATCTACACCGCTGACTGTATGAACATGGAAATATCTACACCGCTATTGGTATGAGCATGGAAATATCTACACCGCTATCTGTGTGAACATGGAAATATCTACACCGCTATCTGTATGAACATGGAAATATCTACAACGCCATCTGTACGAACATGGAAATATCTATACCGCCATCTGTATGAACATGTAAATATCTACACCGCCATCTGTATGAACATGGAAATATCTACACGGCTAACTGTATGATCATGGAAATATCTACAACGCTATATGTATGAACATGGAAATATCTACACTGCTATCTGTACGAACATGGAAATATCTACACCGCTATCTGTATGAACCTGCAAATATCTACACAGCTATCTGTATATCAATGGAAATATCTACACTGCTATCTCTATAAACATGGAAATAACTACACTGCTATATGTATAAACATGGAAATATCTACACCGCCACCTGTATGAACATGGAAATATCTACACTGCTATCTGTACAAACATGGAAATATCTACACCGCTATCTGTATGAACCTGCAAATATCTACACAGCTATCTGTATATCAATGGAAATATCTACACTGCTATCTGTATAAACATGGAAATAACTACACTGCTATCTGTATAAACATGGAAATATCTACAACGCTAACTGTATGGACATGGAAATATATACACCGCTATTGGTATGAACATGGAAATATCTACACCGCCATCTCTATGAACATGGAAATATCTACACCGCCATTTGTATGAACATTGAAATATCTACACCGCCATCTGTATGAACATGGAAATATCTTCACCGCCATCTCTATGAACATGGATATATCTACACCGGCATCTGGATGAACATGGAAATATCTACACCGCTTTCTGCATGAACATGGAAATATCTACACCGCTATCTGTATATCTATTGAAAATCTACACTGCTATCTCTATAAACATGGAAATAACTACACTGCTATCTGTATCAACGTTGAAATATCTACACCACCAAATCTATGAACATGGAAATATCTACACAGCCTTCTGTATGAACATGGAAATATCTTCACCGCCATCTGTATGAACATGGATGTATCTACACCGGCATCTGGATGAACATGGAAATAACTACACCGCTATCTGCAGGAACATGGAAATATCTACAAAGCTATCTGCATACACATGGAAATATCTACAAAGATTTCTAAAGAAATATAGAAATAACTACAGCGCTATCTCTATAAACTTCGAAATATCTACACTGCTATCTGTGTAAACATGAAAATATCTTCACCGCTATCTGTATAAACATGGAAATATCTTCACCGCTATCTGTATAAACATGGAAATATCTACAACGCTGTCTCTATAAACTTCGAAATAACTACAACACTATCTCTGTAAACATGGAAATATCTAGACCGCCATCTATATGAACGTGGAAATATCTACGCCGCCATCTGTACGAATATGGAATTATCTATACCGCCATCTGTATGAACATGTAAATATCTACACCGCCATCTGTATGAACATGGAAATATCTACACCGCTATCTGTATGAACATGGAAATATCTACACCGCTATCTGTATATCAATGGAAATATCTACACTGCTATCTCTATAAACATGGAAATAACTACACTGCTATCTGTATAAACGTGGAAATATCTACACCGCCATCTCCATGAACATGGAAATATCTACACCGCCATTTGTATGAACATGGAAATATCTACACCGCCATCTCTATGAACATGGAAATATCTACACCGCCATTTGTATGAACATGGAAATATCTACACCGCCATCTGCATGAACATGGAAATATCTACACCGCCATCTCTATAAACGTGGAAATATCTACACCGCTATCTGTATGAACTTGGAAATATCTACACTGCTCTCGGTATCAATTGAAATTATCTACACCACTATCTCTATAAACATGGAAATATCTACACTGCTATCAGAATAAACATGGAAATATCTTCACCGCTATCTGTATAAACATGGAAATATCTACAACGCTGTCTCTATAAACTTGGAAATAACTACACCACTATCTCTGTAAACATGGAAATATCTAGACCGCCGTCTCTATAAACATGGAAATATCTACACCACCATCTGTATAAACATGGAAATATCTATACCGCTATCTGCATAAACATGGAAATATCTACACCGCCATCTCTATGACCATGGAAATATCTACACCGCCATCTGTACGAACATGGAAATATCTACACCGCCATCTGTACAAACATGTAAATATCTGCACCGCCATCTGTATGAATATGGAAATTTCTACACCGTTATCTCTATGAACATGGAAATATCTACACTGCTAACTGTAGGAACATGGAAATATCTACACCGCTATCTGTATGAACATGGAAATATCTACACTGCTATCTGCATGAACATGGAAATATCTACACCGTTATCTGTATGAACACGGAAATATCTACACCGCTATCTGTACGAACATGGAAATATCTACACCGCTATCTGTATGAACATGAAAATACCTACACAGCTATCTGTATATCAGTGGAAATATCCACACTGCTATCTCTATAAACATGGAAATATCTACACCGCAACCTATATGAACATGGAAATATCTACACTGCCATCCGTACGAACATGGAAATATCTAAACCGCCATCTGTATGAACATGCAAATATCTACACCGCCATCTTTATGAACGTGGAAATATCTACACCGCTAACTGTATGAACATGGAAATATCTACACCGCTAATGGTATGAACATGGAAATATCTACACCGCTATCTGTATGAACATGGAAATATCTACACCGCCATCTCTATAAACGTGGAAATATCTACACCGCTATCTGTATGAACTTGGAAATATCTACACTGCTCTCGGTATAAAATTGAAATTATCTACACCACTATGTCTATAAACATGGAAATATCTACACTGCTATCTGTATAAACATGGAAATATCTACACCGCTATTTTTATAAACATGGAAATATCTTCACCGCTATATGTATAAACATGGAAATATCTACAACACTGTCTCTATAAACTTGGAAATAACTACACCACTATCTCTGTAAACATGGAAATATCTAGACAGCCATCTCCATAAACATGGAAATATCTACACCACCATCTGTATGAACATGGAAATATCTATACCTCTATCTTCAGAAACATCGAAATATCTACACCGCCATCTCTATGAACATGGAAATATCTACACCGCCATCTGTATGAACAAGTAAATATCTACACCGCCAACTGTATGAACATGGAAATATCTACACCGCTGACTGTATGAACATGGAAATATCTACACCGCTATTGGTATGAGCATGGAAATATCTACACCGCTATCTGTGTGAACATGGAAATATCTACACCGCTATCTGTATGAACATGGAAATATCTACAACGCCATCTGTACGAACATGGAAATATCTATACCGCCATCTGTATGAACATGTAAATATCTACACCGCCATCTGTATGAACATGGAAATATCTACACGGCTAACTGTATGATCATGGAAATATCTACCACGCTATATGTATGAACATGGAAATATCTACACTGCTATCTGTACGAACATGGAAATATCTACACCGCTATCTGTATGAACCTGCAAATATCTACACAGCTATCTGTATATCAATGGAAATATCTACACTGCTATCTCTATAAACATGGAAATAACTACACTGCTATATGTATAAACATGGAAATATCTACACCGCCACCTGTATGAACATGGAAATATCTACACTGCTATCTGTACAAACATGGAAATATCTACACCGCTATCTGTATGAACCTGCAAATATCTACACAGCTATCTGTATATCAATGGAAATATCTACACTGCTATCTGTATAAACATGGAAATAACTACACTGCTATCTGTATAAACATGGAAATATCTACAACGCTAACTGTATGGACATGGAAATATATACACCGCTATTGGTATGAACATGGAAATATCTACACCGCCATCTCTATGAACATGGAAATATCTACACCGCCATTTGTATGAACATGGAAATATCTACACCGCTAACTGTATGAACATGGAAATATCTACACCGCTATCTGTATGAACATGGAAATATCTACACCGCTATCTGTATGAACATGGAAATATCTACACCGCCATCTGTATGAACATGGAAATATCTACACCGCCATCTGTATGAACATGTAAATATCTACACTGCCATCTGTAAGAACATGGAAATATCTACACCGCTAACTGTATGAACATGGAAATAACTACACCGCTATCTGTATGAACATGGAAATATCTACACGGCTATCTGTATAAACATGGAAATATCTACACCGCTATCTGTAGGAACATGCAAATATCTACACAGCTATCTGTATATGAATGGAAATATCTACACTGCTATCTCTATAAATATGGAAATATCTACACTGCTATCTGTATAAACATGGAAATATCTACACCGCCATCTCTATGAACATGGAAATATCTACACCGCCATTTGTATGAACATGGAAATATCTACACCGCCATCTCTATGAACATGGAAATACCTACACCGCCATTTGTATGAACATGGAAATATCTACACCGCCATCTGCATGAACATGTACATATCTACACCGCCATCTCTATAAACGTGGAAATATCTACACCGCTATCTGTATGAACTTGGAAATATCTACACGGCTCTCAGTATAAATTGAAATTATCTACACCACTATCTCTATAAACATGGAAATATCTACACTGCTATCTGTATAAACATGGAAATATCTACACCGCTATCTGTATAAACATGGAAATATCTACAACGCTGTCTCTATAAACTTGGAAATAACTACACCACTATCTCTGTAAACATGGAAATATCTAGACCGCCATCTCTATAAACATGGAAATATCTACACCACCATCTATATAAACATGGAAATATCTATACCGCTATCTGCATAAACATGGAAATATCTACACCGCCATCTCTATGAACATGGAAATATCTACACCGCCGTCTGTACGAACATGGAAATATCTACACCGCCATCTGTATGAACATGTAAATATCTACACCGCCATCTGTATGAACATGGAAATATCTACACCGCTAACTGTATGAACATGGAAATATCTACACCGCTATCTGTATGAACACGGAAATATCTACACCGTTATCTCTATGAACATGGAAATATCTACACCGCTATCTGTATGAAAATGGAAATATCTACACCGCTATCTGTATGAAGATGGGTATATCTACACCGTTATCTGTATGAACATGGAAATATCTACACCGCTATCTGTATGAACATGGAAATATCTACACAGCTATCTGTACGAACATGGAAATATCTACACCGCTATCTGTATGAACATGCAAAAACCTACACAGCTATCTGTATATCAATGGAAATATCCACACTGCTATCTCTATAAACATGGAAATAACTACACTGCTATCTGTATAAACATGGAAATGCCTACACCGCCACCTATATGAACATGGAAATACCTACACTGCCATCCGTACGAACATGGAAATATCTACACTGCCATGTGTATGAACATGTAAATATCCACACCGCTATCTGTATAAACATGGAAATATCTTCACCGCTATCTGTATAAACATGGAAATATCTACAACGCTGTCTCTATAAATTTGGAAATAACTACACCACTATCTCTGTAAACATGGAAATATCTAGACCGCCGTCTCTATAAACATGGAAATATCTACACCACCATCTGTATAAACATGGAAATATCTATACCGCTATCTGCATAAACATGGAAATATCTACACCGCCATCTCTATGAACATGGAAATATCTACACCGCCATCTGCACGAACATGGAAATATCTACACCGCCATCTGTACGAACATGTAAATATCTGCACCGCCATCTGTATGAATATGGAAATATCTACACCGTTATCTCCATGAACATGGAAATATCTACACTGCTAACTGTATGAACATGGAAATATCTACACCGCTATGTGTATGAACATGGAAATATCTACACCGCTATCTGTATGAACATGGAAATATCTAAACCGCTATCTATACGAACATGGAAATATCTACACCGCTATCTGTATGAACATTCAAATACCTACACAGCTATCTGTATATCAATGGAAATATCCACACTGCTATCTCTATAAACGTGGAAATATCTACACTGCTATCTGTATAAACATGGAAATATCTACACCGCCACCTGTATGAACATGGAAATACCTACACTGCCATCCGTACGAACATGGAAATATCTACACCGCCATCTGTATGAACATCTAAATATCTTCACCGCCATCTGTGTGAACATGGAAATATCTACACCCCTAACTGTATGAACATGGAAATATCTACACCGCTATCTGTATGAACATGGAAATATCTACACCGTTATCTGTATGAACATGGAAATAACTATACCGCTATCAGTATGAACATGGAAATATCTACACCGCTATCTGTACGAACATGGAAATATCTACACCGCTATCTGTATGAACATGCAAATATCTACACAGCTATCTGTATATCAATGGATATAACTACAATGCTATCTCTACAAACATGGAAATAACTACACTGCTATCTGTATAAACATGGAAATATCTACACCTCCACCTGTATGAACATGGAAATATCTACACTGCCATCCGTACGAACATGGAAATATCTACACCGCCATCTATATGAACATGTAAATATCTGCACCGCCATCTGTATGAACATGGAAATATCTACACCGCTAACTGTATGAACATGGAAATATCTACACCGCTATCTGTATGAACATGGAAATATCTACACCGCCTTCTGTATGAACATGGAAATATCTACACTGCCATCTGTAAGAACATGGAAATATATACACCGCTAACTGTATGAACATGGAAATATCTACACTGCTATCTGTATGAACATGGAAATATCTACACCGCTATCTGTATAAACATGGAAATATCTACACCGCTATCTCTATGAACATGCAAATATCTACACAGCTATCTGTATATCAATGGAAATATCTACACTGCTATCTCTATAAACATGGAAATAACTACACTGCTATCTGTATAAACATGGAAATATCTACACCGCCATCTCTATGAACATGGAAATATCTACACCGCCATTTGTATGTACATGGAAATATCTACACCGCCATCTCTATGAACAAGAAATACCTACACTGCCATTTGTATGAACATGGAAATATCTACACCGCCATCTGCATGACCATGGAAATATCTACACCGCCATCTCTATAAACGTGGAAATATCTACACCGCTATCTGTATGAACTTGGAAATATCTACACTGCTCTCGGTATAAATTGAAATTATCTACAACACTATCTCTATGAACATGGAAATATCTACACTGCTATCTGTATGAACATGGAAATATCTACACCGCTATCTGTATGAACATGGAAATATCTACACCGCCATCTGTATGAACATGGAAATATCAACACCGCCATCTGTATGAACATGTAAATATCTATACTGCCATCTGTAAGAACATGGAAATATCTACACCGCTAACTGTATGAACATGGAAATATCTACACCGCTATCTGTATGAACATGGAAATATCTACACCGCTATTTGTATAAACATGGAAATATCTACACCGCTATCTGTATGAACATGCAAATATCTACACCGCTATCTGTATGAACTTGGAAATATCTACACTGCTCTCGGTATAAATTGAAATTATCTACACCACTATCTCTATAAACATGGAAATATCTACACTGCTATCTGTATAAACATGGAAATATCTACACCGCTATCTGTATAAACATGGAAATATCTTCACCGCTATCTGTATAAACATGGAAATATCTACAACGCTGTCTCTATAAATTTGGAAATAACTACACCACTATCTCTGTAAACATGGAAATATCTAGACCGCCGTCTCTATAAACATGGAAATATCTACACCACCATCTGTATAAACATGGAAATATCTATACCGCTATCTGCATAAACATGGAAATATCTACACCGCCATCTCTATGAACATGGAAATATCTACACCGCCATCTGCACGAACATGGAAATATCTACACCGCCATCTGTACGAACATGTAAATATCTGCACCGCCATCTGTATGAATATGGAAATATCTACACCGTTATCTCCATGAACATGGAAATATCTACACTGCTAACTGTATGAACATGGAAATATCTACACCGCTATGTGTATGAACATGGAAATATCTACACCGCTATCTGTATGAACATGGAAATATCTAAACCGCTATCTATACGAACATGGAAATATCTACACCGCTATCTGTATGAACATTCAAATACCTACACAGCTATCTGTATATCAATGGAAATATCCACACTGCTATCTCTATAAACGTGGAAATATCTACACTGCTATCTGTATAAACATGGAAATATTTACACCGCCACCTGTATGAACATGGAAATATCTACACTGCCATCCGTACGAACATGGAAATATCTACACCGCCATCTGTATGAACATCTAAATATCTTCACCGCCATCTGTGTGAACATGGAAATATCTACACCCCTAACTGTATGAACATGGAAATATCTACACCGCTATCTGTATGAACATGGAAATATCTACACCGTTATCTGTATGAACATGGAAATAACTACACCGCTATCAGTATGAACATGGAAATATCTACACCGCTATCTGTACGAACATGGAAATATCTACACCGCTATCTGTATGAACATGCAAATATCTACACAGCTATCTGTATATCAATGGATATATCTACAATGCTATCTCTACAAACATGGAAATAACTACACTGCTATCTGTATAAACATGGAAATATCTACACCTCCACCTGTATGAACATGGAAATATCTACACTGCCATCCGTACGAACATGGAAATATCTACACCGCCATCTATATGAACATGTAAATATCTGCACCGCCATCTGTATGAACATGGAAATATCTACACCGCTAACTGTATGAACATGGAAATATCTACACCGCTATCTGTATGAACATGGAAATATCTACACCGCCTTCTGTATGAACATGGAAATATCTACACTGCCATCTGTAAGAACATGGAAATATCTACACCGCTAACTGTATGAACATGGAAATATCTACACTGCTATCTGTATGAACATGGAAATATCTACACCGCTATCTGTATAAACATGGAAATATCTACACCGCTATCTCTATGAACATGCAAATATCTACACAGCTGTCTGTATATCAATGGAAATATCTACACTGCTATCTCTATAAACATGGAAATAACTACACTGCTATCTGTATAAACATGGAAATATCTACACCGCCATCTCTATGAACATGGAAATATCTACACCGCCATTTGTATGTACATGGAAATATCTACACCGCCATCTCTATGAACAAGAAATACCTACACTGCCATTTGTATGAACATGGAAATATCTACACCGCCATCTGCATGACCATGGAAATATCTACACCGCCATCTCTATAAACGTGGAAATATCTACACCGCTATCTGTATGAACTTGGAAATATCTACACTGCTCTAGGTATAAATTGAAATTATCTACAACACTATCTCTATGAACATGGAAATATCTACACTGCTATCTGTATGAACATGGAAATATCTACACCGCTATCTGTATGAACATGGAAATATCTACACCGCCATCTGTATGAACATGGAAATATCAACACCGCCATCTGTATGAACATGTAAATATCTATACTGCCATCTGTAAGAACATGGAAATATCTACACCGCTAACTGTATGAACATGGAAATATCTACACCGCTATCTGTATGAACATGGAAATATCTACACCGCTATTTGTATAAACATGGAAATATCTACACCGCTATCTGTATGAACATGCAAATATCTACACCGCTATCTGTATGAACTTGGAAATATCTACACTGCTCTCGGTATAAATTGAAATTATCTACACCACTATCTCTATAAACATGGAAATATCTACACTGCTATCTGTATAAACATGGAAATATCTACACCGCTATCTGTATAAACATGGAAATATCTTCACCGCTATCTGTATAAACATGGAAATATCTACAACGCTGTCTCTATAAATTTGGAAATAACTACACCACTATCTCTGTAAACATGGAAATATCTAGACCGCCGTCTCTATAAACATGGAAATATCTACACCACCATCTGTATAAACATGGAAATATCTATACCGCTATCTGCATAAACATGGAAATATCTACACCGCCATCTCTATGAACATGGAAATATCTACACCGCCATCTGCACGAACATGGAAATATCTACACCGCCATCTGTACGAACATGTAAATATCTGCACCGCCATCTGTATGAATATGGAAATATCTACACCGTTATCTCCATGAACATGGAAATATCTACACTGCTAACTGTATGAACATGGAAATATCTACACCGCTATGTGTATGAACATGGAAATATCTACACCGCTATCTGTATGAACATGGAAATATCTAAACCGCTATCTATACGAACATGGAAATATCTACACCGCTATCTGTATGAACATTCAAATACCTACACAGCTATCTGTATATCAATGGAAATATCCACACTGCTATCTCTATAAACGTGGAAATATCTACACTGCTATCTGTATAAACATGGAAATATCTACACCGCCACCTGTATGAACATGGAAATACCTACACTGCCATCCGTACGAACATGGAAATATCTACACCGCCATCTGTATGAACATCTAAATATCTTCACCGCCATCTGTGTGAACATAGAAATATCTACACCCCTAACTGTATGAACATGGAAATATCTACACCGCTATCTGTATGAACATGGAAATATCTACACCGTTATCTGTATGAACATGGAAATAACTACACCGCTATCAGTATGAACATGGAAATATCTACACCGCTATCTGTACGAACATGGAAATATCTACACCGCTATCTGTATGAACATGCAAATATCTACACAGCTATCTGTATATCAATGGATATAACTACAATGCTATCTCTACAAACATGGAAATAACTACACTGCTATCTGTATAAACATGGAAATATCTACACCTCCACCTGTATGAACATGGAAATATCTACACTGCCATCCGTACGAACATGGAAATATCTACACCGCCATCTATATGAACATGTAAATATCTGCACCGCCATCTGTATGAACATGGAAATATCTACACCGCTAACTGTATGAACATGGAAATATCTACACCGCTATCTGTATGAACATGGAAATATCTACACCGCCTTCTGTATGAACATGGAAATATCTACACTGCCATCTGTAAGAACATGGAAATATCTACACCGCTAACTGTATGAACATGGAAATATCTACACTGCTATCTGTATGAACATGGAAATATCTACACCGCTATCTGTATAAACATGGAAATATCTACACCGCTATCTCTATGAACATGCAAATATCTACACAGCTATCTGTATATCAATGGAAATATCTACACTGCTATCTCTATAAACATGGAAATAACTACACTGCTATCTGTATAAACATGGAAATATCTACACCGCCATCTCTATGAACATGGAAATATCTACACCGCCATTTGTATGTACATGGAAATATCTACACCGCCATCTCTATGAACAAGAAATACCTACACTGCCATTTGTATGAACATGGAAATATCTACACCGCCATCTGCATGACCATGGAAATATCTACACCGCCATCTCTATAAACGTGGAAATATCTACACCGCTATCTGTATGAACTTGGAAATATCTACACTGCTCTCGGTATGAATTGAAATTATCTACAACACTATCTCTATGAACATGGAAATATCTACACTGCTATCTGTATGAACATGGAAATATCTACACCGCTATCTGTATGAACATGGAAATATCTACACCGCCATCTGTATGAACATGGAAATATCAACACCGCCATCTGTATGAACATGTAAATATCTATACTGCCATCTGTAAGAACATGGAAATATCTACACCGCTAACTGTATGAACATGGAAATATCTACACCGCTATCTGTATGAACATGGAAATATCTACACCGCTATTTGTATAAACATGGAAATATCTACACCGCTATCTGTATGAACATGCAAATATCTACACCGCTATCTGTATGAACTTGGAAATATCTACACTGCTCTCGGTATAAATTGAAATTATCTACACCACTATCTCTATAAACATGGAAATATCTACACTGCTATCTGTATAAACATGGAAATATCTACACCGCTATCTGTATAAACATGGAAATATCTTCACCGCTATCTGTATAAACATGGAAATATCTACAACGCTGTCTCTATAAATTTGGAAATAACTACACCACTATCTCTGTAAACATGGAAATATCTAGACCGCCGTCTCTATAAACATGGAAATATCTACACCACCATCTGTATAAACATGGAAATATCTATACCGCTATCTGCATAAACATGGAAATATCTACACCGCCATCTCTATGAACATGGAAATATCTACACCGCCATCTGCACGAACATTGAAATATCTACACCGCCATCTGTACGAACATGTAAATATCTGCACCGCCATCTGTATGAATATGGAAATATCTACACCGTTATCTCCATGAACATGGAAATATCTACACTGCTAACTGTATGAACATGGAAATATCTACACCGCAATGTGTATGAACATTGAAATATCTACACCGCTATCTGTATGAACATGGAAATATCTAAACCGCTATCTATACGAACATGGAAATATCTACACCGCTATCTGTATGAACATTCAAATACCTACACAGCTATCTGTATATCAATGGAAATATCCACACTGCTATCTCTAAAAACGTGGAAATATCTACACTGCTATCTGTATAAACATGGAAATATCTACACCGCCACCTGTATGAACATGGAAATATCTACACTGCCATCCGTACGAACATGGAAATATCTACACCGCCATCTGTATGAACATCTAAATATCTTCACCGCCATCTGTGTGAACATGGAAATATCTACACCCCTAACTGTATGAACATGGAAATATCTACCCCGCTATCTGTATGAACATGGAAATATCTACACCGTTATCTGTATGAACATGGAAATAACTACACCGCTATCAGTATGAACATGGAAATATCTACACCGCTATCTGTACGAACATGGAAATATCTACACCGCTATCTGTATGAACATGCAAATATCTACACAGCTATCAGTATGAACATGGAAATATCTACACCGCTATCTGTACGAACATGGAAATATCTACACCGCTATCTGTATGAACATGCAAATATCTACACAGCTATCTGTATATCAATGGATATATCTACAATGCTATCTCTACAAACATGGAAATAACTACACTGCTATCTGTATAAACATGGAAATATCTACACCTCCACCTGTATGAACATGGAAATATCTACACTGCCATCCGTACGAACATGGAAATATCTACACCGCCATCTATATGAACATGTAAATATCTGCACCGCCATCTGTATGAACATGGAAATATCTACACCGCTAACTGTATGAACATGGAAATATCTACACCGCTATCTGTATGAACATGGAAATATCTACACCGCCTTCTGTATGAACATGGAAATATCTACACTGCCATCTGTAAGAACATGGAAATATCTACACCGCTAACTGTATGAACATGGAAATATCTACACTGCTATCTGTATGAACATGGAAATATCTACACCGCTATCTGTATAAACATGGAAATATCTACACCGCTATCTCTATGAACATGCAAATATCTACACAGCTATCTGTATATCAATGGAAATATCTACACTGCTATCTCTATAAACATGGAAATAACTACACTGCTATCTGTATAAACATGGAAATATCTACACCGCCATCTCTATGAACAAGAAATACCTACACTGCCGTTTGTATGAACATGGAAATATCTACACCGCCATCTGTATGACCATGGAAATATCTACACCGCCATCTCTATAAACGTGGAAATATCTACACCGCTATCTGTATGAACTTGGAAATATCTACACTGCTCTCGGTATAAATTGAAATTATCTACAACACTATCTCTATAAACATGGAAATATCTACACTGCTATCTGTATAAACATGGAAATATCTACACAGCTATCTGTATAAACATGGAAATATCTTCACCGCTATCTGTATAAACATGGAAATATCTACAACGCTGTCTCTATAAACTTGGAAATAACTACACCACTATCTCTGTAAATATGGAAATATCTAGACCGCCATCTCTATAAACTTGAAAATAACTACACCACCATCTGTATAAACATGGAAATATCTATACCGCTATCTGCATGAACATGGAAATAACCACACCGCCATCTGTATGAACATGTAAATATCTACACCGCCATCTGTATGAACAAGGAAATATCTACACCACTAACTGTATGAACATGGAAATATCTACACCGCTATCTGTATGAACATGGAAATATCTACACCGCCATCTGTATGAACATGGAAATATCTACACCGTTATCTGTATGAACATGGAAATATCTACACCGCTATCTGTATGAACATGGAAATATCTACACCGCTATCTGTACGAACATGGAAATATCTACACCGCTCTCTGTATGAACATGCAAATACCTACACAGCTATCTGTATATCAATGGAAATATCCACACTGCTATCTCTATAAACATGGAAATAACTACACTGCTATCTGTATAAACATGGAAATATCTACACCGCCACCTATAAGAACATGGAAATATCTACACTGCCATCCGTACGAACATGGAAATATCTACACCGCCATCTGTATGAACATGTAAATATCTACGCCGCCATCTGTATGAACATGGAAATATCTACACCGCCATCTGTATGAACATGTAAATATCTACACTGACATCTGTAAGAACATGGAAATATCTACACTGCTAACAGTATGAACATGGAAATAACTACACCGCTATCTGTATGAACATGGAAATAACTACACCGCAATCTGTATGAACATGGAAATATCTACACCGCCATCTGTATGAACATGTAAATATCTACACCGCCATCTGTATGAACATGTAAATATCTGCACCGCCATCTGTATGAACATGGAAATATCTACACCGCTAACTGTATGAACATGGAAATATCTACACCGCTATCTGTATGAACATGGAAATATCTACACCTCCACCTGTATGAACATGGAAATATCTACACTGCCATCCGTAAGAACATGGAAATATCTACACCGCCATCTATATGAACATGTAAATATCTGCACCGCCATCTGTATGAACATGGAAATATCTACACCGCTAACTGTATGAACATGGAAATATCTACACCGCTATCTGTATGAACATGGAAATATCTACACCGCCTTCTGTATGAACATGGAAATATCTACACTGCCATCTGTAAGAACATGGAAATATCTACACCGCTAACTGTATGAACATGGAAATATCTACACTGCTATCTGTATGAACATGGAAATATCTACACCGCTATCTGTATAAACATGGAAATATCTACACCGCTATCTCTATGAACATGCAAATATCTACACAGCTATCTGTATATCAATGGAAATATCTACACTGCTATCTCTATAAACATGGAAATAACTACACTGCTATCTGTATAAACATGGAAATATCTACACCGCCATCTCTATGAACAAGAAATACCTACACTGCCATTTGTATGAACATGGAAATATCTACACCGCCATCTGTATGACCATGGAAATATCTACACCGCCATCTCTATAAACGTGGAAATATCTACACCGCTATCTGTATGAACTTGGAAATATCTACACTGCTCTCGGTATAAATTGAAATTATCTACAACACTATCTCTATAAACATGGAAATATATACACTGCTATCTGTATAAACATGGAAATATCTACACAGCTATCTGTATAAACATGGAAATATCTTCACCGCTATCTGTATAAACATGGAAATATCTACAACGCTGTCTCTATAAACTTGGAAATAACTACACCACTATCTCTGTAAATATGGAAATATCTAGACCGCCATCTCTATAAACTTGAAAATAACTACACCACCATCTGTATAAACATGGAAATATCTATACCGCTATCTGCATGAACATGGAAATATCCACACCGCCATCTGTATGAACATGTAAATATCTACACCGCCATCTGTATGAACAAGGAAATATCTACACCACTAACTGTATGAACATGGAAATATCTACACCGCTATCTGTATGAACATGGAAATATCTACACCGCCATCTGTATGAACATGGAAATATCTACACCGTTATCTGTATGAACATGGAAATATCTACACCGCTATCTGTATGAACATGGAAATATCTACACCGCTATCTGTACGAACATGGAAATATCTACACCGCTCTCTGTATGAACATGCAAATACCTACAGAGCTATCTGTATATCAATGGAAATATCCACACTGCTATCTCTATAAACATGGAAATAACTACACTGTTATCTGTATAAACATGGAAATATCTACACCGCCACCTATAAGAACATGGAAATATCTACACTGCCATCCGTACGAACATGGAAATATCTACACCGCCATCTGTATGAACATGTAAATATCTACGCCGCCATCTGTATGAACATGGAAATATCTACACCGCCATCTGTATGAACATGTAAATATCTACACTGACATCTGTAAGAACATGGAAATATCTACACCGCTGACAGTATGAACATGGAAATAACTACACCGCTATCTGTATGAACATGGAAATAACTACACCGCTATCTGTATGAACATGGAAATATCTACACCGCCATCTGTATGAACATGTAAATATCTACACCGCCATCTGTATGAACATGTAAATATCTGCACCGCCATCTGTATGAACATGGAAATATCTACATCGCTAACTGTATGAACTTGGAAATATCTACACCGCTATCTGTATGAACATGGAAATATCTACACCGCTATCTGTATGAACATGGAAATATCTACACCGCCATCTGTATGAACATGGAAATATCTACACCGCCATCTGTATGAACATGTAAATATCTACACTGCCATCTGTAAGAACATGGAAATATCTACACCGCTAACTGTATGAACATGGAAATAACTACACCGCTATCTGTATGAACATGGAAATATCTACACCGCTATCTGTATAAACATGGAAATATCTACACCGCTATCTGTAGGAACATGCAAATATCTACACAGCTATCTGTATATGAATGGAAATATCTACACTGCTATCTCTATAAATATGGAAATATCTACACTGCTATCTGTATAAACATGGAAATATCTACACCGCCATCTCTATGAACATGGACATATCTACACCGCCATTTGTATGAACATGGAAATATCTACACCGCCATCTCTATGAACATGGAAATACCTACACCGCCATTTGTATGAACATGGAAATATCTACACCGACATCTGCATGAACATGTAAATATCTACACCGCCATCTCTATAAACGTGGAAATATCTACACCGCTATCTGTATGAACTTGGAAATATCTACACGGCTCTCAGTATAAATTGAAATTTTCTACACCACTATCTCTATAAACATGGAAATATCTACACTGCTATCTGTATAAACATGGAAATATCTACACCGCTATCTGTATAAACATGGAAGTATCTTGCACCGCTATCTGTATAAACATGGAAATATCTACAACGCTGTCTCTATAAACTTGGAAATAACTACACCACTATCTCTGTAAACATGGAAATATCTAGACCGCCATCTCTATAATCATGGAAATATCTACACCACCATCTATATAAACATGGAAATATCTATACCGCTATCTGCATAAACATGGAAATATCTACACCGCCATCTCTATGAACATGGAAATATCTACACCGCCGTCTGTACGAACATGGAAATATCTACACCGCCATCTGTATGAACATGTAAATATCTACAACGCCATCTGTATGAACATGGAAATATCTACAAAGCTATATGTATGAACATGGAAATATCTACACCGCTATCTGTATGAACATGGAAATATCTACACCGTTATCTCTATGAACATGGAAATATCTACACCGCTATCTGTATGAAAATGGAATTATCTACACCGCTATCTGTATGAACATGTGTATATCTACACCGTTATCTGTATGAACATGGAAATATCTACACCGCTATCTGTATGAACATGGAAATATCTACACAGCTATCTGTACGAACATGGAAATATCTACACCGCTATCTGTATGAACATGCAAAAACCTACACAGCTATCTGTATATCAATGGAAATATCCACACTGCTATCTCTATAAACATGGAAATAACTACACTGCTATCTGTATAAACATGGAAATGTCTACACCGCCACCTATATGAACATGGAAATATCTACACTGCCATCCGTACAAACATGGAAATATCTACACTGCCATGTGTATGAACATGTAAATATCCACACCGCCATCTGTATGAACATGGAAATATCTACACCGCTAACTGTATGAACATGGAAATATCAACACCGCTATTGGTATGAACATGGAAATAACTACAACGCTATCTGTATGAACATGGAAATATCTACACCGCCATCTGTATGAACATGGAAATATCTACACCGCCATCTGTATGAACATGCAAATATCTACACAGCTATCTGTATATCAATTGATATATCTACAATGCTATCTCTATAAACATGGAAATAACTACACTGCTATCTGTATAAACATGGAAATATCTACACCGCCACCTGTGTGAACATGGAAATATCTACACTGCCATCCGTACGAACATGGAAATATCTACACCGCCATCTGTATGAAAATGTAAATATCTGCACTGCCATCTGTATGAACATGGAAATATCTACACCGCTAACTGTATGAACATGGAAATATCTACACCGCTATCTGTATGAACATGGAAATATCTACACCGCTATCTGTATGAACATGGAAATATCTACACCGCCATCTGTATGAACATGGAAATATCAACTCCGCCATCTGTATGAACATGTAAATATCTATACTGCCATCTGTAAGAACATGGAAATATCTACACCGCTAACTGTATGAACATGGAAATATCTACACCGCTATCTGTATGAACATGGAAATATCTACACCGCTATTTGTATAAACATGGAAATATCTACACCGCTATCTGTATGAACATGCAAATATCTACACCGCTGTCTGTATGAACTTGGAAATATCTACACTGCTCTCGGTATAAATTGAAATTATCAACACCACTATCTCTATAAGCATGGAAATATCTACTCTGCTATCTGTATAAACATGGAAATATCTACACCGCTATCTGTATAAACATGGAAATATCTTCACCGCTATCTGTATAAACATGGAAATATCTACAACGCTGTCTCTATAAATTTGGAAATAACTACACCACTATCTCTGTAAACATGGAAATATCTAGACCGCCGTCTCTATAAACATGGAAATATCTACACCACCATCTGTATAAACATGGAAATATCTATACCGCTATCTGCATAAACATGGAAATATCTACACCGCCATCTCTATGAACATGGAAATATCTACACCGCCATCTGCACGAACATGGAAATATCTACACCGCCATCTGTACGAACATGTAAATATCTGCACCGCCATCTGTATGAATATGGAAATATCTACACCGTTATCTCCATGAACATGGAAATATCTACACTGCTAACTGTATGAACATGGAAATATCTACACCGCTATGTGTATGAACATGGAAATATCTACACCGCTATCTGTATGAACATGGAAATATCTAAACCGCTATCTATACGAACATGGAAATATCTACACCGCTATCTTTATGAACATTCAAATACCTACACAGCTATCTGTATATCAATGGAAATATCCACACTGCTATCTCTATAAACGTGGAAATATCTACACTGCTATCTGTATAAACATGGAAATATCTACACCGCCACCTGTATGAACATGGAAATATCTACACTGCCATCCGTACGAACATGGAAATATCTACACCGCCATCTGTATGAACATCTAAATATCTTCACCGCCATCTGTGTGAACATGGAAATATCTACACCCCTAACTGTACGAACATGGAAATATCTACACCGCTATCTGTATGAACATGGAAATATCTACACCGTTATCTGTATGAACATGGAAATAACTACACCGCTATCAGTATGAACATGGAAATATCTACACCGCTATCTGTACGAACATGGAAATATCTACACCGCTATCTGTATGAACATGCAAATATCTACACAGCTATCTGTATATCAATGGATATATCTACAATGCTATCTCAACAAACATGGAAATAACTACACTGCTATCTGTATAAACATGGAAATATCTACACCGCCACCTGTATGAACATGGAAATATCTACACTGCCATCCGTACGAACATGGAAATATCTACACCGCCATCTGTATGAACATGTAAATATCTGCACCGCCATCAGTATGAACATGGAAATATCTACACCGCTAACTGTATGAACATGGAAATATCTACACCGCTATCTGTATGAACATGGAAATATCTACACCGCCTTCTGTATGAACATGGAAATATCTACACCGCTATCTCTATGAACTTGCAAATATCTACACAGCTATCTGTATATCAATGGAAATATCTACACTGCTATCTCTATAAACATGGAAATAACTACACTGCTATCTGTATAAACATGGAAATATCTACACCGCCATCTCTATGAACATGGAAATATCTACACCGCCATTTGTATGTACATGGAAATATCTACACCGCCATCTCTATGAACAAGGAAATACCTACACTGCCATTTGTATGAACATGGAAATATCTACACCGCCATCTGCATGACCATGGAAATATCTACACCGCCATCTCTATAAATGTGGAAATATCTACACCGCTATCTGTATGAACTTGGAAATATCTACACTGCTCTCGGTATAAATTGAAATTATCTACAACACTATCTCTATAAACATGGAAATATCTACACTGCTATCAGTATAAACATGGAAATATCTACACAGCTATCTGTATAAACATGGAAATATCTTCACCGCTATCTGTATAAACATGGAAATATCTACAACGCTGTCTCTATAAACTTGGAAATAACAACACCACTATCTCTGTAAATATGGAAATATCTAGACCGCCATCTCTATAAACATGGAAATATCTACATCACCATCTGTATAAACATGGAAATATCTATACCGCTATCTGCATGAACATGGAAATATCTACACCGCCATCTCTATGAAAAAGGAAATATCTACACCGCCATCTGTACGAACATGGAGATATCCACACCGCCATCTGTATGAACATGTAAATATCTACACCGCCATCTGTATGAACAAGGAAATATCTACACCGCTAACTGTATGAACATGGAAATATCTACACCGCTATCTGTATGAACATGGAAATATCTACACTGCCATCTGTATGAACATGGAAATATCTACACCGTTATGTGTATGAACATGGAAATATCTACACCGCTATCTGTATGAACATGGAAATATCTACACCGCTATCAGTACGAACATGGAAATATCTACACCGCTCTCTGTATGAACATGCAAATACCTACACAGCTATCTGTATATCAATGGAAATATCCACACTGCTATCTCTATAAACATGGAAATAACTACACTGCTATCTGTATAAACATGGAAATATCTACACCGCCACCTATAAGAACATGGAAATATCTACACTGCCATCCGTACGAACATGGAAATATCTACACCGCCATCTGTATGAACATGTAAATATCTACACCGCCATCTGTATGAACATGGAAATATCTACACCGCCATCTGTATGAACATGTAAATATCTACACTGACATCTGTAAGAACATGGAAATATCTACACCGCTAACTGTATGAACATGGAAATAACTACACCGCTATCTGTATGAACATGGAAATATCTACACCGCTATCTGTATAAACATGGAAATATCAACTCCGCTATCTGTATGAACATGCAAATATCTACACAGCTATCTGTATATCAATGGAAATATCTACACTGCTATCTCTATAAACATGGAAATAACTACACTGCTATCTGTATAAACATGGAAATATCTACACCGCCATCTCTATGAACATGGAAATATCTACACCGCAATTTGTATGAACATGGAAGTATCTACACCGCCATCTCTATGAACATGGAAATACCTACACCGCCATTTGTATGAACATGGAAATATCTACACCGCCATCTCTATAAACGTGGAAATATCTACACCGCTATCTGTATGAACTTGGAAATATCTACACTGCTCTCGGTATAAATTCAAATAATCTACACCACTATCTCTATAAACATGGAAATATCTAGACCGCCATCTCTATGAACATGGAAATATCTACACCGCCATCTGTATGAACATGGAAATATCTACACCGCCATCTGTATTAACATGTAAATATCTACACTGCCATCTGTACGAACATGGAAATATCTACACCGCTAACTGTATGAACATGGAAATATCTACACCGCTACCTGTATGAACATGGAAATATCTAGACAGCTATCTGTATAAACATGGAAATATCTACACCGCTATCTGTATGAACATGCAAATATCTACACAGCTATCTGTATATCAATGGAAATATCTACACTGCTATCTCTATAAACACGGAAATAACTACACTGCTATCTGTATAAACATGGAAAGATCTACACCGCCATCTCTATGAACATGGAAACATCTACACCGCCATTTGTATGAACATGGAAATATCTACACCGCCATCTCTATGAACATGGAAATATCTACACCGCCATTTGTATGAACATGAAAATATCTACACCGCTAACTGTATGAACATGGAAATATCTACACCGCCATCTGTATGAACATGGAAATATCTACACCGCTATCTGTATGAACATGGAAATATCTCCACCGCTCTCTGTACGAACATGGAAATATCTACACCGCTATCTGTATGAACATGGAAATATCTACACCGCTATGTGTATGAACATGAAAATATCTACACAGCTATCTGTATATCAATGGAAATATCTACACTGCTATCTCTATAAACATGGAAACATCTACACTGCTATCTGTATAAACATGGAAATATATACACCGCCATTTGTATGAACATGGAAATATCTACACCTCTAACTGTATGAATATAGAAATATCTACAACGCTATCTGAATAAACATGGAAATATATACACCGCTATCTCTATGAACATGCAAATATCTACACAGCTATCCATATATCAATGGAAATATCTACACTGCTATGTCTATAAACATGGTAATAACTACACTGCTACCTGTATAAACATGGAAATATCTACACCGTCATCTCTATGAACTTGGAAATATCGACACCGACATTTGTATGAACATGGAAATATCCACACCGCTATCTGTGTAAACATGGAAATGTCTACACCACTATCTGTGTAAACATGGAAATATCTACACCGCCATCTGTGTAAACATGAAAATATCTACACCGCAATACCTATAAACGTGGAAATATCTACACTGCCATCTGTTTGAACATGGAAATATCTACACCGACATTTGTATGAACATGGAAATATCTACACCGCCATCTCTATGAACATGGAAATACCTACACCGCCATTTGTATGAACTTGGAAATATCTACACCGCCATCTGCATGAGCATGGAAATATCTACACCGCCATCTCTATAAACGTGGAAATATCTACACCGATATCTGTATGAACTTGGAAATATCTACACTGCTCTCGGTATAAATTGAAATTATCTACACCACTATCTCTATAAACATGGAAATATCTACACTGCTATCTGTATAAACATGGAAATATCTACACCGCTATCTGTATAAACATGGAAATATCTTCACCGCTATCTGTATAAACATGGAAATATCTACAACGCTGTCTCTATAAACTTGGAAATAACTACACTACAATCTCTGTAAACATGGAAATATCTAGACCGCCATCTCTATAAACATGGAAATATCTGCACCACCATCTGTATAAACATGGAAATATCTATACCGCTAACTGCATAAACATGGAAATATCTACACCGCCATCTCTATGAACATGGAAATATCTACACCGCCATCTGTACGAACATGGAAATATCTACACCGCCATCTGTATGAACATGTAAATATCTACACCGCCATCTGTATGAACATGGAAATATCTACACCGCTAACTGTATGAACATGGAAATATCTACACCGCTATCTGTATGAACATGGAAATATCCACACTGTTATCTCTATGAACATGGAAATATCTACACCGCTAACTGTATGAACATGGAAATATCTACACCGCTATCTGTATGAACATGGATATATCTACACCGTTATCTGTATGAACATGGAAATATCTACACCGCTATCTGTATGAACATGGAAATATCTACACAGCTATCTGTACGAACAGGGAAATATCTACACCGCTATCTGTATGAACATGCAAATACCTACACAGCTATCTGTATATCAATGGAAATATCCACACTGCTATCTCTATAAACATGGAAATATCTACACTGCTATCTGTATAAACATGGAAATGTCTACACCGCCACCTATATGAACATGGAAATATCTACAATGCCATCCGTACGAACATGGAAATATCTACACCGCCATCTGTATGAACATGGAAATATCTACACCGCCATCTGTATGAACATGGAAATATCTACACCGCTAACTGTATGAACATGGAAATATCTACACCGCTATTGGTATGAACATGGAAATAACTACACCGCTATCTGTATGAACATGGAAATATCTACACCGCCATCTGTATGAACATGGAAATATCTACACCGCCATCTGTATGAACATGGAAATATCTACACCGCCATCTGTATGAACATGGAAATATCTACACCGCTAACTGTATGAACATGGAAATATCTACACCGCTATTGGTATGAACATGGAAATAACTACACCGCTATCTGTATGAACATGGAAATATCTACACCGCCATCTGTATGAACATGGAAATATCTACACCGCCATCTGTATGAACATGGAAATATCTACACCGCTATCTGTATGAACATGGAAATATCTACACCGCTATGTGTATATCAATGGAAATATCTACACTGCTATCTCTATAAACATGGAAATAACTACACTGCTATCTGTATAAACATGGAAAGATCTACACCACCATCTCTATGAACATGGAAATATCTACACCGCCATTTGTATGAACATGGAAATATCTACACCGCCATCTCTATGAACATGGAAATATCTACACCACCATTTGTATGAACATGGAAATATCTACACCGCTAACTGTATGAACATGGAAATATCTACACCGCCATCTGTATGAACATGGAAATATCTACACCGCTCTCTGTACGAACATGGAAATATCTACACCGCTATCTGTATGAACATGGAAATATCTACACCGCTATGAGTATGAACATGCAAATATCTACACAGCTATCTGTATATCAATGGAAATATCTACACTGTTATCTCTATAAACATGGAAATATCTACACTGCTATCTGTATAAACATGGAAATATCTACACCGCCATTTGTATGAACATGGAAATATCTACACCGCCATCTCTGTAAACGTGGAAATATCTACACTGCTATCTGTATTAACTTGGAAATATCTACACCGCTCTCTGTATAAAATTGAAATTATCTACACCACTATCTCTATAAACATGGAAATATCTACACTGCTATCTGTATAAACATGGAAATATCTACAACGCTATCTGTATAAACATGGAAATATCTTCACCGCTATCTGTATAAACATGGAAATATCTACAACGCAGTCTCTATAAACTTGGAAATAACTACACCACTATCTCTGTAAACATGGAAATATCTAGACCGCCGTCTCTATAAACATGGAAATATCTACACCACCATCTGTATAAACATGGAAATATCTATACCGCTATCTGCATAAACATGGAAATATCTACACCGCCATCTCTATGAACATGTAAATAACTACACCGCCATCTTTATGAACATGGAAATATCTTCACCGCTAACTGTATGAATATGGAAATATCTACACCGTTATCTGTATGAACTTGGAAATAACTACACCGCTATCTGAATGAACATGGAAATATCTACACCGCTATCTGTACGAACATGGAAATATCTACACCGCTATCTGTATGAACATGCAAATATCTACACAGCTATCTGTATATCAATTGATATATCTACAATGCTATCTCTATAAACATGGAAATAACTACACTGCTATCTGTATAAACATGGAAATATCTACACCGCCACCTGTAAGAACATGGAAATATCTACACTGCCATCCGTACGAACATGGAAATATCTACACCGCCATCTGTATGAACATGTAAATATCTGCACCACCATCTGTATGAACATGGAAATATGTACACCGTTATCTGTATGAACATGGAAATATCTACACCGCTATCTGTATGAACATGGAAATATCTAAAGCGGTATCTGTACGAACATGGAAATATCTACACCGCTATCTGTATGAACATGCAAATACCTACACAGCTATCTGTATATCAATGGAAATATCCACACTGCTATCTCTATAAACATGGAAATATCTACACTGCTATCTGTATAAACATGGAAATATCTACACTGCCATTTGTATGAACATGGAAATATCTACACCGCTAACTGTATGAATATGGAAATATCTACACCGCTATCTGAATAAACATGGAAATATCTACACCGCTATCTCTATGAACATGGAAATATCTACACAGCTATCTGTATATCAATGGAAATACCTACACTGCTATCTCTATAAACATGATAATAACTACACTGCTATCTGTATAAACATGGAAATATCTACACCGTCATCTCTATGAACATGGAAATATCTACACCGACATATTTATAAACATGGAAATATCCACACCGCTATCTGTGTAAACATGGAAATGTCTACACCGCTATCTGGTAAACATGGAAATATCTACACCGCCACCTGTGTGAACATGGAAATATCTACACTGCTATCTCTATAAACATGGAAATAACTACACTGCTATCTGTATAAACATGGAAATATATACACCGCCATCTCCATGAACATGGAAATATCTACACCGCCATTAGTATGAACGTGGAAATATCTACACCGCCATCTCTATGAACATGGAAATACCTACACTGACATTTGTATGAACATGGAAATATCTACACCGCCATCTGCATGACCATGGAAATATCTACACCGCCATCTCTATAAACGTGGAAATATCTACACCGCTATCTATATGAACTTGGAAATATCTACACTGCTCTCGGTATCAATTGAAATTATCTACACCACTATCTCTATAAACATGGAAATATCTACACTGCTATCTGTATAAACATGGAAATATCTACACAGCTATCTGTATAAACATGGAAATATCTACACCGCTATCTGTACGAACATGGAAATATCTACACCACCATCTGTATGAACATGTCAATATCTGCACCGCCATCTGTATGAACGTGGAAATATCTACACCGCTAACTGTATGAACATGGAAATATCTACACCGCTATCTGTACGAACATGGAAATATCTACACCGCTATCTGTATGAACATGCAAATACCTACACAGCTATCTGTATATCAATGGAAATATCCACACTGCTATCTCTATAAACATGGAAATATCTACACTGCTATCTGTAGAAACATGGAAATATCTACACCGCCAACTGTATGAACATGGAAATATCTACACTGCCATCCGTACGAACATGGAAATATCTACACCGCCATATGTATGAACATCTAAATATCTTCACCGCCATCTGTATGAACATGGAAATGTCTACACCGCTAAGTGTATGAACATGGAAATATCTACACCGCTATCTGTATGAACATGGAAATATCTACACCACTATCTGTATAAACATGGATATATCTACACAGCTATCTGTATGAACATGCAAATATCTACACAGCTATCTGTATATCAATGGAAATATCTACACTGCTATCTCTATAAACATGGAAATAACTACACTTCTATCTGTATAAACATGGAAATATCTACACCGCCATCTCCATGAACATGGAAATATCTACACCGCCTTTTGTATGAACATGGAAATATCTACACCGCCATCTCTATGAACATGGAAATACCTACACTGCCATTTGTATGAACATGGAAATATCTACACCGCCATCTGCATGACCATGGAAATATCTACACCGCCATCTCCATAAACGTGGAAATATCTACACCGCTATCTATATGAACTTGGAAATATCTACACTGCTCTCGGTATAAATTGAAATTATCTACACCACTATCTCTATAAACATGGAAATATCTACACTGCTATCTGTATAAACATGGAAATATCTACACCGCTATCTGTATAAACATGGAAATATCTTCACCGTTATCTGTATAAACATGGAAATATCTACAACGCTGTCTCTATAAACTTGGAAATAACTACACCACTATCTCTGTAAACATGGAAATATCTAGACCGCCATCTCTATAAACATGGAAATATCTACACCACCATCTGTATAAACATGGAAATATCTATACCGCTATCTGCATAAACATGGAAATATCTACACCGCCTTCTCTATGAACATGGAAGTATCTACACCGCCATCTGTACGAACATGGAAATATCTACACCGCTATCTGTATGAACATGCAAATACCTACACAGCTATCTGTATATCAATGGAAATATCCACACTGCTATCTCTATAAACATGGAAATAACAACACTGCTATCTGTGTAAACATGGAAATATCTACACCGCCACCTATATGAACATGGAAATATCTACACTGCCATCCGTACGAACATGGAAATATCTACACCGCCATCTGTATGAACATGTAAATATCTACACCGCCGTCTGTATGAACACGGAAATATCTACACCGCTAACTGTATGAACATGGAAATATCTACACCGCTATCTGTATGAAAATGGAAATATCTACACTGCTATCTGTATGAACATGGAAATATCTACACCGCCATCTGTATGAACATGGAAATATCTGCACCGCCATCTCTATAAACGTGGAAATATCTACACCACTATCTGTATGAACTTGTAAATATCTACACTGCTCTCTGTATAAAATTGAAATTATCTACACCACTATCTCTGTAAACATGGAAATATCTACACTGCTATCTGTATAAACATGGAAATATCTACACCGCTATCTGTATAAACATGGAAAAATCTTCCCCGCTATCTGTATAAACATGGAAATATCTTCACCCCCACCTGTATGAACATGGAAATATCTACACTGCCATCCGTACGAACATGGAAATATCTACACCGCCATCTGTATGAACATGTAAATATCTACACCGCCATCTGTATGAACATGGAATTATCTACACCGCTAACTGTATGGACATGGAAATATCTACACCGCTATCTGTATGAAAATGGAAATATCTACACTGCTATCTGTATGAACATGGAAATATCTACACCGCTATCTGTATGAACATGGAAATATCTACACCGCTATCTGTATGAACATGGAAATATCTACACCGCCATCTGTATGAACATGGAAATATCTACACCGCCATCTGTATGAACATGGAAATATCTACACCGCTATCTGTATGAACATGGAAATATCTACACCGCTATGTGTATATCAATGGAAATATCTACACTGCTATCTCTATAAACATGGAAATAACTACACTGCTATCTGTATAAACATGGAAAGATCTACACCACCATCTCTATGAACATGGAAATATCTACACCGCCATTTGTATGAACATGGAAATATCTACACCGCCATCTCTATGAACATGGAAATATCTACACCACCATTTGTATGAACATGGAAATATCTACACCGCTAACTGTATGAACATGGAAATATCTACACCGCCATCTGTATGAACATGGAAATATCTACACCGCTCTCTGTACGAACATGGAAATATCTACACCGCTATCTGTATGAACATGGAAATATCTACACCGCTATGAGTATGAACATGCAAATATCTACACAGCTATCTGTATATCAATGGAAATATCTACACTGTTATCTCTATAAACATGGAAATATCTACACTGCTATCTGTATAAACATGGAAATATCTACACCGCCATTTGTATGAACATGGAAATATCTACACCGCCATCTCTGTAAACGTGGAAATATCTACACTGCTATCTGTATTAACTTGGAAATATCTACACCGCTCTCTGTATAAAATTGAAATTATCTACACCACTATCTCTATAAACATGGAAATATCTACACTGCTATCTGTATAAACATGGAAATATCTACAACGCTATCTGTATAAACATGGAAATATCTTCACCGCTATCTGTATAAACATGGAAATATCTACAACGCAGTCTCTATAAACTTGGAAATAACTACACCACTATCTCTGTAAACATGGAAATATCTAGACCGCCGTCTCTATAAACATGGAAATATCTACACCACCATCTGTATAAACATGGAAATATCTATACCGCTATCTGCATAAACATGGAAATATCTACACCGCCATCTCTATGAACATGTAAATAACTACACCGCCATCTTTATGAACATGGAAATATCTTCACCGCTAACTGTATGAATATGGAAATATCTACACCGTTATCTGTATGAACTTGGAAATAACTACACCGCTATCTGAATGAACATGGAAATATCTACACCGCTATCTGTACGAACATGGAAATATCTACACCGCTATCTGTATGAACATGCAAATATCTACACAGCTATCTGTATATCAATTGATATATCTACAATGCTATCTCTATAAACATGGAAATAACTACACTGCTATCTGTATAAACATGGAAATATCTACACCGCCACCTGTAAGAACATGGAAATATCTACACTGCCATCCGTACGAACATGGAAATATCTACACCGCCATCTGTATGAACATGTAAATATCTGCACCACCATCTGTATGAACATGGAAATATGTACACCGTTATCTGTATGAACATGGAAATATCTACACCGCTATCTGTATGAACATGGAAATATCTAAAGCGGTATCTGTACGAACATGGAAATATCTACACCGCTATCTGTATGAACATGCAAATACCTACACAGCTATCTGTATATCAATGGAAATATCCACACTGCTATCTCTATAAACATGGAAATATCTACACTGCTATCTGTATAAACATGGAAATATCTACACTGCCATTTGTATGAACATGGAAATATCTACACCGCTAACTGTATGAATATGGAAATATCTACACCGCTATCTGAATAAACATGGAAATATCTACACCGCTATCTCTATGAACATGGAAATATCTACACAGCTATCTGTATATCAATGGAAATACCTACACTGCTATCTCTATAAACATGATAATAACTACACTGCTATCTGTATAAACATGGAAATATCTACACCGTCATCTCTATGAACATGGAAATATCTACACCGACATATTTATAAACATGGAAATATCCACACCGCTATCTGTGTAAACATGGAAATGTCTACACCGCTATCTGGTAAACATGGAAATATCTACACCGCCACCTGTGTGAACATGGAAATATCTACACTGCTATCTCTATAAACATGGAAATAACTACACTGCTATCTGTATAAACATGGAAATATATACACCGCCATCTCCATGAACATGGAAATATCTACACCGCCATTAGTATGAACGTGGAAATATCTACACCGCCATCTCTATGAACATGGAAATACCTACACTGACATTTGTATGAACATGGAAATATCTACACCGCCATCTGCATGACCATGGAAATATCTACACCGCCATCTCTATAAACGTGGAAATATCTACACCGCTATCTATATGAACTTGGAAATATCTACACTGCTCTCGGTATCAATTGAAATTATCTACACCACTATCTCTATAAACATGGAAATATCTACACTGCTATCTGTATAAACATGGAAATATCTACACAGCTATCTGTATAAACATGGAAATATCTACACCGCTATCTGTACGAACATGGAAATATCTACACCACCATCTGTATGAACATGTCAATATCTGCACCGCCATCTGTATGAACGTGGAAATATCTACACCGCTAACTGTATGAACATGGAAATATCTACACCGCTATCTGTACGAACATGGAAATATCTACACCGCTATCTGTATGAACATGCAAATACCTACACAGCTATCTGTATATCAATGGAAATATCCACACTGCTATCTCTATAAACATGGAAATATCTACACTGCTATCTGTAGAAACATGGAAATATCTACACCGCCAACTGTATGAACATGGAAATATCTACACTGCCATCCGTACGAACATGGAAATATCTACACCGCCATATGTATGAACATCTAAATATCTTCACCGCCATCTGTATGAACATGGAAATGTCTACACCGCTAAGTGTATGAACATGGAAATATCTACACCGCTATCTGTATGAACATGGAAATATCTACACCACTATCTGTATAAACATGGATATATCTACACAGCTATCTGTATGAACATGCAAATATCTACACAGCTATCTGTATATCAATGGAAATATCTACACTGCTATCTCTATAAACATGGAAATAACTACACTTCTATCTGTATAAACATGGAAATATCTACACCGCCATCTCCATGAACATGGAAATATCTACACCGCCTTTTGTATGAACATGGAAATATCTACACCGCCATCTCTATGAACATGGAAATACCTACACTGCCATTTGTATGAACATGGAAATATCTACACCGCCATCTGCATGACCATGGAAATATCTACACCGCCATCTCCATAAACGTGGAAATATCTACACCGCTATCTATATGAACTTGGAAATATCTACACTGCTCTCGGTATAAATTGAAATTATCTACACCACTATCTCTATAAACATGGAAATATCTACACTGCTATCTGTATAAACATGGAAATATCTACACCGCTATCTGTATAAACATGGAAATATCTTCACCGTTATCTGTATAAACATGGAAATATCTACAACGCTGTCTCTATAAACTTGGAAATAACTACACCACTATCTCTGTAAACATGGAAATATCTAGACCGCCATCTCTATAAACATGGAAATATCTACACCACCATCTGTATAAACATGGAAATATCTATACCGCTATCTGCATAAACATGGAAATATCTACACCGCCTTCTCTATGAACATGGAAGTATCTACACCGCCATCTGTACGAACATGGAAATATCTACACCGCTATCTGTATGAACATGCAAATACCTACACAGCTATCTGTATATCAATGGAAATATCCACACTGCTATCTCTATAAACATGGAAATAACAACACTGCTATCTGTGTAAACATGGAAATATCTACACCGCCACCTATATGAACATGGAAATATCTACACTGCCATCCGTACGAACATGGAAATATCTACACCGCCATCTGTATGAACATGTAAATATCTACACCGCCGTCTGTATGAACACGGAAATATCTACACCGCTAACTGTATGAACATGGAAATATCTACACCGCTATCTGTATGAAAATGGAAATATCTACACTGCTATCTGTATGAACATGGAAATATCTACACCGCCATCTGTATGAACATGGAAATATCTGCACCGCCATCTCTATAAACGTGGAAATATCTACACCACTATCTGTATGAACTTGTAAATATCTACACTGCTCTCTGTATAAAATTGAAATTATCTACACCACTATCTCTGTAAACATGGAAATATCTACACTGCTATCTGTATAAACATGGAAATATCTACACCGCTATCTGTATAAACATGGAAAAATCTTCCCCGCTATCTGTATAAACATGGAAATATCTTCACCCCCACCTGTATGAACATGGAAATATCTACACTGCCATCCGTACGAACATGGAAATATCTACACCGCCATCTGTATGAACATGTAAATATCTACACCGCCATCTGTATGAACATGGAATTATCTACACCGCTAACTGTATGAACATGGAAATATCTACACCGCTATCTGTATGAAAATGGAAATATCTACACTGCTATCTGTATGAACATGGAAATATCTACACCGCTATCTGTATGAACATGGAAATATCTACACCGCTATCTGTATGAACATGGAAATATCTACACCGCTATCTGTATGAACATGGAAATATACACACCGCTATCTGTATGAACATGCAAATATCTACACTGCTATCTGTATATCAATGAAAATATCTACACTGCTTTCTCTATAAACATGGAAATAACTACGCTGCTATCTGTATAAACATGGAAATATCTACACTGCCATCTCTATGAACATGGAAATATCTACACCGCTATTTGTATGAACATGGAAATATCTACACCGCCATCTCTATGAACAGGGAAATATCTACACCGCCATGTGTATGAACATGGAAATATCTACACCGCCATCTGTATGAACATGGATATATGTACACCGGCATCTGGATGAACATGGAAATATCTACACCGCTATCTGCATGAACATGGATATCTAAACAGCTATCTGAATATACATGGAAATAGCTACGCACATTTCTCTATAAGTGTGGAAATATCTACAGCGCTATCTCTATAAACTTCGAAATATCTACACCGTCATCTGTATGAACATGGAAATATCTACACCGCCATCTGTACGAACATGGACATATCTACACCGCCATCTGTATTAAGATGGAAATATCTACACCGCTATATTTATAAACATGGAAATATCTGCCCAACTATCTGTATAAACATGGAAATATCCGCATCGCTATCTGTAGAAACGTGGAAATATCTACACTGCTATCTGCATAAACATGGAAATATCCACACCGTGATCTGTGTAAACATGGAAATGTCTACACCGCTATATGTGTAAACATGGAAATATCTACACCGCCATCTGTGTAAGCATGAAAATATCTACACCGCCATCCCTATAGACATGGAAATATCTACACCGCCATCTGTATGAACATGGAAATATCTACACCGCCATCTGTATGAACATGGAAATATCTTCACCGCCATCTGTATGAACATGGATATATGTGCACTGGCATCTGGATGAACATGGAAATATCTACACCGCTATCTGCATGAACATGGAAATATCTACACAGCTATCTGAATATACATGGAAATATCTACACAGATTTCTCTATGAATTTGGAAATAACTAAAGCGCTATCTCTATAAACTTTGAAATATCTACACCGCCATCTGTATGAACATGGAAATATCTAAACCGCCATCTGTACAAACATGGACATATCTACACCGCCATCTGCATTAAGATGGAAATATCTACACCGCTATCTGTATAAACATGGAAATATCTACACCGCCATCTCTATGAACATGGAAATATCTACACAGCCATTTGTACGAACATGAAAATATCTATACCGCCAGCTGTATGAACATGTAAATATCTACACCGCCATCTGTATGAACATGGAAATATCTACACTACTAACTGTATGAACATGGAAATATCTACACCACTATCTGTATGAACATGGAAATATCTACACCGTTATCTGTATGAACATGGAAATATCTAGACCGCTATCTGTATGAACATGGAAATATCTACACCGCTATCTGTACGAACATGGAAATATCTACACCGCTATCTGTATGAACATGCAAATATCTACACAGCTATCTGTATATGAATGGAAATATCTACACAGCTATCTCTATAAACATGGAAATAACTACACTGCTATCTGTATAAACATGGTGATATCTACACCGCCACCTTTATGAACATGGAAATATCTACACTGCCATCCGTACAAACATGGAAATATCTACACCGCCATGTGTATGAACATGTAAATATTTACACCGCCATCTGTATGAACATGGAAATATCTACACCGCTAACTGTATGAACATGGAAATATGTGCACCGCTATCTGTATGAACATGGAAATATCTACACCGCTATCTGTATGAACATGGAAATATCTACACCGCCATCTCTATGAACATGGAAATATCTACACCGCCATTTGTATGAACATGGAAATATCTACACCGCCATCTCTATGAACATGTAAATATCTACAGAGCCATTTGTATGAACATGGAAATATCTACACCGCCATCTGTATGAACATGGAAATATCTTCACCGCCATCTGTATGAATTTGGATACATGTGCACCGGCATCTGGATGAACATGGAAATATCTACACCGCTATCTGCATGAACAAGGAAATATCTACACAGCTATCTGAATATACATGGAAATATCTACACAGATTTCTCTATAAATATGGAAATAACTACAGCGCTGTCATTAAAAACTGTGAAATATCTACACCGCCATCTGTATGAACACGGAAATATCTACACCGCCATCTGTACAAACATGGACATATCTACAGCGTCATCTGTATTAAGATGGAAATATCTACACAGCTATCTGTATGAACATGGAAATATCTACACCGCTATCTGTATGAACATGGAAATATCTACACCGCTATCTGTATGAACATGGAAATATCTACACAGCTATCTGTATATCAATGGAAATATCTACACAGCTATCTCTACAAACATGGAAATAACTACACTGCTATCTGTGTAAACATGGAAATATCTACACCGCCACCTGTATGAACCTTTGAAATATCTACACTGCCATCCGTACGAACATGGAAATATCAACACCGCCATGTGTATGAACATGTAAATATATACACCGCCATCTGTATGTACATGTAAATATCTACACCTCCATCTGTATGAACATGGAAATAACTACACCGTTATCAGTATGAACATGGAAATATCTACACCGCTATCTTTATGAACATGGAAATATCTACACCACTATCTCTATAAACGTGGAAATATCTACACCGCTATCTGTATGAACTTGGAAATATCTACACTGTTCTCTGTATAAAATTGAAATTATCTACACCACTATCTCTATAAACATGGAAATATCTACACTGCTATCTGTATAAACGTGGAAATATGTACACTGCTATCTGTATAAACATGGAAATATCTTCACCGCTATCTGTATAAACATGGAAATATCTACAACGCTGTCTCTATAAACTTGGAAATAACTACACCACTATCTCTGTAAACATGGAAATATCTAGACCGCCGTCTCTATAAACATGGAAATATCTACACAACCATCTGTATAAACATGGAAATATCTATACCGCTTTCTGCATAAACATGGAAATATCTACACCGCCATCTCTCAGAACATGGAAATATCTACAACGCCATCTGTACGAACATGGAAATATGTACACCGCTATCTGTATGAACATGCAAATATCTACACAGCTATCTGTATATCAATGGAAATACCTACACTGTTATCTCTATAAAAATGGAAATAACTACACTGCTATCTGTATAAACAGGGAAATATCTACACCGCCACCTGTATGAACATGGAAATATCTACACTGCCATCCGTACGAACATGTAAATATCTACACCGCCATCTGTATGAACATGGAAATAACTACACCGCTAACTGTATGAACATGGAAATATCTACACCGCTATCGGTATGAACATGGAAATATCTACACCGCTATCAGTATGAACATGGAACTATCTACACCGCCATCTGTATGAACATGGAAATATCTACACCGCCAACTGTATGAACATGGAAATATCTACACCGCCATCTGTATGAACATGGAAATATCTACACCGCCATCTGTATGAACATGGAAATATCTACACCGCCCTCTGTATGAACATGGAAATATCTACACCGCCATCTGTATGAACATGGAAATATCTACACCGCCATCTGTATGAACATGGAAATATCTACACCGCTAACTGTAAGAACATGGAAATATCTACACCGCTAACTGTATGAACATGGAAATATCTACACCGCTATCTGTATGAACATGGAAATATCTACACCACTATCTGTATGAACATGGAAATATCTACACTGCTATCTGTATGAACATGGAAATATCTACACCGCTATCTGTATGAACATGGAAATATCTAGACCGCTATCTGTATGAAAATGCGAATATCTACACAGCTATCTGTATATCAATGGAAATATCTACACTGCTATCTCTATAAACATGGAAATAACTACACTGCTATCTGTATAAACATGGAAATATATACACCGCAATCTCTATGAACATGGAAATATCTACACCGCCATTTGTATGAACATGGAAATATCTACACCGCCATCACTATGAACATGTAAATATCTACACAGCCATTTGTATGAACATGGAAATATCTACACTGCCATCTGTATGAACATGGAAATATCTTCAACGCCATCTGTATGAACATGGATATATGTGCACCGGCATCTGGATGAACATGGAAATATCTATACCGCTATCTGCATGAACATGGAAATATCTACACCGCTATCTGTACGAACATGGAAATATGTACACCGGTATCTGTATGAACATGCAAATGTCTACAAAGCTATCTGTATATCAATGGAAATACCTACACTGCTATCTCTATAAAAATGGAAATAACTACACTGCTATCTGTATAAACAGGGAAATATCTACACCGCCACCTGTATGAACATGGAAATATCTACACTGTAATCCGTACGAACATGGAAATATCTACACCGCCATCTGTATGAACATGTAAATATCTACACCGCCATCTGTACGAACATGGAAATATCTACACCGCTATTGGTATGAACATGGAAATAACTACACCGCTATCTGTATGAACATGGAAATATCTACACCGCTATCTGTATGATCATGGAAATATCTACACCGCCATCTGTATGAACATGAAAATATCTACACCGCCATCTGTATGAACATGGAAATATCTACACCGCCATCTGTATGAACATGGAAATATCTACACCGCTAACTGTATGAACATGGAAATATCTACACCGCTAACTGTATGAACATGGAAATATCTACACCGCCATTTGTATGAACACGGAAATATCTACACCACCATCCCTATGAACATGTAAATATCTACACAGCCATTTGAACATGGAAATATCTACACCGCCATCTGTATGAACATGGAAATATCTTCACCGCCATCTGTATGAACATGGATATATGTGCACCGGCATCTGGATGAACATGGAAATATCTACAACGCTATCTGCATGAACATGGAAATATCTACACAGCTATCTGAATATACATGGAAATATCTTCACAGATTTCTCTATAAATATGGAAATAACTACAGCGCTATCTCTATAAACTTCGAAATATCTTCACCGCCATCTGTATGAACATGGAAATATCTACACCGCCATCTGTACGAACATGGACATATCTACACCGCCATCTGTATTAAGATGGAAATATCTACACCGCTATCTGTATAAACATGGAAATATCTGCCCAACTATCTGTATAAACATGGAAATATCCGCACCACTATCTGTATAAACATGGAAATATCTACACTGCTATCTGCAAAAACATGGAAATATCCACACCGCTATGTGTGTAAACATGGAAATGTCTACACCGCTATCTGTGTAAACATGGAAATATCTACACCGCCATCTGTGTAAACATGAAAATTTCTACACTGCCATCCGTATAAACATGGAAATATCTACACCGCCATCTGTATGAACATGGAAATATCTACACCGCCATCTCTATAGACATGGAAATATCTTCACCGCTATCTGTATGAACTTGGAAATAACTACACTGCTCTCTGTATAAAATTGAAATTATCTACACCACTATTTCTATAAACATGGAAATATCTACACTGCTATCTGTATATACATGGAAATATCTACACCGCTATCAGTATAAACATGGAAATACCTTCACGGCTATCTGTATAAACATGGAAATATCTACAACGCTGTCTCTATAAACATGGAAATATCTACACTGCTATCTGCATAAACATGGAAATATCCACACCGCTATCTGTGTAAACATGGAAATGTCTACACCGCTATCTGTGTAAACATGGAAATATCTACACCGCCGTCTGTGTAAACATGAAAATATCTACACCGCCATCCCAATAAACATGGAAATATCTACACCGTCCTCTGTATGAACATGGAAATATCTACACCGCTATCTGTATGAACATGGAAATATCTACACCGATATCTGTATGAACATGGAAATATCTACACCGCTATCTGTATGAACTTGGAAATAACTACACTGCTCTCTGTATAAAATTGAAATTATCTACACCACTATCTCTATAAACATGGAAATATCTACACTGCTATCTGTATAAACATGGAAATATCTACACCGCTATCAATATAAACATGGAAATACCTTCCCGGCTATCTGTATAAACATGGAAATATCTACAACGCTGTCTCTATAAACATGTAAATATCTACACTGCTATCTGCATAAACATGGAAATATCCACACCGCTATCTGTGTAAACATGGAAATGTCTACACCGCTATCTGTGTAAACATGGAAATATCTACACCGCCATCTCTGTAAACATGAAAATATCTACACCGCCATCCCAATAAACATGGAAATATCTACACCGTCCTCTGTATGAACATGGAAATATCTACACCGCCATCTCTATAAACGTGGAAATATCTACACCGATATCTGTATGAACTTGGAAATATCTACACTGCTCTCTGCATGAAATTGAAATTATCTACAGCACTATCTCTATAAACATGGAAATATCTTCACTGCTATCTGTATAAACATGGAAATATCTACACCGCTATCTGTATAAACATGGAAATATCTTCACCGCTATCTGTATAAACATGGAAATATCTACAACGCTGTCTCTATAAACTTGGAAATAACTACACCACTATCTCTGTAAACATGGAAATATCTAGAACGCCATCTGTATAAACACGGAAATATCTAAACCACCATCTGTATAAACATGGAAATATCAATACCGCTATCTGCATAAACATGGAAATATCTACACCGCCATCTCTAAGAACATGGAAATTTCTACAACGCCATCTGTACGAACATGAAAGTATCTATACCGCCAGCTGTATGAACATGTAAATATCTACACCGCCATCTGTATGAACATGGAAATATCTACACCGCTAACTGTATGAACATGGAATTATCTACATCTCTATCTGTATGAACATGGAAATATCTACACCGTTATCTGTATGAACATGGAAATATCTACACCGCTATCAGTATGAACATGGAAATATCTACACCGCTATCTGTACGAACATGGAAATATGTACACCAGTATCTGTATGAACATGCAAATATCTACACAGCTATCTGTATATCAATGGAAATACCTACACTGCTATCTCTATAAAAATGGAAATAACTACACTGCTATCTGTATAAACAGGGTAATATCTACACCGCCACCTGTATGAACGTGGAAATATCTACACTGCCATCTGTATGAACATGGAAATATCTACACTACTAACTGTATGAACATGGAAATATCTACACCGCTATCGGTATGAACATGGAAATATCTACACCGCTATCTGTATGAACATGGAAATATCTACACGGCCATCTGTATGAATATGGAAATATCTACACCGCCATCTGTATGAACATGGAAATATCTACACCGCCATCTGTATGAACATGGAAATATCTACACTACTAACTGTATGAACATGGAAATATCTACACCGCTATCGGTATGAACATGGAAATATCTACACCGCTATCTGTATGAACATGGAAATATCTACACCGCTATCTGTATGAACATGGAAATATCTACACCGGTATCTGTATGAACATGGAAATATCTACACCGCTATCTGTATGAACATGGAAATATCTACACCGCTATCTGTATGAACATGGAAATATCTAGACGGCTATCTGTATGAACATGCAAATATCTACACAGCTATCTGTATATCAATGGAAATATCTACACTTCTATCTCTATAAACATGGAAATAACTACAGTGCTATCTGTATAAACATGGAAATATCTACACCGCCATCTCTATGAACATGGAAATATCTACACCGCCATTTGTATGAACATGGAAATATCTACACCGCCATCTCTATGAACATGGAAATATCTACACAGACATTTGTATGAACATGGAAATATCTACACCGCCATCTGTATGAACATGGAAATATCTTCACCGCCATCTGTATGAACATGGATACATGTGCACCGGCATCTGGATGAACATGGAAATATCTACAACGCTATCTGCATGAACATGGAAATATCTACACAGCTATCAGAATATACATGGAAATATCTACACAGATTTCTCTATAAATATGGAAATAACTACAGCGCTATCTCTAAAAACTTCAAAATATCTACACCGCCATCTGTACGAACACGGAAATATCTACACCGCCATCTGTACAAACATGGACATATCTACACCGGCATCTGTATAAAGATGGAAATATCTACACCGCCGCCTGTATAAACATGGAAATATCTGCCCAACTATCTGTAAAACCATGGAAATATCCGCACCTCTATCTGTATAAACATGGAAATATCTACACTGCTATCTCCAAAAACATGGAAATATCCACACCGCTATCTGTGTAAACATGGAAATGTATACACCGCTATCTGTGTAAACATGGAAATATCTACACCGCCATCTGTGTAAACATGAAAATATCTACACCGCCATCCCCATAAACATGGAAATATCCACACCGCCATCTGTATGAACATGGAAATATCTACACCGCCATCTCTATAAACGTGGAAATATCTACACCGCTATCTGTATGAACTTGGAAATATCTACACTGCTCTCTGTATAAAATTGAAATTATCTACACCACTATCTCTATAAACATGGAAATATCTACACTGCTATCTGTATAAACATGGAAATATCTACACCGCTATCTGTATAAACATGGAAATATCTTCACCACTATCTGTATAAACATGGAAATATCTACAACGCTGTCTCTATAAACTTGGAAATAACTACACCACTATCTCTGTAAACCTGGAAATATCTAGACCGCCATCTCTATAAACATAGGAATATCTACACCACCATCTGTATAAAAATGGAAATATCTATACCGCTATCTGCATAAACATGGAAATATCTATAAAGCCATCTCTAAGAACATGGAAATATCTACACCGCCATCTGTACGAACATGGAAATATCTACACCGCCAGCTGTATGAACATGTAAATATCTACACTGCCATCTATATGAACATGGAAATATCTACACCACTAACTGTATGAACATGGAAATATCTACACCGCTATCTGTATGAACATGGAAATATCTACACCGTTATCTGTATGAACATGGAAATATCTCCACCGCTATCTGTATGAACATGGAAATATCTACACCGCTATCTGTACGAACATGGAAATATGTACACCGCTATCTGTATGAACATGCAAATATCTACACAGCCATCTGCATATCAATGGAAATACCTACACTGCTATCTCTATAAACATGGAAATAACTACACTGCTATCTGTATAAACAGGGAAATATCTACACCGCCACCTGTATTAACATGGAAATATCTACACTTCCATCCGTATGAACATGGAAATATCTACACCGCCATCTGTATGAACATGTAAATATCTACACCGCCATCTGTATGAACATGGAAATATCTACACCGCTAACTGAACATGGAAATATCTACACCGCTATTGGTATGAACATGGAAATATCTACACCGCTCTCTGTATGAACATGGAAATATCTAGACCGCCATCTGTATGAACATGGAAATATCTACACCGCTATCTGTATGAACATGGAAATATCTACACCGCCATCTGAATGAACATGTAAATATCTACACCGCCATCTCTAAATCAATGGAAATACCTACACTGCTATCTCTATAAACATGGAAATATCTATACCGCCATCTGTATGAAAATGGAAATATCTACACCGCTATCTGTATGAACATGTAAATATCTACACCGCCATCTCTATGAACATGGAAATATCAACACCGCCATCTGTACGAACATGAAAATATCTATACCGCCAGCTGTATGAACAGGTAAATATCTACACCGCCATCTGTATGAACATGGAAATATCTACACTACTAACTGTATAAACATGGAAATATCTACACCGCTATCTGTATGAACATGGAAATATCTACACCGTTATCTGTATGAACATGGAAATATCTACACCGCTATCTGTACGAACATGGAAATATCTACACCGCCATTTGTATGAACATGGAAATATCTACACCGCCATCTCTATGAACATGTAAATATCTACACAGCCATTTGTATTAACATGGAAATATCTACACCGCCATCTGTATGAACATGGAAATATCTTCACCGCCATCTGTATGAACATGGATATATGTGCACTGGCATCTGGATGAACATGGAAATATCTACACCGCTATCTGCATGAACATGGAAATATCTACACAGCTATCTGAATATACATGGAAATATCTACACAGATTTCTCTATAAATATGGAAATAACTAAAGCGCTATCTCCATAAACTTTGAAATATCTACACCGCCATCTGTATGAACATGGAAATATCTAAACCGCCATCTGTACAAACATGGACATATCTACACCGCCATCTGCATTAAGATGGAAATATCTACACCGCTATCTGTATAAACATGGAAATATCTGCCCAACTATCTGTATAAACATGGAAATATCCGCACCGCTATCTGTATAAACATGGAAATATCTACACTTCTATCTGCAAAAACATGGAAATATCCACACCGCTATCTGTGTAAACATGGAAATGTCTACACCGCTATCTGTGTAAACATGGAAATACCTACACCACCATCTGTGTAAACATGAAAATATCTACACCGCCATCCCCATAAACATGGAAATATCTACACCGCCATCTGTATGAACATGGAAATATCTACACCGCCATCTCTATAAACGTGGAAATATCTACACCGCTATCTTTATGAACTTGGAAATATCTACACTGCTCTCTGAATAAAATTGAAATTATCTACACCACTATCTCTATAAACATGGAAATATCTACACTGCTGTCTGTATAAACATGGAAATATCTACACCTCTATCTGTATAAACATGGAAATATCTTCACCGCTATCTGTATAAACATGGAAATATCTACAACGCTGACTCTACACACTTGGAAATAACTACTCCACTATCTCTGTAAACATGGAAATGTCTAGACCGCCATCTCTATAAACAAAGGAATATCTAAACCACCATCTGTATAAACATGGAAATATCTATACCGCTATCTGCATAAACATGGAAATATCTACAAAGCCATCTCTAAGAACATGGAAATATCTACACCGCCATCTGTACGAACATGGAAATATCTACACCGCCATCTGAATGAACATGTAAATATCTACACCGCCATCTCTATATCAATGGAAATATCTACACTGTTATCTCTATAAACATGGAAATAACTACACCGCTATCTGTATAAACATGGAAATATCTATACCGCCAGCTGTATGAACATGTAAATATCTACACCGCCATCTGTATGAACATGGAAATATCTACACTACTAACTGTATGAACATGGAAATATCTACACCACTATCTGTATGAACATGGAAATATCTACACCGTTATCTGTATGAACATGGAAATATCTAGACCGCTATCTGTATGAACATGGAAATATCTACACCGCTATCTGTACGAACATGGAAATATCTACACCGCTATCTGTATGAACATGCAAATATCTACACAGCTATCTTTATATCAATGGAAATATCTACACAGCTATCTCTATAAACATGGAAATAACTACACTGCTATCTGTATAAACATGGAAATATCTACACCGCCACCTTTATGAACATGGAAATATCTACACTGCCATCCGTACAAACATGGAAATATCTACACCGCCATGTGTATGAACATGTAAATATCTACACCGCCATCTGTATGAACATGGAAATATCTACACCGCTAACTGTATGAACATGGAAATATGTGCACCGCTATCTGTATGAACATGGAAATATCTACACCGCTATCTGAACATGGAAATATCTACACCGCCATCTCTATGAACGTGGAAATATCTACACCGCCATTTGTATGAACATGGAAATATCTACACCGCCATCTCTATGAACATGTAAATATCTACAGAGCCATTTGTATGAACATGGAAATATCTACACCGCCATCTGTATGAACATGGAAATATCTTCACCGCCATCTGTATGAATTTGGATACATGTGCGCCGGCATCTGGATGAACATGGAAATATCTACACCGCTATCTGCATGAACAAGGAAATATCTACACAGATATCTGAATATACATGGAAATATCTACACAGATTTCTCTATAAATATGGAAATAACTACAGCGCTATCTCTAAAAACTGCGAAATATCTACACCGCCATCTGTATGAACACGGAAATATCTAAACCGCCATCTGTACAAACATGGACATATCTACACCGTCATCTGTATTAAGATGGAAAAATCTACACAGCTATCTGTATGAACATGGAAATATCTACACCGCTATCTGTATGAACATGGAAATATCTACACAGCTATCTCTACAAACATGGAAATAACTACACTGCTATCTGTGTAAACATGGAAATATCTACACCGCCACCTGTATGAACCTTTGAAATATCTACACTGCCATCCGTACGAACATGGAAATATCTACACCGCCATGTGTATGAACATGTAAATATCTACACCACCATCTGTATGTACATGTAAATATCTACACCTCCATCTGTATGAACATGGAAATAACTACACCGTTATCTGTATGAACATGGAAATATCTACACCGCTATCTTTATGAACATGGAAATATCTACACCACTATCTCTATAAACGTGGAAATATCTACACCGCTATCTGTATGAACTTGGAAATATCTACACTGTTCTCTGTATAAACATGGAAATATCTACACTGCTATCTGTATAAACATGGAAATATCTTCACCGCTATCTGTATAAACATGGAAATATCTACAACGCTGTCTCTATAAACTTGGAAATAACTACACCACTATCTCTGTAAACATGGAAATATCTAGACCGCCGTCTCTATAAACATGGAAATATCTACACCACCATCTGTATAAACATGGAAATATCTATACCGCTATCTGCATAAACATGGAAATATCTACACCGCCATCTCTCAGAACATGGAAATATCTACAACGCCATCTGTACGAACATGGAAATATGTACAGCGCTATCTGTATGAACATGCAAATATCTACACAGCTATCTGTATATCAATGGAAATACCTACACTGCTATCTCTATAAAAATGGAAATAACTACACTGCTATCTGTATAAACAGGGAAATATCTACTCCGCCACCTGTATGAACATGGAATTATCTACACTGCCATCCGTACGAACATGTAAATATCTACACCGCCATCTGTATGAACATGGAAATACCTACACCGCTAACTGTATGAACATGGAAATATCTACACCGCTATCGGTATGAACATGGAAATATCTAAACCGCTATCAGTATGAACATGGAAATATCTACACCGCCATCTGTATGAACATGGAAATATCTACACCGCCAACTGTATGAACATGGAAATATCTACACCGCCATCTATATGAACATGGAAATATCTACACCGCCATCTGTATGAACATGGAAATATCTACACCGCCCTCTGTATGAACATGGAAATATCTACACCGCTATCTGTATGAACATGGAAATATCTACACCGCCATCTGTATGAACATGGAAATATCTACACCGCCATCTGTATGAACATGGAAATATCTACACCGCCATCTGTATGAACATGGAAATATCTACACCGCTATCTGTATGAACATGGAAATATCTACACTGCTATCTGTATGAACATGGAAATATCTACACCGCTATCTGTATGAACATGGAAATATCTAGACCGCTATCTGTATGAAAATGCAAATATCTACACAGCTATCTGTATATCAATGGAAATATCTACACTGCTATCTCTATAAACATGGAAATAACTACACTGCTATCTGTATAAACATGGAAATATATACACCGCAATCTCTATGAACATGGAAATATCTACACCGCCGTTTGTATGAACATGGAAATATCTACACCGCCATCACTATGAACATGTAAATATCTACACAGCCATTTGTATGAACATGGAAATATCTTCAACGCCATCTCTATGAACATGGATATATGTGCACCGGCATCTGGATGAACATGGAAATATCTATACCGCTATCTGCATGAACATGGAAATATCTACACCGCTATCTGTACGAACATGGAAATATGTACACCGGTATCTGTATGAACATGCAAATATCTACACAGCTATCTGTATATCAATGGAAATACCTACACTGCTATCTCTATAAAAATGGAAATAACTACACTGCTATCTGTATAAACAGGGAAATATCTACACCGCCACCTGTATGAACATGGAAATATCTACACTGTAATCCGTAGGAACATGGAAATATCTACACCGCCATCTGTATGAACATGTAAATATCTACACCGCCATCTGTACGAACATGGAAATATCTACACCGCTATTGGTATGAACATGGAAATAACTACACCGCTATCTGTATGAACATGGAAATATCTACACCGCTATCTGTATGATCATGGAAATATCTACACCGCCATCTGTATGAACATGGAAATATCTACACCGCCATCTGTATGAACATGGAAATATCTACACCGCCATCTGTATGAACATGGAAATATCTACACTGCTAACTGTATGAACATGGAAATATCTACACCGCTAACTGTATGAACATGGAAATATCTACACCGCCATTTGTATGAACATGGAAATATCTACACCACCATCCCTATGAACATGTAAATATCTACACAGCCATTTGAACATGGAAATATCTACACCGCCATCTGTATGAACATGGAAATATCTTCACCGCCATCTGTATGAACATGGATATATGTGCACCGGCATCTGGATGAACATGGAAATATCTACAACGCTATCTGCATGAACATGGAAATATCTACACAGCTATCTGAATATACATGGAAATATCTTCACAGATTTCTCTATAAATATGGAAATAACTACAGCGCTATCTCTATAAACTTCGAAATATCTTCACCGCCATCTGTATGAACATGGAAATATGTACACCGCAATCTGTACGAACATGGACATATCTACACCGCCATCTGTATTAAGATGGAAATATCTACACCGCTATCTGTATAAACATGGAAATATCTGCCCAACTATCTGTATAAACATGGAAATATCCGCACCACTATCTGTATAAACATGGAAATATCTACACTGCTATCTGCAAAAACATGGAAATATCCACACCGCTATCTGTGAAAACATGGAAATGTCTACACCGCTATCTGTGTAAACATGGAAATATCTACACCGCCATCTGTGTAAACATGAAAATTTCTACACCGCCATCCGTATAAACATGGAAATATCTACACCGCCATCTGTATGAACATGGAAATATCTACACCGCCATCTCTATAGACATGGAAATATCTTCACCGCTATCTGTATGAACTTGGAAATAACTACACTGCTCTCTGTATAAAATTGAAATTATCTACACCACTATTTCTATAAACATGGAAATATCTACACTGCTATCTGTATAAACATGGAAATATCTACACCGCTATCAGTATAAACATGGAAATACCTTCCCGGCTATCTGTATAAACATGGAAATATCTACAACGCTGTCTCTATAAACATGTAAATATCTACACTGCTATCTGCATAAACATGGAAATATCCACACCGCTATCTGTGTAAACATGGAAATGTCTACACGGCTATCTGTGTAAACATGGAAATATCTACACCGCCATCTCTGTAAACATGAAAATATCAACACCGCCATCCCAATAAACATGGAAATATCTACACCGTCCTCTGTATGAACATGGAAATATCTACACCGCCATCTCTCTAAACGTGGAAATATCTACACCGATATCTGTATGAAATTGGAAATATCTACACTGCTCTCTGCATGAAATTGAAATTATCTACAGCACTATCTCTATAAACATGGAAATATCTTCACTGCTATCTGTATAAACATGGAAATATCTACACCGCTATCTGTATAAACATGGAAATATCTTCACCGCTATCTGTATAAACATGGAAATATCTACAACGCTGTCTCTATAAACTTGGAAATAACTACACCACTATCTCTGTAAACATGGAAATATCTAGACCGCCATCTCTATAAACACGGAAATATCTACACCACCATCTGCATAAACATGGAAATATCAATACCGCTATCTGCATAAACATGGAAATATCTACACCGCCATCTCTAAGAACATGGAAATTTCTACAACGCCATCTGTACGAACATGAAAATATCTATACCGCCAGCTGTATGAACATGTAAATATCTACACCGCCATCTGTATGAACATGGAAATATCTACACCGCTAACTGTATGAACATGGAATTATCTACACCTCTATCTGTATGAACATGGAAATATCTACTCCGTTATCTGTATGAACATGGAAATATCTACACCGCTATCAGTATGAACATGGAAATATCTACACCGCTATCTGTACGAACATGGAAATATGTACACCGGTATCTGTATGAACATGCAAATATCTACACAGCTATCTGTATATCAATGGAAATACCTACACTTCTATCTCTATAAAAATGGAAATAACTACACTGCTATCTGTATAAACAGGGTAATATCTACACCGCCACCTGTATGAACATGGAAATATCTACACTGCCATCCGTACGAACATGGAAATATCTACACGGCCATCTGTATGAACATGTAAATATCTACACCGCCATCTGTATGAACATGGAAATATCTACACCGCCATCTGTATGAACATGGAAATATCTACACCGCTAACTGTATGAACATGGAAATATCTACACCGCTAACTGTATGAACATGGAAATATCTACACCGCTATCTGTATGAACATGGAAATATCTACACCGCTATCTGTATGAACATGGAAATATCTAGACGGCTATCTGTATGAACATGCAAATATCTACACAGCTATCTGCATATCAATGGAAATATCTACACTTCTATCTCTATAAACATGGAAATAACTACAGTGCTATCTGTATAAACATGGAAATATCTACACCGCCATCTCTATGAACATGGAAATATCTACACCGCCATTTTTATGAACATGGAAATATCTACACCGCCATCTCTATGAACATGGAAATATCTACACAGACATTTGTATGAACATGGAAATATCTACACCGCCAACTGTATGAACAGGGAAATATCTTCACCGCCATCTGTATGAACATGGATACATGTGCACCGGCATCTGGATGAACATGGAAATATCTACAACGCTATCTGCATGAACATGGAAATATCTACACAGCTATCTGAATATACATGGAAATATCTACACAGATTTCTCTATAAATATGGAAATAACTACAGCGATATCTCTAAAAACTTCGAAATATCTACACCGCCATCTGTATGAACACGGAAATATCTACACCGCCATCTGTACAAACATGGACATATCTACACCGGCATCTGTATAAAGATGGAAATATCTACACCGCTATCTGTATAAACATGGAAATATCTGCCCAACTATCTGTAAAACCATGGAAATATCCGCACCGCTATCTGTATAAACATGGAAATATCTACACTGCTATCTCCAAAAACATGGAAATATCCACACCGCTATATGTGTAAACATGGAAATGTATACACCGCTATCTGTGTAAACATGGAAATATCTACACCGCCATCTGTGTAAACATGAAAATATCTACACCGCCATCCCCATAAACATGGAAATAGCTACACCGCCATCTGTATGAACATGGAAATATCTACACCGCCATCTGTATAAACGTCGAAATATCTACAACACTATCTGTATGAACTTGGAAATATCTACACTGCTCTCTGTATAAAATTGAAATTATCTACACCACTATCTCTATAAACATGGAAATATCTACCCTGCTATCTGTATAAACATGGAAATATCTACACCGCTATCTGTATAAACATGGAAATATCTTCACCGCTATCTGTATAAACATGGAATTATCTACACCGCTATCTGTATAAACATGGAAATATCTTCACCGCTATCTGTATAAACATGGAAATATCTACAATGCTGTCTCTATAAACTTGGAAATAACTACACGACTATCTCTGTAAACATGGAAAAACCTAGACCGCCATGTCTATAAACATGGAAATATCTACACCACCATCTGTATAAACATGGAAACATCTATTCCGCTATCTGCATAAACATGGAAATATCTACACCGCCATCTCTATGAACATGGAAATATCTACACCGCCATCTGTATGAACATGGAAATATCTATGCCGCCATATGTATGAACATGTAAATACACCGCCATCTGTATGAACATGGAAAAATCTACACTATTAACTGTATGTACATGGAAATATCTACACCGCTATCTGTATGAACATGGAAATATCTACACCGCTATCTGTATGAACATGGAAATATCTAAACAGCTATCTGTATGAACATGGAAATATCTACACCGCTATCTGTATGAACATGCAAATATCTACACAGCTATCTGTATATCAATGGAAATATCTACACAGCTATCTCTATAAACATGGAAATAACTACACTGCTATCTGTATAAACATGGAAATATCTACACCGCCACCTGTATGAACATGGAAATATCTACACTGCCATCCGTACGAACATGGAAATATCTACACCGCCATGTGTATGAACATGTAAATATCTACACCGCCATGTGTATGAACATGGAAATATCTACACCGCTAACTGTATGAACATGGAAATATCTACACCGCCATCTGTATGAACATGGAAATATCTAGACGGCTATCTGTATGAACATGCAAATATCTACACAGCTATCTGTATATCAATGGAAATATCTACACTTCTATCTCTATAAACGTGGAAATAACTACAGTGCTATCTGTATAAACATGGAAATATCTACACCGCCATCTCTATGAATACGGAAATATCTACACTGCCATTTGTATGAACATGGAAATATCTACACCGCCATCTCTATGAACATGGAAATATCTACACCGCCATTTGTATGAACATGGAAATATCTACACCGCCATCTCTATGAACATGGAAATATCTACACAGACATTTGTATGAACATGGAAATATCTACACTGCCATCTGTATGAACATGGAAATATCTTCACCGCCATCTGTATGAACATGGATACATGTGCACCGGCAACTGGATGAACATGGAAATATCTTCACGGCTATCTGCATGAACATGGAAACATCTACACAGCTATCTGAATATACATGGAAATATCTACACAGATTTCTCTATAAATATGGAAATAACTACAGCGCTATCTCTAAAAACTTCGAAATATCTACACCGCCATCTGTATGAACATGGAAATATCTACACCGATATCTGTATGGACATGGAAATATCTACACCGCTATCTGTATGAACATGGAAATATCTAAACCGCTATCTGTATGAACATGGAAATATCTACACCGCTAACTGTATGAACATGCAAATATCTACACAGCTTTCTGTATATCAATGGAAATATCTACACAGCTATATCTATAAACATGGAAATAACTACACTGCTATCTGTATAAACATGGAAATATCTACACCGCCACCTGTATGAACATGGAAATATCTACACTGCCATCCGTACGAACATGGAAATATCTACACCGCCATGTGTATGAACATGTAAATATCTACACCGCCATCTGTATGAACATGGAAATATCTACACCGCTAACTGTATGAACATGGAAATATCTACACCGCCATCTGCATGAACATGGAAATATCTACACCGCCATCTGTATGAACATGGAAATATCTACACCGCCATCTGTATGAACATGGAAATATCTACACCGCCATCTGTATGAACATGGAAATATCTACACCGCTATCTGTATGAACATGGAAATATCTACACCGTTATCTATATGAACATGGAAATATCTACACCGCTATCTGTATGAACATGGAAATATCTACACCGCTTTCTGAATGAACATGCAAATATCTACACAGCTATCTGTATATCAATGGAAATATCTACACTGCTATCTGTATAAACATGGAAATAACTACACTGCTATCTGTATAAATATGGAAATATCTACACTGCCATCTCTATGAACATGGAAATATCTACACCGACATTTGTATGAACATGGAAATATCTACACCGCCATCTCTATGAACATGGAAATAACTACACCGCCATTTGTATGAACATGGAAATATCTACACCACCATCTGTATGAACATGGATATATGTACACCGGCATCTGGATGAACATGGAAATATCTACACCGCTATCTGCATGAACATGGAAATATATACACAGCTATCTGAATATACATGGAAATATCTACACAGATTTCTCTATAAATATTGAAATAACTACAGCGCTATCTCTATAAACTTCGAAATATCTACACCGCCATCTGTATGAACATGGAAATATCTACACCGCCATCTGTACAAACATGGAAATATCTACACCGCCATCTGTATTAAGATGGAAATATCTACACCGCTATCTGTATAAACTTGGAAATATCTGCCCAACTATCTGTAGAAACATGGAAATATCCGCACCGCTATCTGTATAAACATGGAAATATCTACACTGCTATCTGCATAAACATGGAAATATCCACACCGCTATCTGTGTAAACATGGAAATGTCTACACCGCTATCTGTGTAAACATGGAAATGTCTACACCGCTATCTGTATAAACATGAAAATATCTACACCGCCATCCCTATAAACATGGAAATATCTACACCGCCATCTGTATGAACATGGAAGTATCTACACCGCCATCTCTATAAACGTGGAAATATCTACACCGCTATCTGTATGAACTTGGAAATATCTACACTGCTCTCTGTATAAAATTGAAATTATCTACACCACTATCTCTATAAACATGGAAATATCTACACTGCTATCTGTATAAACATGGAATTATCTACACCGCTATCTGTATAAACATGGAAATATCCGCACCGCTATCTGTATGAACATGGAAATATCTACACTGCCACCGGTATGAACATGGAAATATCTACACTGCCATCCGTACTAACATGGAAATATCTACACCGCCATCTGTATGTACATGTAAATATCTACACCTCCATCTGTATGAACATGGAAATATCTACACCGTTATCTGTATGAACATGGAAATATCTACACCGCTATCTTTATGAACATGGAAATATCTACACCACTATCTCAATAAACGTGGAAATATCTACACCGCTATCTTTATGAACTTGGAAATATCTACACTGCTCTCTGTATAAAATTGAAATTATCTACACCACTATCTCTATAAACATGGAAATATCTACACTGCTATCTGTATAAACATGGAAATATCTACACCGCTATCTGTATAAACATGGAAATATCTTCACCACTATCTGTATAAACATGGAAATATCTACAACGCTGTCTCTATAAACTTGGAAATAACTAAACCACTATCTCTGTAAACATGGAAATATCTAGACCGCCATCTCTATAAACATGGAAATATCTACACCACCATCTGTATAAACATGCAAATATCTATACCGCTATCTGCATAAACATGGAAATATCTAGACCGCCATCTGTATGAACATGGAAATATCTACACCGCTAACTGTATGAACATGGAATTATCTACATCTCTATCTGTATGAACATGGAAATATCTACACCGTTATCTGTATGAACATGGAAATATCTACACCGCTATCAGTATGAACATGGAAATATCTACACCGCTATCTGTACGAACATGGAAATATGTACACCAGTATCTGTATGAACATGCAAATATCTACACAGCTATCTGTATATCAATGGAAATACCTACACTGCTATCTCTATAAAAATGGAAATAACTACACTGCTATCTGTATAAACAGGGTAATATCTACACCGCCACCTGTATGAACGTGGAAATATCTACACTGCCATCTGTATGAACATGGAAATATCTACACTACTAACTGTATGAACATGGAAATATCTACACCGCTATCGGTATGAACATGGAAATATCTACACCGCTATCTGTATGAACATGGAAATATCTACACGGCCATCTGTATGAACATGGAAATATCTACACCGCCATCTGTATGAACATGGAAATATCTACACCGCCATCTGTATGAACATGGAAATATCTACACTACTAACTGTATGAACATGGAAATATCTACACCGCTATCGGTATGAACATGGAAATATCTACACCGCTATCTGTATGAACATGGAAATATCTACACCGCTATCTGTATGAACATGGAAATATCTACACCGGTATCTGTATGAACATGGAAATATCTACACCGCTATCTGTATGAACATGGAAATATCTACACCGCTATCTGTATGAACATGGAAATATCTAGACGGCTATCTGTATGAACATGCAAATATCTACACAGCTATCTGTATATCAATGGAAATATCTACACTTCTATCTCTATAAACATGGAAATAACTACAGTGCTATCTGTATAAACATGGAAATATCTACACCGCCATCTCTATGAACATGGAAATATCTACACCGCCATTTGTATGAACATGGAAATATCTACACCGCCATCTCTATGAACATGGAAATATCTACACAGACATTTGTATGAACATGGAAATATCTACACCGCCATCTGTATGAACATGGAAATATCTTCACCGCCATCTGTATGAACATGGATACATGTGCACCGGCATCTGGATGAACATGGAAATATCTACAACGCTATCTGCATGAACATGGAAATATCTACACAGCTATCAGAATATACATGGAAATATCTACACAGATTTCTCTATAAATATGGAAATAACTACAGCGCTATCTCTAAAAACTTCAAAATATCTACACCGCCATCTGTACGAACACGGAAATATCTACACCGCCATCTGTACAAACATGGACATATCTACACCGGCATCTGTATAAAGATGGAAATATCTACACCGCCGCCTGTATAAACATGGAAATATCTGCCCAACTATCTGTAAAACCATGGAAATATCCGCACCTCTATCTGTATAAACATGGAAATATCTACACTGCTATCTCCAAAAACATGGAAATATCCACACCGCTATCTGTGTAAACATGGAAATGTATACACCGCTATCTGTGTAAACATGGAAATATCTACACCGCCATCTGTGTAAACATGAAAATATCTACACCGCCATCCCCATAAACATGGAAATATCCACACCGCCATCTGTATGAACATGGAAATATCTACACCGCCATCTCTATAAACGTGGAAATATCTACACCGCTATCTGTATGAACTTGGAAATATCTACACTGCTCTCTGTATAAAATTGAAATTATCTACACCACTATCTCTATAAACATGGAAATATCTACACTGCTATCTGTATAAACATGGAAATATCTACACCGCTATCTGTATAAACATGGAAATATCTTCACCGCTATGTGTATAAACATGGAAATATCTACAACGCTGTCTCTATAAACTTGGAAATAACTACACCACTATCTCTGTAAACCTGGAAATATCTAGACCGCCATCTCTATAAACATAGGAATATCTACACCACCATCTGTATAAAAATGGAAATATCTATACCGCTATCTGCATAAACATGGAAATATCTATAAAGCCATCTCTAAGAACATGGAAATATCTACACCGCCATCTGTACGAACATGGAAATATCTACACCGCCAGCTGTATGAACATGTAAATATCTACACTGCCATCTATATGAACATGGAAATATCTACACCACTAACTGTATGAACATGGAAATATCTACACCGCTATCTGTATGAACATGGAAATATCTACACCGTTATCTGTATGAACATGGAAATATCTCCAACGCTATCTGTATGAACATGGAAATATCTACACCGCTATCTGTACGAACATGGAAATATGTACACCGCTATCTGTATGAACATGCAAATATCTACACAGCCATCTGCATATCAATGGAAATACCTACACTGCTATCTCTATAAACATGGAAATAACTACACTGCTATCTGTATAAACAGGGAAATATCTACACCGCCACCTGTATTAACATGGAAATATCTACACTTCCATCCGTATGAACATGGAAATATCTACACCGCCATCTGTATGAACATGTAAATATCGACACCGCCATCTGTATGAACATGGAAATATCTACACCGCTAACTGAACATGGAAATATCTACACCGCTATTGGTATGAACATGGAAATATCTACACCGCTCTCTGTATGAACATGGAAATATCTAGACCGCCATCTGTATGAACATGGAAATATCTACACCGCTATCTGTATGAACATGGAAATATCTACACCGCCATCTCTAAATCAATGGAAATACCTAAACTGCTATCTCTATAAACATGGAAATAACTATACCGCCATCTGTATGAAAATGGAAATATCTACACCGCTATCTGTATGAACATGTAAATATCTACACCGCCATCTCTATGAACATGGAAATATCAACACCGCCATCTGTACGAACATGAAAATATCTATACCGCCAGCTGTATGAACAGGTAAATATCTACACCGCCATCTGTATGAACATGGAAATATCTACACTACTAACTGTATAAACATGGAAATATCTACACCGCTATCTGTATGAACATGGAAATATCTACACCGTTATCTGTATGAACATGGAAATATCTACACCGCTATCTGTACGAACATGGAAATATCTACACCGCCATTTGTATGAACATGGAAATATCTACACCGCCATCTCTATGAACATGTAAATATCTACACAGCCATTTGTATTAACATGGAAATATCTACACCGCCATCTGTATGAACATGGAAATATCTTCACCGCCATCTGTATGAACATGGATATATGTGCACTGGCATCTGGATGAACATGGAAATATCTACACCGCTATCTGCATGAACATGGAAATATCTACACAGCTATCTGAATATACATGGAAATATCTACACAGATTTCTCTATAAATATGGAAATAACTAAAGCGCTATCTCCATAAACTTTGAAATATCTACACCGCCATCTGTATGAACATGGAAATATCTAAACCGCCATCTGTACAAACATGGACATATCTACACCGCCATCTGCATTAAGATGGAAATATCTACACCGCTATCTGTATAAACATGGAAATATCTGCCCAACTATCTGTATAAACATGGAAATATCCGCACCGCTATCTGTATAAACATGGAAATATCTACACTTCTATCTGCAAAAACATGGAAATATCCACACCGCTATCTGTGTAAACATGGAAATGCCTACACCGCTATCTGTGTAAACATGGAAATACCTACACCACCATCTGTGTAAACATGAAAATATCTACACCGCCATCCCCATAAACATGGAAATATCTACACCGCCATCTGTATGAACATGGAAATATCTACACCGCCATCTCTATAAACGTGGAAATATCTACACCGCTATCTTTATGAACTTGGAAATATCTACACTGCTCTCTGAATAAAATTGAAATTATCTACACCACTATCTCTATAAACATGGAAATATCTACACTGCTGTCTGTATAAACATGGAAATATCTACACCTCTATCTGTATAAACATGGAAATATCTTCACCGCTATCTGTATAAACATGGAAATATCTACAACGCTGACTTTACACACTTGGAAATAACTACTCCACTATCTCTGTAAACATGGAAATGTCTAGACCGCCATCTCTATAAACAAAGGAATATCTAAACCACCATCTGTATAAACATGGAAACATCTATACCGCTATCTGCATAAACATGGAAATATCTACAAAGCCATCTCTAAGAACATGGAAATATCTACACCGCCATCTGTACGAACATGGAAATATCTACACCGCCATCTGAATGAACATGTAAATATCTACACCGCCATCTCTATATCAATGGAAATATCTACACTGTTATCTCTATAAACATGGAAATAACTACACCGCTATCTGTATAAACATGGAAATATCTATACCGCCAGCTGTATGAACATGTAAATATCTACACCGCCATCTGTATGAACATGGAAATATCTACACTACTAACTGTATGAACATGGAAATATCTACACCACTATCTGTATGAACATGGAAATATCTACACCGTTATCTGTATGAACATGGAAATATCTAGACCGCTATCTGTATGAACATGGAAATATCTACACCGCTATCTGTACGAACATGGAAATATCTACACCGCTATCTGTATGAACATGCAAATATCTACACAGCTATCTTTATATCAATGGAAATATCTACACAGCTATCTCTATAAACATGGAAATAACTACACTGCTATCTGTATAAACATGGAAATATCTACACCGCCACCTTTATGAACATGGAAATATCTACACTGCCATCCGTACAAACATGGAAATATCTACACCGCCATGTGTATGAACATGTAAATATCTACACCGCCATCTGTATGAACATGGAAATATCTACACCGCTAACTGTATGAACATGGAAATATGTGCACCGCTATCTGTATGAACATGGAAATATCTACACCGCTATCTGAACATGGAAATATCTACACCGCCATCTCTATGAACGTGGAAATATCTACACCGCCATTTGTATGAACATGGAAATATCTACACCGCCATCTCTATGAACATGTAAATATCTACAGAGCCATTTGTATGAACATGGAAATATCTACACCGCCATCTGTATGAACATGGAAATATCTTCACCGCCATCTGTATGAATTTGGATACATGTGCACCGGCATCTGGATGAACATGGAAATATCTACACCGCTATCTGCATGAACAAGGAAATATCTACACAGATATCTGAATATACATGGAAATATCTACACAGATTTCTCTATAAATATGGAAATAACTACAGCGCTATCTCTAAAAACTGCGAAATATCTACACCGCCATCTGTATGAACACGGAAATATCTAAACCGCCATCTGTACAAACATGGACATATCTACACCGTCATCTGTATTAAGATGGAAATATCTACACAGCTATCTGTATGAACATGGAAATATCTACACCGCTATCTGTATGAACATGGAAATATCTACACCGCTATCTGTATGAACATGGAAATATCTACACAGCTATCTGTATATCAATGGAAATATCTACACAGCTATCTCTACAAACATGGAAATAACTACACTGCTATCTGTGTAAACATGGAAATATCTACACCGCCACCTGTATGAACCTTTGAAATATCTACACTGCCATCCGTACGAACATGGAAATATCTACACCGCCATGTGTATGAACATGTAAATATCTACACCACCATCTGTATGTACATGTAAATATCTACACCTCCATCTGTATGAACATGGAAATAACTACACCGTTATCTGTATGAACATGGAAATATCTACACCGCTATCTTTATGAACATGGAAATATCTACACCACTATCTCTATAAACGTGGAAATATCTACACCGCTATCTGTATGAACTTGGAAATATCTACACTGTTCTCTGTATAAACATGGAAATATCTACACTGCTATCTGTATAAACATGGAAATATCTTCACCGCTATCTGTATAAACATGGAAATATCTACAACGCTGTCTCTATAAACTTGGAAATAACTACACCACTATCTCTGTAAACATGGAAATATCTAGACCGCCGTCTCTATAAACATGGAAATATCTACACCACCATCTGTATAAACATGGAAATATCTATACCGCTATCTGCATAAACATGGAAATATCTACACCGCCATCTCTCAGAACATGGAAATATCTACAACGCCATCTGTACGAACATGGAAATATGTACAGCGCTATCTGTATGAACATGCAAATATCTACACAGCTATCTGTATATCAATGGAAATACCTACACTGCTATCTCTATAAAAATGGAAATAACTACACTGCTATCTGTATAAACAGGGAAATATCTACTCCGCCACCTGTATGAACATGGAATTATCTACACTGCCATCCGTACGAACATGTAAATATCTACACCGCCATCTGTATGAACATGGAAATACCTACACCGCTAACTGTATGAACATGGAAATATCTACACCGCTATCGGTATGAACATGGAAATATCTACACCGCTATCAGTATGAACATGGAAATATCTACACCGCCATCTGTATGAACATGGAAATATCTACACCGCCAACTGTATGAACATGGAAATATCTACACCGCCATCTGTATGAACATGGAAATATCTACACCGCCATCTGTATGAACATGGAAATATCTACACCGCCCTCTGTATGAACATGGAAATATCTACACCGCTATCTGTATGAACATGGAAATATCTACACCGCCATCTGTATGAACATGGAAATATCTACACCGCCATCTGTATGAACATGGAAATATCTACACCGCCATCTGTATGAACATGGAAATATCTACACCGCTATCTGTATGAACATGGAAATATCTACACTGCTATCTGTATGAACATGGAAATATCTACACCGCTATCTGTATGAACATGGAAATATCTAGACCGCTATCTGTATGAAAATGCAAATATCTACACAGCTATCTGTATATCAATGGAAATATCTACACTGCTATCTCTATAAACATGGAAATAACTACACTGCTATCTGTATAAACATGGAAATATATACACCGCAATCTCTATGAACATGGAAATATCTACACCGCCGTTTGTATGAACATGGAAATATCTACACCGCCATCACTATGAACATGTAAATATCTACACAGCCATTTGTATGAACATGGAAATATCTTCAACGCCATCTCTATGAACATGGATATATGTGCACCGGCATCTGGATGAACATGGAAATATCTATACCGCTATCTGCATGAACATGGAAATATCTACACCGCTATCTGTACGAACATGGAAATATGTACACCGGTATCTGTATGAACATGCAAATATCTACACAGCTATCTGTATATCAATGGAAATACCTACACTGCTATCTCTATAAAAATGGAAATAACTACACTGCTATCTGTATAAACAGGGAAATATCTACACCGCCACCTGTATGAACATGGAAATATCTACACTGTAATCCGTACGAACATGGAAATATCTACACCGCCATCTGTATGAACATGTAAATATCTACACCGCCATCTGTACGAACATGGAAATATCTACACCGCTATTGGTATGAACATGGAAATAACTACACCGCTATCTGTATGAACATGGAAATATCTACACCGCTATCTGTATGATCATGGAAATATCTACACCGCCATCTGTATGAACATGGAAATATCTACACCGCCATCTGTATGAACATGGAAATATCTACACAGCCATCTGTATGAACATGGAAATATCTACACTGCTAACTGTATGAACATGGAAATATCTACACCGCTAACTGTATGAACATGGAAATATCTACACCGCCATTTGTATGAACATGGAAATATCTACACCACCATCCCTATGAACATGTAAATATCTACACAGCCATTTGAACATGGAAATATCTACACCGCCATCTGTATGAACATGGAAATATCTTCACCGCCATCTGTATGAACATGGATATATGTGCACCGGCATCTGGATGAACATGGAAATATCTACAACGCTATCTGCATGAACATGGAAATATCTACACAGCTATCTGAATATACATGGAAATATCTTCACAGATTTCTCTATAAATATGGAAATAACTACAGCGCTATCTCTATAAACTTCGAAATATCTTCACCGCCATCTGTATGAACATGGAAATATGTACACCGCAATCTGTACGAACATGGACATATCTACACCGCCATCTGTATTAAGATGGAAATATCTACACCGCTATCTGTATAAACATGGAAATATCTGCCCAACTATCTGTATAAACATGGAAATATCCGCACCACTATCTGTATAAACATGGAAATATCTACACTGCTATCTGCAAAAACATGGAAATATCCACACCGCTATCTGTGAAAACATGGAAATGTCTACACCGCTATCTGTGTAAACATGGAAATATCTACACCGCCATCTGTGTAAACATGAAAATTTCTACACCGCCATCCGTATAAACATGGAAATATCTACACCGCCATCTGTATGAACATGGAAATATCTACACCGCCATCTCTATAGACATGGAAATATCTTCACCGCTATCTGTATGAACTTGGAAATAACTACACTGCTCTCTGTATAAAATTGAAATTATCTACACCACTATTTCTATAAACATGGAAATATCTACACTGCTATCTGTATAAACATGGAAATATCTACACCGCTATCAGTATAAACATGGAAATACCTTCCCGGCTATCTGTATAAACATGGAAATATCTACAACGCTGTCTCTATAAACATGTAAATATCTACACTGCTATCTGCATAAACATGGAAATATCCACACCGCTATCTGTGTAAACATGGAAATGTCTACACGGCTATCTGTGTAAACATGGAAATATCTACACCGCCATCTCTGTAAACATGAAAATATCAACACCGCCATCCCAATAAACATGGAAATATCTACACCGTCCTCTGTATGAACATGGAAATATCTACACCGCCATCTCTCTAAACGTGGAAATATCTACACCGATATCTGTATGAAATTGGAAATATCTACACTGCTCTCTGCATGAAATTGAAATTATCTACAGCACTATCTCTATAAACATGGAAATATCTTCACTGCTATCTGTATAAACATGGAAATATCTACACCGCTATCTGTATAAACATGGAAATATCTTCACCGCTATCTGTATAAACATGGAAATATCTACAACGCTGTCTCTATAAACTTGGAAATAACTACACCACTATCTCTGTAAACATGGAAATATCTAGACCGCCATCTCTATAAACACGGAAATATCTACACCACCATCTGCATAAACATGGAAATATCAATACCGCTATCTGCATAAACATGGAAATATCTACACCGCCATCTCTAAGAACATGGAAATTTCTACAACGCCATCTGTACGAACATGAAAATATCTATACCGCCAGCTGTATGAACATGTAAATATCTACACCGCCATCTGTATGAACATGGAAATATCTACACCGCTAACTGTATGAACATGGAATTATCTACACCTCTATCTGTATGAACATGGAAATATCTACTCCGTTATCTGTATGAACATGGAAATATCTACACCGCTATCAGTATGAACATGGAAATATCTACACCGCTATCTGTACGAACATGGAAATATGTACACCGGTATCTGTATGAACATGCAAATATCTACACAGCTATCTGTATATCAATGGAAATACCTACACTTCTATCTCTATAAAAATGGAAATAACTACACTGCTATCTGTATAAACAGGGTAATATCTACACCGCCACCTGTATGAACATGGAAATATCTACACTGCCATCCGTACGAACATGGAAATATCTACACGGCCATCTGTATGAACATGTAAATATCTACACCGCCATCTGTATGAACATGGAAATATCTACACCGCCATCTGTATGAACATGGAAATATCTACACCGCTAACTGTATGAACATGGAAATATCTACACCGCTAACTGTATGAACATGGAAATATCTACACCGCTATCTGTATGAACATGGAAATATCTACACCGCTATCTGTATGAACATGGAAATATCTAGACGGCTATCTGTATGAACATGCAAATATCTACACAGCTATCTGCATATCAATGGAAATATCTACACTTCTATCTCTATAAACATGGAAATAACTACAGTGCTATCTGTATAAACATGGAAATATCTACACCGCCATCTCTATGAACATGGAAATATCTACACCGCCATTTTTATGAACATGGAAATATCTACACCGCCATCTCTATGAACATGGAAATATCTACACAGACATTTGTATGAACATGGAAATATCTACACCGCCATCTGTATGAACAGGGAAATATCTTCACCGCCATCTGTATGAACATGGATACATGTGCACCGGCATCTGGATGAACATGGAAATATCTACAACGCTATCTGCATGAACATGGAAATATCTACACAGCTATCTGAATATACATGGAAATATCTACACAGATTTCTCTATAAATATGGAAATAACTACAGCGATATCTCTAAAAACTTCGAAATATCTACACCGACATCTGTATGAACACGGAAATATCTACACCGCCATCTGTACAAACATGGACATATCTACACCGGCATCTGTATAAAGATGGAAATATCTACACCGCTATCTGTATAAACATGGAAATATCTGCCCAACTATCTGTAAAACCATGGAAATATCCGCACCGCTATCTGTATAAACATGGAAATATCTACACTGCTATCTCCAAAAACATGGAAATATCCACACCGCTATATGTGTAAACATGGAAATGTATACACCGCTATCTGTGTAAACATGGAAATATCTACACCGCAATCTGTGTAAACATGAAAATATCTACACCGCCATCCCCATAAACATGGAAATAGCTACACCGCCATCTGTATGAACATGGAAATATCTACACCGCCATCTGTATAAACGTCGAAATATCTACAACACTATCTGTATGAACTTGGAAATATCTACACTGCTCTCTGTATAAAATTGAAATTATCTACACCACTATCTCTATAAACATGGAAATATCTACCCTGCTATCTGTATAAACATGGAAATATCTACACCGCTATCTGTATAAACATGGAAATATCTTCACCACTATCTGTATAAACATGGAATTATCTACACCGCTATCTGTATAAACATGGAAATATCTTCACCGCTATCTGTATAAACTTGGAAATAACTACACGACTATCTCTGTAAACATGGAAAAATCTAGACCGCCATGTCTATAAACATGGAAATATCTACACCACCATCTGTATAAACATGGAAACATCTATTCCGCTATCTGCATAAACATGGAAATATCTACACCGCCATCTCTATGAACATGGAAATATCTACACCGCCATCTGTATGAACATGGAAATATCTATGCCGCCATATGTATGAACATGTAAATATCTACACCGCCATCTGTATGAACATGGAAAAATCTACACTACTAACTGTATGAACATGGAAATATCTACACCGCTATCTGTATGAACATGGAAATATCTACACCGCTCTCTGTATGAACATGGAAATATCTAAACAGCTATCTGTATGAACATGGAAATATCTACACCGCTATCTGTATGAACATGCAAATATCTACACAGCTATCTGTATATCAATGGAAATATCTACACAGCTATCTCTATAAACATGGAAATAACTACACTGCTATCTGTATAAACATGGAAATATCTACACCGCCACCTGTATGAACATGGAAATATCTACACTGCCATCCGTACGAACATGGAAATATCTACACCGCCATGTGTATGAACATGTAAATATCTACACCGCCATGTGTATGAACATGGAAATATCTACACCGCTAACTGTATGAACATGGAAATATCTACACTGCCATCTGTATGAACATGGAAATATCTACACTGTAATCCGTACGAACATGGAAATATCTACACCGCCATCTGTATGAACATGTAAATATCTACACCGCCATCTGTACGAACATGGAAATATCTACACCGCTATTGGTATGAACATGGAAATAACTACACCGCTATCTGTATGAACATGGAAATATCTACACCGCTATCTGTATGATCATGGAAATATCTACACCGCCATCTGTATGAACATGGAAATATCTACACCGCCATCTGTATGAACATGGAAATATCTACACAGCCATCTGTATGAACATGGAAATATCTACACTGCTAACTGTATGAACATGGAAATATCTACACCGCTAACTGTATGAACATGGAAATATCTACACCGCCATTTGTATGAACATGGAAATATCTACACCACCATCCCTATGAACATGTAAATATCTACACAGCCATTTGAACATGGAAATATCTACACCGCCATCTGTATGAACATGGAAATATCTTCACCGCCATCTGTATGAACATGGATATATGTGCACCGGCATCTGGATGAACATGGAAATATCTACAACGCTATCTGCATGAACATGGAAATATCTACACAGCTATCTGAATATACATGGAAATATCTTCACAGATTTCTCTATAAATATGGAAATAACTACAGCGCTATCTCTATAAACTTCGAAATATCTTCACCGCCATCTGTATGAACATGGAAATATGTACACCGCAATCTGTACGAACATGGACATATCTACACCGCCATCTGTATTAAGATGGAAATATCTACACCGCTATCTGTATAAACATGGAAATATCTGCCCAACTATCTGTATAAACATGGAAATATCCGCACCACTATCTGTATAAACATGGAAATATCTACACTGCTATCTGCAAAAACATGGAAATATCCACACCGCTATCTGTGAAAACATGGAAATGTCTACACCGCTATCTGTGTAAACATGGAAATATCTACACCGCCATCTGTGTAAACATGAAAATTTCTACACCGCCATCCGTATAAACATGGAAATATCTACACCGCCATCTGTATGAACATGGAAATATCTACACCGCCATCTCTATAGACATGGAAATATCTTCACCGCTATCTGTATGAACTTGGAAATAACTACACTGCTCTCTGTATAAAATTGAAATTATCTACACCACTATTTCTATAAACATGGAAATATCTACACTGCTATCTGTATAAACATGGAAATATCTACACCGCTATCAGTATAAACATGGAAATACCTTCCCGGCTATCTGTATAAACATGGAAATATCTACAACGCTGTCTCTATAAACATGTAAATATCTACACTGCTATCTGCATAAACATGGAAATATCCACACCGCTATCTGTGTAAACATGGAAATGTCTACACGGCTATCTGTGTAAACATGGAAATATCTACACCGCCATCTCTGTAAACATGAAAATATCAACACCGCCATCCCAATAAACATGGAAATATCTACACCGTCCTCTGTATGAACATGGAAATATCTACACCGCCATCTCTCTAAACGTGGAAATATCTACACCGATATCTGTATGAAATTGGAAATATCTACACTGCTCTCTGCATGAAATTGAAATTATCTACAGCACTATCTCTATAAACATGGAAATATCTTCACTGCTATCTGTATAAACATGGAAATATCTACACCGCTATCTGTATAAACATGGAAATATCTTCACCGCTATCTGTATAAACATGGAAATATCTACAACGCTGTCTCTATAAACTTGGAAATAACTACACCACTATCTCTGTAAACATGGAAATATCTAGACCGCCATCTCTATAAACACGGAAATATCTACACCACCATCTGCATAAACATGGAAATATCAATACCGCTATCTGCATAAACATGGAAATATCTACACCGCCATCTCTAAGAACATGGAAATTTCTACAACGCCATCTGTACGAACATGAAAATATCTATACCGCCAGCTGTATGAACATGTAAATATCTACACCGCCATCTGTATGAACATGGAAATATCTACACCGCTAACTGTATGAACATGGAATTATCTACACCTCTATCTGTATGAACATGGAAATATCTACTCCGTTATCTGTATGAACATGGAAATATCTACACCGCTATCAGTATGAACATGGAAATATCTACACCGCTATCTGTACGAACATGGAAATATGTACACCGGTATCTGTATGAACATGCAAATATCTACACAGCTATCTGTATATCAATGGAAATACCTACACTTCTATCTCTATAAAAATGGAAATAACTACACTGCTATCTGTATAAACAGGGTAATATCTACACCGCCACCTGTATGAACATGGAAATATCTACACTGCCATCCGTACGAACATGGAAATATCTACACGGCCATCTGTATGAACATGTAAATATCTACACCGCCATCTGTATGAACATGGAAATATCTACACCGCCATCTGTATGAACATGGAAATATCTACACCGCTAACTGTATGAACATGGAAATATCTACACCGCTAACTGTATGAACATGGAAATATCTACACCGCTATCTGTATGAACATGGAAATATCTACACCGCTATCTGTATGAACATGGAAATATCTAGACGGCTATCTGTATGAACATGCAAATATCTACACAGCTATCTGCATATCAATGGAAATATCTACACTTCTATCTCTATAAACATGGAAATAACTACAGTGCTATCTGTATAAACATGGAAATATCTACACCGCCATCTCTATGAACATGGAAATATCTACACCGCCATTTTTATGAACATGGAAATATCTACACCGCCATCTCTATGAACATGGAAATATCTACACAGACATTTGTATGAACATGGAAATATCTACACCGCCATCTGTATGAACAGGGAAATATCTTCACCGCCATCTGTATGAACATGGATACATGTGCACCGGCATCTGGATGAACATGGAAATATCTACAACGCTATCTGCATGAACATGGAAATATCTACACAGCTATCTGAATATACATGGAAATATCTACACAGATTTCTCTATAAATATGGAAATAACTACAGCGATATCTCTAAAAACTTCGAAATATCTACACCGACATCTGTATGAACACGGAAATATCTACACCGCCATCTGTACAAACATGGACATATCTACACCGGCATCTGTATAAAGATGGAAATATCTACACCGCTATCTGTATAAACATGGAAATATCTGCCCAACTATCTGTAAAACCATGGAAATATCCGCACCGCTATCTGTATAAACATGGAAATATCTACACTGCTATCTCCAAAAACATGGAAATATCCACACCGCTATATGTGTAAACATGGAAATGTATACACCGCTATCTGTGTAAACATGGAAATATCTACACCGCAATCTGTGTAAACATGAAAATATCTACACCGCCATCCCCATAAACATGGAAATAGCTACACCGCCATCTGTATGAACATGGAAATATCTACACCGCCATCTGTATAAACGTCGAAATATCTACAACACTATCTGTATGAACTTGGAAATATCTACACTGCTCTCTGTATAAAATTGAAATTATCTACACCACTATCTCTATAAACATGGAAATATCTACCCTGCTATCTGTATAAACATGGAAATATCTACACCGCTATCTGTATAAACATGGAAATATCTTCACCACTATCTGTATAAACATGGAATTATCTACACCGCTATCTGTATAAACATGGAAATATCTTCACCGCTATCTGTATAAACTTGGAAATAACTACACGACTATCTCTGTAAACATGGAAAAATCTAGACCGCCATGTCTATAAACATGGAAATATCTACACCACCATCTGTATAAACATGGAAACATCTATTCCGCTATCTGCATAAACATGGAAATATCTACACCGCCATCTCTATGAACATGGAAATATCTACACCGCCATCTGTATGAACATGGAAATATCTATGCCGCCATATGTATGAACATGTAAATATCTACACCGCCATCTGTATGAACATGGAAAAATCTACACTACTAACTGTATGAACATGGAAATATCTACACCGCTATCTGTATGAACATGGAAATATCTACACCGCTCTCTGTATGAACATGGAAATATCTAAACAGCTATCTGTATGAACATGGAAATATCTACACCGCTATCTGTATGAACATGCAAATATCTACACAGCTATCTGTATATCAATGGAAATATCTACACAGCTATCTCTATAAACATGGAAATAACTACACTGCTATCTGTATAAACATGGAAATATCTACACCGCCACCTGTATGAACATGGAAATATCTACACTGCCATCCGTACGAACATGGAAATATCTACACCGCCATGTGTATGAACATGTAAATATCTACACCGCCATGTGTATGAACATGGAAATATCTACACCGCTAACTGTATGAACATGGAAATATCTACACTGCCATCTGTATGAACATGGAAATATCTACACTGTAATCCGTACGAACATGGAAATATCTACACCGCCATCTGTATGAACATGTAAATATCTACACCGCCATCTGTACGAACATGGAAATATCTACACCGCTATTGGTATGAACATGGAAATAACTACACCGCTATCTGTATGAACATGGAAATATCTACACCGCTATCTGTATGATCATGGAAATATCTACACCGCCATCTGTATGAACATGGAAATATCTACACCGCCATCTGTATGAACATGGAAATATCTACACAGCCATCTGTATGAACATGGAAATATCTACACTGCTAACTGTATGAACATGGAAATATCTACACCGCTAACTGTATGAACATGGAAATATCTACACCGCCATTTGTATGAACATGGAAATATCTACACCACCATCCCTATGAACATGTAAATATCTACACCGCCATCTGCATGAACATGGAAATATCTACACCGCCATCTGTATGAACATGGAAATATCTTCACCCCCATCTGTATGAACATGGATATATCTACACCGGCATCTGGATGAACATGTAAATATCTACACCGCTATCTGCATGAAAATGGAAATATCTAAACAGCTATCTGCATATACATGGAAATATCTACACAGATTTCCCAATAAATATGGAAATAACTACAGCGCTATCTCTATAAACTTCAAAACACCTACACCGCCATCTGTATGAACATGGAAATATGTACAACGCCATCTATACGAACATGGACATATCTACACCGCCGTCTGTATTAAGATGGAAATATCTACACCGCTATCTGTATAAGCATGGAAATATCTGCACCACTATCTGTATAAACATGGAAATATCCGCACCGCTATCTGTATAAACATGGAAATATCTACACCGCTATCTGCATAAACATGGAAATATGCACACCGCTATCTGTGTAAACATGGAAATGTCTACACCGCTATCTGTGTAAACATGAAAATATATACTCCGCCATCTCTATAAGCATGGAAATATCTACACCGCCATCTGTATGAACATGGAAATATCTAAACCGCCATCTCTATAAACGTGGAAATATCTACAGCGCTATCTGTATGAACTTAGAAATATCTACACTGCTATCTGTATAAAATTGGAATTATCTACACCGCCATCTGTACGAACATAGATATATCTGCACCGCCATCTGTATTAAGCTGGAAATATCTACACTGCTATCTTTATAAACATGGAAATATCTGCACCACTATCTGTATAAACATGGAAATATCCGCACCGCTATCTGTATAAACATGGAAATATCTATAGCACTATCTGCATAAACATGGAAATATCCACACCGCTATCTGTGTAAACATGGAAATGTCCACACTGCTATCTGTGTAAACATGGACATATCTACACCGTCATCTGTGTAAACATGAAAATATCTACACCCCCATCTCTATAAACATGGAAATATCTACACCGCCATCTGTGTGAACATGGAAATATCTACAACGCCATCTCTATAAACGTGGAAATATCTACACCGCTATCTGTATGAACTTGGAAATATGTACACTGCTATCAGTATAAAATTGGAATTATCTACACCACTATGTCTATAAACATGGAAATATCTACACCGCTATCAGTATAAACATGGAAATATCTACATGGCTATCTGTATAAACATGCAAATATCTTCACCGCTATCTGTATAAACATGGAAATATCTACAACGCTGTCTCTATAAACTTGGAAATAACTACACCACTATCTCTATAAACATGGAAATATCTAGACCGCCATCTCTATTAACATGGAAATATCTACACCACCATCTGTATACACATGGAAATATCTATAGGGCTATCTGCATAAACATGGAAATATCTACACCGCCATCTCTATGAACATGTAAATAACTACACCGCCATCTATATGAACATGGAAATATCTACACTGCTATCTGTATGAACATGGAAATATCAATACCGCTATCTGTAAGAACATGCAAATATCTACACAGCTATCTGTTTATCAATGGAAATATCTGCACTGCTATTTCTATAAACACGGAAATAACTACACTGCTATCTGTATAAACATGGAAATATCTACACCGCCACCTGTATGAACAACGAAATATCTACACAGCCATCCATACGAACATGGAAATATCTACACCGCCAACTGTATGAACATGTAAATATCTACAATGCCATCTGTGTGAACATGGAAATATCTACAACGCTGACTGTATGAGCATGGAAATATCTACAACGCTATCTGTATGAACATGGAAATATCTACACCGCTATCTGTATGAACATGGAAATAACTACACCGCTATCTGTATGAACACGGAAATATCTACACCGCTCTCTGCATGAACATGGAAATATCTACACCGCTATCTGTACGAACATGCAAATATCTACACAGCTTTCTGTATATCAATGGAAATATCTACACTGCTATCTCTATAAACGTGGAAATAACTACACTGCTATCTATATAAACATGGAAATATCTACACTGCCACCTGTATGAACATGGAAATATCTACACAGCCATCCATACGAACATGGAAATATCTACACCGCCATCTCTATGAACATGTAAATATCTACACCGCCATCTGTATGAACATGGAAATATCTACATGGCTAAATGTATGAACATGGAGATATCTGCACCGCCATCTGTACGAACATGGAAATATCTACACCGCCATTTGTATGTACACGGAAATATCTACACCGCCATCTCTATGAACATGGAAATATCTACACCGCCATCTGCATGAACATGGAAATATCTACACCGCCATCTGTATGAACATGGAAATATCTTCACCCCCATCTGTATGAACATGGATATATCTACAACGACATCTGGATGAACATGGAAATATCTACACCGCTATCTGCATGAAAATGGAAATATCTACACAGCTATCTGCATATACAAGCAAATATCTACACAGATTTCTCAATAAATATGGAAATAACTACAGCGCTATCTCTATAAACTTCAAAATACCTACACCGCCATCTGTATGAACATGGAAATATGTACAACGCCATCTGTGCGAACATGGACATATCTACACCGCCATCTGTATTAAGATGTAAATATCTACACCGCTTTATGTATAAACATGGAAATATCTGCCAAACTATCTGTATAAACATGGAAATATCCGCACCACTATCTGTATAAACATGGAAATATCTACACCGCTATCTGTATGAACATGGAAATATCTACACCGCTATCTGTATGGACATGCAAATATCTACACAGCTATCAGTATATCAGTGGAAATATCTACACTGCTATCTCTATAAACATGGAAATATCTACACTGCTATCTGTATAAACATGGAAATATCTACACCGCCACCTGTATGAACATGGAAATATCTACACTGCCATCTGTATGAACATGGAAATATCTACACCGCCATCTGTATGAACATGGAAATATCTACACCGCTCTCTGTATGAACATGCAAATATCTACACCGGCATCTGGATGAACATGGAGATATCTACACCGCTATCTGCATGAACATGGAAATATCTACACTGCTATCTGTATAAACATGGAAATATCTACACCGCTATCTGTACAAACATGGAAACATCTACAACGCTGTCTCTATAAACTTTGAAATAAGTACACCACTATCTCTATAAACATGGAAATATATATACCGCCATCTCTATAAACATGGAAATATCTACACCACCATCTGTATAAACATGGAAATATCTATACCGCTATCTGCATAAACATGGAAATATCTACACCGCCATCTCTATGAACATGGAAATATCTACATCGCCATCTGTACGAACATGGAAATATCTACACCACCATCTGCATGAGCATGTAAATATCTACACCGCCATCTGTATGGACATGGAAATATCTACACCGCTAACTGTATGAACATGGAAATATCTATACCGCTATCTGTATGAACATGCAAATATCTACACAGCTATCTGATTATCAATGGAAATATCTGCACTGCTTTCTCTATAAACAAGGAAATAACTACACTGCTATCTGTATAAACATGGAAATATCTACACCGCCACCTGTATGAACATGGAAAAACTACACTGCCATCCATACGAACATGCAAATATCTACACCGCCATCTGTATGAACATGTAAATATCTACACCACCCTCTGTATGAACATGGAAATATCTACACGGCTAACTGTATGAACATGGAAATATCTGCACCGCCATCTGTACGAACATGGAAATATCTACACCGCCATTTGTATGTACATGGAAATATCTACACCGCCATCCCTATGAACTTGGAAATATCTACACCGCCATTTGCATGAACATGGAAATATCTACACCGCCATCTGTATGAACAGGGAAACATCTACAACGATGTCTCTATAAACTTGGAAATAACTACACCACTATCTCTATAAACATGGAAATATCTAGACCGCCATCTCTATAAACATGGAAATATCTACACCACCATCTGTATAAACATGGAAATATCTATACCGCTATCTGCATAAACATGGAAATATCTACACCGCCATGTCTATGAACATGGAAATATCTACACCGCCATCTGTACGAACATGGAAATATCTACACCGCCATCTGTATGAACATGTAAATATCTACACTGCCATCTGTATGAACACGGAAATATCTACACCGCTAACTTTATGAACATGGAAATATCTACACCGCTATCTGTATGAACATGGAAATATCTACACCGTTATCTGTATGAACATGGAAATATCTACACCGCTATCTGTATGAACATGGAAATATCTACACCGCTATCTGTACGAACATGGAAATACCTACACCGCTATCTGTATGAACATGCAAATATCTACACAGCTATCTGTATATCAATGGAAATATCTACACTGCTGTCTCTATAAACATGGAAATAACTACACCGCTATCTGTATAAGCATGGAAATATCTGCACCGCCACCTGTATGAACGTGGAAATATCTACAATGGCATTTCTACGAACATGGAAATATCTACACGGCCATCTGTATGAACATGGAAATATCTACACCGCCACCTGTATGAACATGGAAATATCTACACCGCTACCTGTATGAACATGGAAATATCTACACCACTATCTGTATGAACATGGAAATATCGACACCGCCATCACTATAAACGTGAAAATATCTACACCGCTATCTGTGTGAACTTGGAAATATCTACACTGCTATCTGTATAAAATTGAATTTATCTACACCACTATTTCTTTAAACATGGAAATATCTACACTCTTATCTGTATAAACATGGAAATATCTACACCGCTATCTGTATAAACATGGAAATATCTTCACCGCCACCTGTATAAACATGGAAATAACTACAACGCTGTCTCTATAAACTTGGAAATAACTACACCACTATCTCTATAAACATTGAAATATCTACACCGATAACTGTATGAACATGGAAATATCTACACCGCTATCTGTATGAACATGGAAATACCTACACCGCTATCTGTATGAACATGGAAATACCTACACTGCTATCTGTATGAACATGGAAATATCTACACCGCTATCTGTATGAACATGGAAATATCTACACCGCCATCTGTGTGAACATGGAAATATCTACACTGCTAATTGTATGAACATGAAAATATCTACACCGCTATCTGTATGAACATGGAAATATCTACACCGCTATCTGTATGAACATGGAAATATCTACACGGCTATCTGTATGAACACGGAAACATCTACACCGCCCTCTGTATGAACATGGAAATATCTACACCAATATCTGTATGAACATGCAAATATCAACACAGCTATCTGTATATCAATGGAAATATCTACACTACTATCTCTATAAACATGGAAATAACTACAGTGCTATCTGTATAAATACGGAAATATCTACACCGCCATCTCTTTGAACATGGAAATATCTACACCGCCATTTGTATGAACATGGAAATATCTACACCGCCATCTCTATGAACATGGAAATATCTACACCGCCATCTGTATGAACATGAAAATATCTTCACCGCCATCTGTATGAGCATGGATATATCTACACTGGCATCTGGATGAACATGGAAATATCTACACCGCTATCTGCATGAACATGGAAATATCAACACAGCTATCTGCATATACATGGAAATAACTACACAGATTTCTCTATAAATATGGAAATAACTACAGCGCTATCTCTATAAACTTCGAAATATCTACACCGCCATCTGTATGAACATGGAAATATCTACACCGCCATCTGTACGAACATGGACATATCTACACCGCCATCTGTATTAAGATGGAAATATCTACACCGCTATCTGTATAAACATGGAAATATCTTCCCAAATATCTGTATAAACATGGAAATATCCGCACCGCTATCTGTATAAACATGGAAATATCTACACCGCTATCTGCATAAACATGGAAATATCCACACCGCTATCTGTGTAAACATGGAAATGTCTACACCGCTATCTGTGTAAACAGGGAAATATCTACACCGCCATCTGTGTAAACATGGAAATATCTACACTGCCATCTCTATAAACATGGAAATATCTACACCGCCATCTGTATGAACATGGAAATATCTGCACCGCCATCTCTATAAACGTGGAAATATCTACATCTCTATCTGTATGAACTTGGAAATATCTACACTGCTATCAGTATAAAATTGAAATTATCTACACCACTATCTCTATAAACATGGAAATATCTACACTGCTATCTGAATAAACATGGAAATAACTACACCGCCACCTGTATGAACATGGAAATATCTACACCGCTATCTGGATGAACATGGAAATATCTACACCGCTATCGGTATGAACATGGAAATATCTACACCGCTATCTGCACGTAAATGTAAATATCTGCACCGCTATCTGTATGAACATGCAAATATCTACACAGCTATGTGTATATCAATGGAAATATCTACACTGCTATCTCTATAAACATGGAAATAACTACACTGCTATCTGTATAAACATGGAAATATCTACACCGCCATCTCTATGAACATGGAAATATCTACACCGCCACTTGTATGAACATGGAAATATCTACACCGCCATCTCTATGAACATGGAAATATCTACACCGCCATTTGTATGAACATGGAAATATCTACACCGCCATCAGTATGCACATGGAATTATCTACACCGCCATCTCTATAAACGTGGAAATATCTACACCGCTATCTGTATGGACTTGGAAATATCTACACTGCTCTCAGTATAAAATTGAAATTTTCTACACCACTATCTCTATAAACATGGAAATATCTACACTGCTATCTGTATAAACATGGAAATATCTACACCGCTATGTCTATAAACATGGAAATATCTTCACCGCTATCTGTATAAACATGGAAATATCTACAACGCTGTCTCTATAAACTTGGAAATAACTAAACCACTATCTCTATAAACATGCAAATATCTACACCGCTAACTGTATGAACCTGGAAATATCTACACCGCTATCTGTATGAACATGGAAATATCTACACCGCTATCTGTATGAACATGGAAATATCTACACCACCATCTCTATGAACATGAAAATATCTACACCGCCATTGGTATGAACATGGAAATATCTACACCGCCATCTCTATAAACATGGAAATATCTACACCGCCATCTCTATAAACATGGAAATATCTACACCTCCATCTCTATAAACATGGAAATATCTACACCGCCATCTGTATGAACATGGAAATATCTACACCAACATCCCTATAAACGTGGAAATATCTACACCGCTATCTGTATGAACATGGAAATATCTACAATGCTATCTGTATAAAAATGGAAATATCTACACCACCATCTCTATGAACATGGAAATATCTACACCGCCATTGGTATGAACATGGAAATATCTACACCGCCATCTCTATGAACATGGAAATATCTACACCGCCATTTATTTGAACATGGAAATATCTACACCGCCATCTGGATGAACCTGGAAATATCTACACCGCCATCTCTGTAAACGTGGAAATATCTACACCACTATCTATATGAACTTGGAAATATCTAAACTACTATCTGTATAAAATTGAAATTATCTACACCACTATCTCTACACACATGGAAATATCTACACTGTTATCTGTATAAAAATGGAAATATCTACACCGCTATCTGTATAAACATGGAAATATCTTCACCGCTATCTGTATAAACATGGAAATATCTACAACGCTGTCTCTATAAACCTGGAAATAACTACACCTCTATCTCTATAAACATGGAAATATCTAGATCGCCATCTCTATAAACATGGAAATATCTACACCACCGCCTGTATAAACATGGAAATATCTATACCGCTATCTGCATAAACATGGAAATATGTACACCGCCATCTCTATGAACATGGAAATATCTACACAGCCATCTGTACGAACATGGAAATATCTACACTGCCATCTGTATGAACATGTAAATATCTACACCGCCATCTGTGTGAGCATGGAAGTATCTACACCGCTATCTGTATGTACATGGAAATATCTACACCACTATCTGCATGAACATGGAAATATCTACACCGATATCTGAATCAACATGGAGATATCTACACAGCTATCTGTATATAAATGGAAATACCTACACTGCTATCTCTATAAACATGGAAATAACTACACTGCTATCTGTATAAACAGGAAAATATATACACCGCCACCTGTATGAACATGGAAATATCTACACTGCCATCCGTACGAACATGGAAGTATCTACACCGCCATCTGTATGAACATGTAAATATCTACACCGCCATCTGTATGAACATGGAAATAACTACACCGCTAACTGTATGAACATAGAAATATCTACACCGCTATTGGTATGAACATGGAAATTTCTACACCGCTATCAGTATGAACATGGAAATATCTACTCCGCTATCTGTATGAACATGCAAATATCTACACCGCTATCTGTATATCAATGAAAATATCTACACTGCTATCCCTACAAACATGGAAATAACTACACTGCTATCTGTATAATATGGAAATATCTACACCACCATTTCTATGAACATAGAAATATCTACACCGCCATTTGTATGAACATGGTAATATCTACACCGCCATCTCTGTGAATATGGAAATATTTACACCGCCATTTGTATGAACATGGAAATATCTACACCACCATCTGTATGAACATGGAAATATCTTCACCGCCCTGTGTATGAACATGGATATATGTACACCGGCATCTGGATGAACATGGAAATATCTACACCGCTATCTGCATGAAAATGGAAATATCTACACAGCTATCTGAATATACATGGAAATATCTGCAGAGATTTCTCTATAAATATGGAAATAACTACAGCGCTATCTCTATAAACTTCGAAATATCTACACCGCCATCTGTATGAACATTTAAATATCTACACCGCCATCTGTACAAACATGGACATATCTACACCGCCATCTGTATTAAGATGGAAATATCTACACCGCTATCTGTATAAACATGGAAATATCTGCCCAACTATCTGTATAAACATGGAAATATCCGCACCGCTATCTGTATAAACATGGAATTATCTACACTGCAATCTGCATAAACATGGAAATATCCACACTGCTATCTGTGTAAACATGGAAATGTCTACACCGCTATCTGTGTAAACATGGAAATGTCTACACCGCTATCTGTTTAAACATGGAAATATCTACACTGCCATCTGTTTAAACATGAAAATATCTACACCGCCATCCCTATAAACATGGAAATATCTACACCGCCGTCTGTATGAACATGGAAGTATCTACACCGCCATCTCTATAAACGTGGAAATATCTACACCGCTATCTTTATGAACTTGGAATTATCTACACTGCTCTCTGTATAAAATTGAAATTATCTACACCACTATCTCTATAAACATGGAAATATCTACACTGCTATCTGTATAAACATGGAAATATCTGCACCGCTATCTGTATAAACATGGAAATATCTTCACCGCTATCTGTATAAACATGGAAATATCTACAACGCTGTCTCTATAAACTTGGAAATAACTACACCACTATCTCTGTAAACATGGAAATATCTAGACCGCCGTCTCTATAAACTTGGAAATATCTACACCACCATCTGTATAAACATGGAAATATCTATACCGCTATCTGCATAAACATGGAAATATCTACACCGCCATCTCTATGAACATGGAAATATCTACACCGCCATCTGTACGAACATGGAAATATCTATACCGCCATCTGTATGAACATGTAAATATCTACACCGCCATCTGTATGAACATGGAAATATCTACACCGCTATCTGTATGAACATGGAAATATCTACACCGCCATCTGTATGAACATGGAAATATCTACACTGCTAATTGTATGAACATGAAAATATCTACACCGCTATCTGTATGAACATGGAAATATCTACACCGCTATCTGTATGAACATGGAAATATCTACACGGCTATCTGTATGAACACGGAAACATCTACACCGCCCTCTGTATGAACATGGAAATATCTACACCAATATCTGTATGAACATGCAAATATCAACACAGCTATCTGTATATCAATGGAAATATCTACACTACTATCTCTATAAACATGGAAATAACTACAGTGCTATCTGTATAAATACGGAAATATCTACACCGCCATCTCTTTGAACATGGAAATATCTACACCGCCATTTGTATGAACATGGAAATATCTACACCGCCATCTCTATGAACATGGAAATATCTACACCGCCATCTGTATGAACATGAAAATATCTTCACCGCCATCTGTATGAGCATGGATATATCTACACTGGCATCTGGATGAACATGGAAATATCTACACCGCTATCTGCATGAACATGGAAATATCAACACAGCTATCTGCATATACATGGAAATAACTACACAGATTTCTCTATAAATATGGAAATAACTACAGCGCTATCTCTATAAACTTCGAAATATCTACACCGCCATCTGTATGAACATGGAAATATCTACACCGCCATCTGTACGAACATGGACATATCTACACCGCCATCTGTATTAAGATGGAAATATCTACACCGCTATCTGTATAAACATGGAAATATCTTCCCAAATATCTGTATAAACATGGAAATATCCGCACCGCTATCTGTATAAACATGGAAATATCTACACCGCTATCTGCATAAACATGGAAATATCCACACCGCTATCTGTGTAAACATGGAAATGTCTACACCGCTATCTGTGTAAACAGGGAAATATCTACACCGCCATCTGTGTAAACATGGAAATATCTACACTGCCATCTCTATAAACATGGAAATATCTACACCGCCATCTGTATGAACATGGAAATATCTGCACCGCCATCTCTATAAACGTGGAAATATCTACATCTCTATCTGTATGAACTTGGAAATATCTACACTGCTATCAGTATAAAATTGAAATTATCTACACCACTATCTCTATAAACATGGAAATATCTACACTGCTATCTGAATAAACATGGAAATAACTACACCGCCACCTGTATGAACATGGAAATATCTACACCGCTATCTGGATGAACATGGAAATATCTACACCGCTATCGGTATGAACATGGAAATATCTACACCGCTATCTGCACGTAAATGTAAATATCTGCACCGCTATCTGTATGAACATGCAAATATCTACACAGCTATGTGTATATCAATGGAAATATCTACACTGCTATCTCTATAAACATGGAAATAACTACACTGCTATCTGTATAAACATGGAAATATCTACACCGCCATCTCTATGAACATGGAAATATCTACACCGCCACTTGTATGAACATGGAAATATCTACACCGCCATCTCTATGAACATGGAAATATCTACACCGCCATTTGTATGAACATGGAAATATCTACACCGCCATCAGTATGCACATGGAATTATCTACACCGCCATCTCTATAAACGTGCAAATATCTACACCGCTATCTGTATGGACTTGGAAATATCTACACTGCTCTCAGTATAAAATTGAAATTTTCTACACCACTATCTCTATAAACATGGAAATATCTACACTGCTATCTGTATAAACATGGAAATATCTACACCGCTATGTCTATAAACATGGAAATATCTTCACCGCTATCTGTATAAACATGGAAATATCTACAACGCTGTCTCTATAAACTTGGAAATAACTAAACCACTATCTCTATAAACATGCAAATATCTACACCGCTAACTGTATGAACCTGGAAATATCTACACCGCTATCTGTATGAACATGGAAATATCTACACCGCTATCTGTATGAACATGGAAATATCTACACCACCATCTCTATGAACATGGAAATATCTACACCGCCATTGGTATGAACATGGAAATATCTACACCGCCATCTCTATAAACATGGAAATATCTACACCGCCATCTCTATAAACATGGAAATATCTACACCTCCATCTCTATAAACATGGAAATATCTACACCGCCATCTGTATGAACATGGAAATATCTACACCAACATCCCTATAAACGTGGAAATATCTACACCGCTATCTGTATGAACATGGAAATATCTACAATGCTATCTGTATAAAAATGGAAATATCTACACCACCATCTCTATGAACATGGAAATATCTACACCGCCATTGGTATGAACATGGAAATATCTACACCGCCATCTCTATGAACATGGAAATATCTACACCGCCATTGGTATGAACATGGAAATATCTACACCGCCATCTCTATAAACATGGAAATATCTACACCGCCATCTCTATAAACATGGAAATATCTACACCTCCATCTCTATAAACATGGAAATATCTACACCGCCATCTGTATGAACATGGAAATATCTACACCAACATCCCTATAAACGTGGAAATATCTACACCGCTATCTGTATGAACATGGAAATATCTACAATGCTATCTGTATAAAAATGGAAATATCTACACCACCATCTCTATGAACATGGAAATATCTACACCGCCATTGGTATGAACATGGAAATATCTACACCGCCATCTCTATGAACATGGAAATATCTACACCGCCATCTGTATGAACATGGAAATATCTATGCCGCCATATGTATGAACATGTAAATATCTACACCGCCATCTGTATGAACATGGAAAAATCTACACTACTAACTGTATGAACATGGAAATATCTACACCGCTATCTGTATGAACATGGAAATATCTACACCGCTCTCTGTATGAACATGGAAATATCTAAACAGCTATCTGTATGAACATGGAAATATCTACACCGCTATCTGTATGAACATGCAAATATCTACACAGCTATCTGTATATCAATGGAAATATCTACACAGCTATCTCTATAAACATGGAAATAACTACACTGCTATCTGTATAAACATGGAAATATCTACACCGCCACCTGTATGAACATGGAAATATCTACACTGCCATCCGTACGAACATGGAAATATCTACACCGCCATGTGTATGAACATGTAAATATCTACACCGCCATGTGTATGAACATGGAAATATCTACACCGCTAACTGTATGAACATGGAAATATCTACACTGCCATCTGTATGAACATGGAAATATCTACACTGTAATCCGTACGAACATGGAAATATCTACACCGCCATCTGTATGAACATGTAAATATCTACACCGCCATCTGTACGAACATGGAAATATCTACACCGCTATTGGTATGAACATGGAAATAACTACACCGCTATCTGTATGAACATGGAAATATCTACACCGCTATCTGTATGATCATGGAAATATCTACACCGCCATCTGTATGAACATGGAAATATCTACACCGCCATCTGTATGAACATGGAAATATCTACACAGCCATCTGTATGAACATGGAAATATCTACACTGCTAACTGTATGAACATGGAAATATCTACACCGCTAACTGTATGAACATGGAAATATCTACACCGCCATTTGTATGAACATGGAAATATCTACACCACCATCCCTATGAACATGTAAATATCTACACCGCCATCTGCATGAACATGGAAATATCTACACCGCCATCTGTATGAACATGGAAATATCTTCACCCCCATCTGTATGAACATGGATATATCTACACCGGCATCTGGATGAACATGTAAATATCTACACCGCTATCTGCATGAAAATGGAAATATCTAAACAGCTATCTGCATATACATGGAAATATCTACACAGATTTCCCAATAAATATGGAAATAACTACAGCGCTATCTCTATAAACTTCAAAACACCTACACCGCCATCTGTATGAACATGGAAATATGTACAACGCCATCTATACGAACATGGACATATCTACACCGCCGTCTGTATTAAGATGGAAATATCTACACCGCTATCTGTATAAGCATGGAAATATCTGCACCACTATCTGTATAAACATGGAAATATCCGCACCGCTATCTGTATAAACATGGAAATATCTACACCGCTATCTGCATAAACATGGAAATATGCACACCGCTATCTGTGTAAACATGGAAATGTCTACACCGCTATCTGTGTAAACATGAAAATATATACTCCGCCATCTCTATAAGCATGGAAATATCTACACCGCCATCTGTATGAACATGGAAATATCTAAACCGCCATCTCTATAAACGTGGAAATATCTACAGCGCTATCTGTATGAACTTAGAAATATCTACACTGCTATCTGTATAAAATTGGAATTATCTACACCGCCATCTGTACGAACATAGATATATCTGCACCGCCATCTGTATTAAGCTGGAAATATCTACACTGCTATCTTTATAAACATGGAAATATCTGCACCACTATCTGTATAAACATGGAAATATCCGCACCGCTATCTGTATAAACATGGAAATATCTATAGCACTATCTGCATAAACATGGAAATATCCACACCGCTATCTGTGTAAACATGGAAATGTCCACACTGCTATCTGTGTAAACATGGACATATCTACACCGTCATCTGTGTAAACATGAAAATATCTACACCCCCATCTCTATAAACATGGAAATATCTACACCGCCATCTGTGTGAACATGGAAATATCTACAACGCCATCTCTATAAACGTGGAAATATCTACACCGCTATCTGTATGAACTTGGAAATATGTACACTGCTATCAGTATAAAATTGGAATTATCTACACCACTATGTCTATAAACATGGAAATATCTACACCGCTATCAGTATAAACATGGAAATATCTACATGGCTATCTGTATAAACATGCAAATATCTTCACCGCTATCTGTATAAACATGGAAATATCTACAACGCTGTCTCTATAAACTTGGAAATAACTACACCACTATCTCTATAAACATGGAAATATCTAGACCGCCATCTCTATTAACATGGAAATATCTACACCACCATCTGTATACACATGGAAATATCTATAGGGCTATCTGCATAAACATGGAAATATCTACACCGCCATCTCTATGAACATGTAAATAACTACACCGCCATCTATATGAACATGGAAATATCTACACTGCTATCTGTATGAACATGGAAATATCAATACCGCTATCTGTAAGAACATGCAAATATCTACACAGCTATCTGTTTATCAATGGAAATATCTGCACTGCTATTTCTATAAACACGGAAATAACTACACTGCTATCTGTATAAACATGGAAATATCTACACCGCCACCTGTATGAACAACGAAATATCTACACAGCCATCCATACGAACATGGAAATATCTACACCGCCAACTGTATGAACATGTAAATATCTACAATGCCATCTGTGTGAACATGGAAATATCTACAACGCTGACTGTATGAGCATGGAAATATCTACAACGCTATCTGTATGAACATGGAAATATCTACACCGCTATCTGTATGAACATGGAAATAACTACACCGCTATCTGTATGAACACGGAAATATCTACACCGCTCTCTGCATGAACATGGAAATATCTACACCGCTATCTGTACGAACATGCAAATATCTACACAGCTTTCTGTATATCAATGGAAATATCTACACTGCTATCTCTATAAACGTGGAAATAACTACACTGCTATCTATATAAACATGGAAATATCTACACTGCCACCTGTATGAACATGGAAATATCTACACAGCCATCCATACGAACATGGAAATATCTACACCGCCATCTCTATGAACATGTAAATATCTACACCGCCATCTGTATGAACATGGAAATATCTACATGGCTAAATGTATGAACATGGAGATATCTGCACCGCCATCTGTACGAACATGGAAATATCTACACCGCCATTTGTATGTACACGGAAATATCTACACCGCCATCTCTATGAACATGGAAATATCTACACCGCCATCTGCATGAACATGGAAATATCTACACCGCCATCTGTATGAACATGGAAATATCTTCACCCCCATCTGTATGAACATGGATATATCTACAACGACATCTGGATGAACATGGAAATATCTACACCGCTATCTGCATGAAAATGGAAATATCTACACAGCTATCTGCATATACAAGCAAATATCTACACAGATTTCTCAATAAATATGGAAATAACTACAGCGCTATCTCTATAAACTTCAAAATACCTACACCGCCATCTGTATGAACATGGAAATATGTACAACGCCATCTGTGCGAACATGGACATATCTACACCGCCATCTGTATTAAGATGTAAATATCTACACCGCTTTATGTATAAACATGGAAATATCTGCCAAACTATCTGTATAAACATGGAAATATCCGCACCACTATCTGTATAAACATGGAAATATCTACACCGCTATCTGTATGAACATGGAAATATCTACACCGCTATCTGTATGGACATGCAAATATCTACACAGCTATCAGTATATCAGTGGAAATATCTACACTGCTATCTCTATAAACATGGAAATATCTACACTGCTATCTGTATAAACATGGAAATATCTACACCGCCACCTGTATGAACATGGAAATATCTACACTGCCATCTGTATGAACATGGAAATATCTACACCGCCATCTGTATGAACATGGAAATATCTACACCGCTCTCTGTATGAACATGCAAATATCTACACCGGCATCTGGATGAACATGGAAATATCTACACCGCTATCTGCATGAACATGGAAATATCTACACTGCTATCTGTATAAACATGGAAATATCTACACCGCTATCTGTACAAACATGGAAACATCTACAACGCTGTCTCTATAAACTTTGAAATAAGTACACCACTATCTCTATAAACATGGAAATATATATACCGCCATCTCTATAAACATGGAAATATCTACACCACCATCTGTATAAACATGGAAATATCTATACCGCTATCTGCATAAACATGGAAATATCTACACCGCCATCTCTATGAACATGGAAATATCTACATCGCCATCTGTACGAACATGGAAATATCTACACCACCATCTGCATGAGCATGTAAATATCTACACCGCCATCTGTATGGACATGGAAATATCTACACCGCTAACTGTATGAACATGGAAATATCTATACCGCTATCTGTATGAACATGCAAATATCTACACAGCTATCTGATTATCAATGGAAATATCTGCACTGCTTTCTCTATAAACAAGGAAATAACTACACTGCTATCTGTATAAACATGGAAATATCTACACCGCCACCTGTATGAACATGGAAAAACTACACTGCCATCCATACGAACATGCAAATATCTACACCGCCATCTGTATGAACATGTAAATATCTACACCACCCTCTGTATGAACATGGAAATATCTACACGGCTAACTGTATGAACATGGAAATATCTGCACCGCCATCTGTACGAACATGGAAATATCTACACCGCCATTTGTATGTACATGGAAATATCTACACCGCCATCCCTATGAACTTGGAAATATCTACACCGCCATTTGCATGAACATGGAAATATCTACACCGCCATCTGTATGAACAGGGAAACATCTACAACGATGTCTCTATAAACTTGGAAATAACTACACCACTATCTCTATAAACATGGAAATATCTAGACCGCCATCTCTATAAACATGGAAATATCTACACCACCATCTGTATAAACATGGAAATATCTATACCGCTATCTGCATAAACATGGAAATATCTACACCGCCATGTCTATGAACATGGAAATATCTACACCGCCATCTGTACGAACATGGAAATATCTACACCGCCATCTGTATGAACATGTAAATATCTACACTGCCATCTGTATGAACACGGAAATATCTACACCGCTAACTTTATGAACATGGAAATATCTACACCGCTATCTGTATGAACATGGAAATATCTACACCGTTATCTGTATGAACATGGAAATATCTACACCGCTATCTGTATGAACATGGAAATATCTACACCGCTATCTGTACGAACATGGAAATACCTACACCGCTATCTGTATGAACATGCAAATATCTACACAGCTATCTGTATATCAATGGAAATATCTACACTGCTGTCTCTATAAACATGGAAATAACTACACCGCTATCTGTATAAGCATGGAAATATCTGCACCGCCACCTGTATGAACGTGGAAATATCTACAATGGCATTTCTACGAACATGGAAATATCTACACGGCCATCTGTATGAACATGGAAATATCTACACCGCCACCTGTATGAACATGGAAATATCTACACCGCTACCTGTATGAACATGGAAATATCTACACCACTATCTGTATGAACATGGAAATATCGACACCGCCATCACTATAAACGTGAAAATATCTACACCGCTATCTGTGTGAACTTGGAAATATCTACACTGCTATCTGTATAAAATTGAATTTATCTACACCACTATTTCTTTAAACATGGAAATATCTACACTCTTATCTGTATAAACATGGAAATATCTACACCGCTATCTGTATAAACATGGAAATATCTTCACCGCCACCTGTATAAACATGGAAATAACTACAACGCTGTCTCTATAAACTTGGAAATAACTACACCACTATCTCTATAAACATTGAAATATCTACACCGATAACTGTATGAACATGGAAATATCTACACCGCTATCTGTATGAACATGGAAATACCTACACCGCTATCTGTATGAACATGGAAATACCTACACTGCTATCTGTATGAACATGGAAATATCTACACCGCTATCTGTATGAACATGGAAATATCTACACCGCCATCTGTGTGAACATGGAAATATCTACACTGCTAATTGTATGAACATGAAAATATCTACACCGCTATCTGTATGAACATGGAAATATCTACACCGCTATCTGTATGAACATGGAAATATCTACACGGCTATCTGTATGAACACGGAAACATCTACACCGCCCTCTGTATGAACATGGAAATATCTACACCAATATCTGTATGAACATGCAAATATCAACACAGCTATCTGTATATCAATGGAAATATCTACACTACTATCTCTATAAACATGGAAATAACTACAGTGCTATCTGTATAAATACGGAAATATCTACACCGCCATCTCTTTGAACATGGAAATATCTACACCGCCATTTGTATGAACATGGAAATATCTACACCGCCATCTCTATGAACATGGAAATATCTACACCGCCATCTGTATGAACATGAAAATATCTTCACCGCCATCTGTATGAGCATGGATATATCTACACTGGCATCTGGATGAACATGGAAATATCTACACCGCTATCTGCATGAACATGGAAATATCAACACAGCTATCTGCATATACATGGAAATAACTACACAGATTTCTCTATAAATATGGAAATAACTACAGCGCTATCTCTATAAACTTCGAAATATCTACACCGCCATCTGTATGAACATGGAAATATCTACACCGCCATCTGTACGAACATGGACATATCTACACCGCCATCTGTATTAAGATGGAAATATCTACACCGCTATCTGTATAAACATGGAAATATCTTCCCAAATATCTGTATAAACATGGAAATATCCGCACCGCTATCTGTATAAACATGGAAATATCTACACCGCTATCTGCATAAACATGGAAATATCCACACCGCTATCTGTGTAAACATGGAAATGTCTACACCGCTATCTGTGTAAACAGGGAAATATCTACACCGCCATCTGTGTAAACATGGAAATATCTACACTGCCATCTCTATAAACATGGAAATATCTACACCGCCATCTGTATGAACATGGAAATATCTGCACCGCCATCTCTATAAACGTGGAAATATCTACATCTCTATCTGTATGAACTTGGAAATATCTACACTGCTATCAGTATAAAATTGAAATTATCTACACCACTATCTCTATAAACATGGAAATATCTACACTGCTATCTGAATAAACATGGAAATAACTACACCGCCACCTGTATGAACATGGAAATATCTACACCGCTATCTGGATGAACATGGAAATATCTACACCGCTATCGGTATGAACATGGAAATATCTACACCGCTATCTGCACGTAAATGTAAATATCTGCACCGCTATCTGTATGAACATGCAAATATCTACACAGCTATGTGTATATCAATGGAAATATCTACACTGCTATCTCTATAAACATGGAAATAACTACACTGCTATCTGTATAAACATGGAAATATCTACACCGCCATCTCTATGAACATGGAAATATCTACACCGCCACTTGTATGAACATGGAAATATCTACACCGCCATCTCTATGAACATGGAAATATCTACACCGCCATTTGTATGAACATGGAAATATCTACACCGCCATCAGTATGCACATGGAATTATCTACACCGCCATCTCTATAAACGTGGAAATATCTACACCGCTATCTGTATGGACTTGGAAATATCTACACTGCTCTCAGTATAAAATTGAAATTTTCTACACCACTATCTCTATAAACATGGAAATATCTACACTGCTATCTGTATAAACATGGAAATATCTACACCGCTATGTCTATAAACATGGAAATATCTTCACCGCTATCTGTATAAACATGGAAATATCTACAACGCTGTCTCTATAAACTTGGAAATAACTAAACCACTATCTCTATAAACATGCAAATATCTACACCGCTAACTGTATGAACCTGGAAATATCTACACCGCTATCTGTATGAACATGGAAATATCTACACCGCTATCTGTATGAACATGGAAATATCTACACCACCATCTCTATGAACATGAAAATATCTACACCGCCATTGGTATGAACATGGAAATATCTACACCGCCATCTCTATAAACATGGAAATATCTACACCGCCATCTCTATAAACATGGAAATATCTACACCTCCATCTCTATAAACATGGAAATATCTACACCGCCATCTGTATGAACATGGAAATATCTACACCAACATCCCTATAAACGTGGAAATATCTACACCGCTATCTGTATGAACATGGAAATATCTACAATGCTATCTGTATAAAAATGGAAATATCTACACCACCATCTCTATGAACATGGAAATATCTACACCGCCATTGGTATGAACATGGAAATATCTACACCGCCATCTCTATGAACATGGAAATATCTACACCGCCATTTATTTGAACATGGAAATATCTACACCGCCATCTGGATGAACCTGGAAATATCTACACCGCCATCTCTGTAAACGTGGAAATATCTACACCACTATCTATATGAACTTGGAAATATCTAAACTACTATCTGTATAAAATTGAAATTATCTACACCACTATCTCTACACACATGGAAATATCTACACTGTTATCTGTATAAAAATGGAAATATCTACACCGCTATCTGTATAAACATGGAAATATCTTCACCGCTATCTGTATAAACATGGAAATATCTACAACGCTGTCTCTATAAACCTGGAAATAACTACACCTCTATCTCTATAAACATGGAAATATCTAGATCGCCATCTCTATAAACATGGAAATATCTACACCACCGCCTGTATAAACATGGAAATATCTATACCGCTATCTGCATAAACATGGAAATATGTACACCGCCATCTCTATGAACATGGAAATATCTACACAGCCATCTGTACGAACATGGAAATATCTACACTGCCATCTGTATGAACATGTAAATATCTACACCGCCATCTGTGTGAGCATGGAAGTATCTACACCGCTATCTGTATGTACATGGAAATATCTACACCACTATCTGCATGAACATGGAAATATCTACACCGATATCTGAATCAACATGGAGATATCTACACAGCTATCTGTATATAAATGGAAATACCTACACTGCTATCTCTATAAACATGGAAATAACTACACTGCTATCTGTATAAACAGGAAAATATATACACCGCCACCTGTATGAACATGGAAATATCTACACTGCCATCCGTACGAACATGGAAGTATCTACACCGCCATCTGTATGAACATGTAAATATCTACACCGCCATCTGTATGAACATGGAAATAACTACACCGCTAACTGTATGAACATAGAAATATCTACACCGCTATTGGTATGAACATGGAAATTTCTACACCGCTATCAGTATGAACATGGAAATATCTACTCCGCTATCTGTATGAACATGCAAATATCTACACCGCTATCTGTATATCAATGAAAATATCTACACTGCTATCCCTACAAACATGGAAATAACTACACTGCTATCTGTATAATATGGAAATATCTACACCACCATTTCTATGAACATAGAAATATCTACACCGCCATTTGTATGAACATGGTAATATCTACACCGCCATCTCTGTGAATATGGAAATATTTACACCGCCATTTGTATGAACATGGAAATATCTACACCACCATCTGTATGAACATGGAAATATCTTCACCGCCCTGTGTATGAACATGGATATATGTACACCGGCATCTGGATGAACATGGAAATATCTACACCGCTATCTGCATGAAAATGGAAATATCTACACAGCTATCTGAATATACATGGAAATATCTGCAGAGATTTCTCTATAAATATGGAAATAACTACAGCGCTATCTCTATAAACTTCGAAATATCTACACCGCCATCTGTATGAACATTTAAATATCTACACCGCCATCTGTACAAACATGGACATATCTACACCGCCATCTGTATTAAGATGGAAATATCTACACCGCTATCTGTATAAACATGGAAATATCTGCCCAACTATCTGTATAAACATGGAAATATCCGCACCGCTATCTGTATAAACATGGAATTATCTACACTGCAATCTGCATAAACATGGAAATATCCACACTGCTATCTGTGTAAACATGGAAATGTCTACACCGCTATCTGTGTAAACATGGAAATGTCTACACCGCTATCTGTTTAAACATGGAAATATCTACACTGCCATCTGTTTAAACATGAAAATATCTACACCGCCATCCCTATAAACATGGAAATATCTACACCGCCGTCTGTATGAACATGGAAGTATCTACACCGCCATCTCTATAAACGTGGAAATATCTACACCGCTATCTTTATGAACTTGGAATTATCTACACTGCTCTCTGTATAAAATTGAAATTATCTACACCACTATCTCTATAAACATGGAAATATCTACACTGCTATCTGTATAAACATGGAAATATCTGCACCGCTATCTGTATAAACATGGAAATATCTTCACCGCTATCTGTATAAACATGGAAATATCTACAACGCTGTCTCTATAAACTTGGAAATAACTACACCACTATCTCTGTAAACATGGAAATATCTAGACCGCCGTCTCTATAAACTTGGAAATATCTACACCACCATCTGTATAAACATGGAAATATCTATACCGCTATCTGCATAAACATGGAAATATCTACACCGCCATCTCTATGAACATGGAAATATCTACACCGCCATCTGTACGAACATGGAAATATCTATACCGCCATCTGTATGAACATGTAAATATCTACACCGCCATCTGTATGAACATGGAAATATCTACACCGCTATCTGTATGAACATGGAAATATCTACACCGCCATCTGTATGAACATGGAAATATCTACACTGCTAATTGTATGAACATGAAAATATCTACACCGCTATCTGTATGAACATGGAAATATCTACACCGCTATCTGTATGAACATGGAAATATCTACACGGCTATCTGTATGAACACGGAAACATCTACACCGCCCTCTGTATGAACATGGAAATATCTACACCAATATCTGTATGAACATGCAAATATCAACACAGCTATCTGTATATCAATGGAAATATCTACACTACTATCTCTATAAACATGGAAATAACTACAGTGCTATCTGTATAAATACGGAAATATCTACACCGCCATCTCTTTGAACATGGAAATATCTACACCGCCATTTGTATGAACATGGAAATATCTACACCGCCATCTCTATGAACATGGAAATATCTACACCGCCATCTGTATGAACATGAAAATATCTTCACCGCCATCTGTATGAGCATGGATATATCTACACTGGCATCTGGATGAACATGGAAATATCTACACCGCTATCTGCATGAACATGGAAATATCAACACAGCTATCTGCATATACATGGAAATAACTACACAGATTTCTCTATAAATATGGAAATAACTACAGCGCTATCTCTATAAACTTCGAAATATCTACACCGCCATCTGTATGAACATGGAAATATCTACACCGCCATCTGTACGAACATGGACATATCTACACCGCCATCTGTATTAAGATGGAAATATCTACACCGCTATCTGTATAAACATGGAAATATCTTCCCAAATATCTGTATAAACATGGAAATATCCGCACCGCTATCTGTATAAACATGGAAATATCTACACCGCTATCTGCATAAACATGGAAATATCCACACCGCTATCTGTGTAAACATGGAAATGTCTACACCGCTATCTGTGTAAACAGGGAAATATCTACACCGCCATCTGTGTAAACATGGAAATATCTACACTGCCATCTCTATAAACATGGAAATATCTACACCGCCATCTGTATGAACATGGAAATATCTGCACCGCCATCTCTATAAACGTGGAAATATCTACATCTCTATCTGTATGAACTTGGAAATATCTACACTGCTATCAGTATAAAATTGAAATTATCTACACCACTATCTCTATAAACATGGAAATATCTACACTGCTATCTGAATAAACATGGAAATAACTACACCGCCACCTGTATGAACATGGAAATATCTACACCGCTATCTGGATGAACATGGAAATATCTACACCGCTATCGGTATGAACATGGAAATATCTACACCGCTATCTGCACGTAAATGTAAATATCTGCACCGCTATCTGTATGAACATGCAAATATCTACACAGCTATGTGTATATCAATGGAAATATCTACACTGCTATCTCTATAAACATGGAAATAACTACACTGCTATCTGTATAAACATGGAAATATCTACACCGCCATCTCTATGAACATGGAAATATCTACACCGCCACTTGTATGAACATGGAAATATCTACACCGCCATCTCTATGAACATGGAAATATCTACACCGCCATTTGTATGAACATGGAAATATCTACACCGCCATCAGTATGCACATGGAATTATCTACACCGCCATCTCTATAAACGTGCAAATATCTACACCGCTATCTGTATGGACTTGGAAATATCTACACTGCTCTCAGTATAAAATTGAAATTTTCTACACCACTATCTCTATAAACATGGAAATATCTACACTGCTATCTGTATAAACATGGAAATATCTACACCGCTATGTCTATAAACATGGAAATATCTTCACCGCTATCTGTATAAACATGGAAATATCTACAACGCTGTCTCTATAAACTTGGAAATAACTAAACCACTATCTCTATAAACATGCAAATATCTACACCGCTAACTGTATGAACCTGGAAATATCTACACCGCTATCTGTATGAACATGGAAATATCTACACCGCTATCTGTATGAACATGGAAATATCTACACCACCATCTCTATGAACATGGAAATATCTACACCGCCATTGGTATGAACATGGAAATATCTACACCGCCATCTCTATAAACATGGAAATATCTACACCGCCATCTCTATAAACATGGAAATATCTACACCTCCATCTCTATAAACATGGAAATATCTACACCGCCATCTGTATGAACATGGAAATATCTACACCAACATCCCTATAAACGTGGAAATATCTACACCGCTATCTGTATGAACATGGAAATATCTACAATGCTATCTGTATAAAAATGGAAATATCTACACCACCATCTCTATGAACATGGAAATATCTACACCGCCATTGGTATGAACATGGAAATATCTACACCGCCATCTCTATGAACATGGAAATATCTACACCGCCATTTATTTGAACATGGAAATATCTACACCGCCATCTGGATGAACCTGGAAATATCTACACCGCCATCTCTGTAAACGTGGAAATACCTACACCACTATCTATATGAACTTGGAAATATCTAAACTACTATCTGTATAAAATTGAAATTATCTACACCACTATCTCTACACACATGGAAATATCTACACTGTTATCTGTATAAAAATGGAAATATCTACACCGCTATCTGTATAAACATGGAAATATCTTCACCGCTATCTGTATAAACATGGAAATATCTACAACGCTGTCTCTATAAACCTGGAAATAACTACACCTCTATCTCTATAAACATGGAAATATCTAGATCGCCATCTCTATAAACATGGAAATATCTACACCACCGCCTGTATAAACATGGAAATATCTATACCGCTATCTGCATAAACATGGAAATATGTACACCGCCATCTCTATGAACATGGAAATATCTACACAGCCATCTGTACGAACATGGAAATATCTACACTGCCATCTGTATGAACATGTAAATATCTACACCGCCATCTGTGTGAGCATGGAAGTATCTACACCGCTATCTGTATGTACATGGAAATATCTACACCACTATCTGCATGAACATGGAAATATCTACACCGATATCTGAATCAACATGGAGATATCTACACAGCTATCTGTATATAAATGGAAATACCTACACTGCTATCTCTATAAACATGGAAATAACTACACTGCTATCTGTATAAACAGGAAAATATATACACCGCCACCTGTATGAACATGGAAATATCTACACTGCCATCCGTACGAACATGGAAGTATCTACACCGCCATCTGTATGAACATGTAAATATCTACACCGCCATCTGTATGAACATGGAAATAACTACACCGCTAACTGTATGAACATAGAAATATCTACACCGCTATTGGTATGAACATGGAAATTTCTACACCGCTATCAGTATGAACATGGAAATATCTACTCCGCTATCTGTATGAACATGCAAATATCTACACCGCTATCTGTATATCAATGAAAATATCTACACTGCTATCCCTACAAACATGGAAATAACTACACTGCTATCTGTATAATATGGAAATATCTACACCACCATTTCTATGAACATAGAAATATCTACACCGCCATTTGTATGAACATGGTAATATCTACACCGCCATCTCTGTGAATATGGAAATATTTACACCGCCATTTGTATGAACATGGAAATATCTACACCACCATCTGTATGAACATGGAAATATCTTCACCGCCCTGTGTATGAACATGGATATATGTACACCGGCATCTGGATGAACATGGAAATATCTACACCGCTATCTGCATGAAAATGGAAATATCTACACAGCTATCTGAATATACATGGAAATATCTGCAGAGATTTCTCTATAAATATGGAAATAACTACAGCGCTATCTCTATAAACTTCGAAATATCTACACCGCCATCTGTATGAACATTTAAATATCTACACCGCCATCTGTACAAACATGGACATATCTACACCGCCATCTGTATTAAGATGGAAATATCTACACCGCTATCTGTATAAACATGGAAATATCTGCCCAACTATCTGTATAAACATGGAAATATCCGCACCGCTATCTGTATAAACATGGAATTATCTACACTGCAATCTGCATAAACATGGAAATATCCACACTGCTATCTGTGTAAACATGGAAATGTCTACACCGCTATCTGTGTAAACATGGAAATGTCTACACCGCTATCTGTTTAAACATGGAAATATCTACACTGCCATCTGTTTAAACATGAAAATATCTACACCGCCATCCCTATAAACATGGAAATATCTACACCGCCGTCTGTATGAACATGGAAATATCTACACCGCCATCTCTATAAACGTGGAAATATCTACACCGCTATCTTTATGAACTTGGAATTATCTACACTGCTCTCTGTATAAAATTGAAATTATCTACACCACTATCTCTATAAACATGGAAATATCTACACTGCTATCTGTATAAACATGGAAATATCTGCACCGCTATCTGTATAAACATGGAAATATCTTCACCGCTATCTGTATAAACATGGAAATATCTACAACGCTGTCTCTATAAACTTGGAAATAACTACACCACTATCTCTGTAAACATGGAAATATCTAGACCGCCGTCTCTATAAACTTGGAAATATCTACACCACCATTTGTATAAACATGGAAATATCTATACCGCTATCTGCATAAACATGGAAATATCTACACCGCCATCTCTATGAACATGGAAATATCTACACCGCCATCTGTACGAACATGGAAATATCTATACCGCCATCTGTATGAACATGTAAATATCTACACCGCCATCTGTATGAACATGGAAATATCTACACCGCTAACAGTATGAACATGGAAATATCTACACCGCTGTCTGTATGAACATGGAAATATCTACACCGCTATCTGTATGAACATGGAAATATCTACACCGCTATCTGTACGAACATGGAAATATCTACACCGCTATCTGTATGAACATGCAAATATCTACACAGTTATCTGTATACCAATGGAAATATCTACACAGATATCTCTATTAACATGGAAATAACTACACTGCTATCTGTATAAACATGGAAATATCTACACCGCCACCTGTATGAATATGGAAATATCTACACTGCCATCCGTACAAACATGGAATAGTCTACACCGCCATCTGTATGAACATATAAATATCTTCACCGCCCTCTGTATGAACATGGAAATATCTACACCGCTAAATGTATGAACATGGAAATGTTTACAGCGCTATTGGTATGAACATGGAAATATCTACACCGCTATCTGTATGAAAATGGAAATATCTACACCGCTATCTGTATGAACTTGGAAATATCTACACCGCTATCTGTATGAACATGGAAATATCTTCACCGCCATCTGTATGAACATGTAAATATCTACACCGCCATCTGTATGAACATGGGAATATCTACACCGCTAACTGTATGAACATGGAAATATCTACAACGCTATCTGTATGAACATGGAAATATCTACACCGCTATCTGTATGAACATGGAAATATCTACACCGCTATCTGTATGAACATGGAAATATCTACACCGCTATCTCTATGAACATGAAAATATCTACACCGCTATCTCTATGAACATGCAAATATCTACTCAGCTATCTGTATATCAATGGAAATATCTACACTGCTATCTCTATAAACATGGAAATAACTACACTGCTATCTCTATAAATATGGAAATATCTACACCGCCATCTCTATGAACATGGAAATACCTACACCGCCATTTGTATGAACATGCAAATATCTACACCGCCATCTGTATGAACATGTAAATATCTACACCGCCATTTGTATGAACATGGAAATATCTTCACCACCATCTGTATGAACATGGAAATAACTTCACAGCCATCTGTATGAACATGGATATATGTACACAGGCATCTGGATGAACATGGAAATATCTACACCGCCATCTCTATGAACATGGAAATATCTACACCGCCATCTGTACGAACATGGAAATATCTATACCGCCATCTGTATGAACATTTAAGTATCTACACCGCCATCTGTATGAACATGGAAATATCTACACCGCTAACAGTATGAACATGGAAATATCTACACCGCTGTCTGTATGAACATGGAAATATCTACACCGTTATCTGTATGAACATGGAAATATCTACACCGCTATCTGTATGAACATGGAAATATCTACACCGCCATCTCTATGAACATGGAAATATCTACACCGCCATTTGTATGAACATGGAAATATCTTCACCACCATCTGTATGAACATGGAAATATCTACACCGCTATCTGTATATCAATGAAAATATCTACACTGCTATCCCTACAAACATTTAAATAACTACACTGCTATCTGTATAATATGGAAATATCTACACCACCATTTCTATGAACATAGAAATATCTACACCGCCATTTGTATGAACATGGAAATATCTACACCGCCATCTCTGTGAATATGGAAATATTTACACCGCCATTTGTATGAACATGGAAATATCTACACCACCATCTGTATGAACATGGAAATATCTTCACCGCCATGTGTATGAACATGGATATATGTACACCGGCATCTGGATGAACATGGAAATATCTACACCGCTATCTGCATGAAAATGGAAATATCTACACAGCTATCTGAATATACATGGAAATATCTGCAGAGATTTCTCTATAAATATGGAAATAACTACAGCGCTATCTCTATAAACTTCGAAATATCTACACCGCCATCTGTATGAACATTTAAATATCTACACCGCCATCTGTACAAACATGGACATATCTACACCGCCATCTGTATTAAGATGGAAATATCTACACCGCTATCTGTATAAACATGGAAATATCTGCCCAACTATCTGTATAAACATGGAAATATCCGCACCGCTATCTGTATAAACATGGAATTATCTACACTGCTATCTGCATAAACATGGAAATATCCACACTGCTATCTGTGTAAACATGGAAATGTCTACACCGCTATCTGTGTAAACATGGAAATGTCTACACCGCTATCTGTTTAAACATGGAAATATCTACACTGCCATCTGTTTAAACATGAAAATATCTACACCGCCATCCCTGTAAACATGGAAATATCTACACCGCCGTCTGTATGAACATGGAAATATCTACACCGCCATCTCTATAAACGTGGAAATATCTACACCGCTATCTTTATGAACTTGGAATTATCTACACTGCTCTCTGTATAAAATTGAAATTATCTACACCACTATCTCTATAAACATGGAAATATCTACACTGCTATCTGTATAAACATGGAAATATCTGCACCGCTATCTGTATAAACATGGAAATATCTTCCCCGCTATCTGTATAAACATGGAAATATCTACAACGCTGTCTCTATAAACTTGGAAATAACTACACCACTATCTCTGTAAACATGGAAATATCTAGACCGCCATCTCTATAAACATGGAAATATCTACACCACCATCTGTATAAACATGGAAATATCTATACCGCTATCTGCATAAACATGGAAATATCTACACCGCCATCTCTATGAACATGGAAATATCTACACCGCCATCTGTACGAACATGGAAATATCTATACCGCCATCTGTATGAACATGTAAATATCTACACCGCCATCTGTATGAACATGGAAATATCTACACCGCTAACAGTATGAACATGGAAATATCTACACCGCTGTCTGTATGAACATGGAAATATCTACACCGTTATCTGTATGAACATGGAAATATCTACACCGTTATCTGTATGAACATGGAAATATCTACACTGCTATCTGTACGAACATGGAAATATCTACACCGCTATCTGTATGAACATGCAAATATCTACACAGTTATCTGTATACCAATGGAAATATCTACACAGATATCTCTATTAACATGGAAATAACCACACTGCTATCTGTATAAACATGGAAATATCTACACCGCCACCTGTATGAATATGGAAATATCTACACTGCCATCCGTACAAACATGGAATAGTCTACACCGCCATCTGTATGAACATATAAATATCTTCACCGCCCTCTGTATGAACATGGAAATATCTACACCGCTAGATGTATGAACATGGAAATGTTTACAGCGCTATTGGTATGAACATGGAAATATCTACACCGCTATCTGTATGAAAATGGAAATATCTACACCGCTATCTGTATGTACATGGAAATATCTACACCGCTATCTGTATGAACATGGAAATATCTTCACCGCCATCTGTATGAACATGTAAATATCTACACCGCCATCTGTATGAACATGGGAATATCTACACCGCTAACTGTATGAACATGGAAATATCTACAACGCTATCTGTATGAACATGGAAATATCTACACCGCTATCTGTATGAACATGGAAATATCTACACCGCTATCTGTATGAACATGGAAATATCTACACCGCTATCTCTATGAACATGAAAATATCTACACCGCTATCTCTATGAACATGCAAAAATCTACACAGCTATCTGTATATCAATGGAAATATCTACACTGCTATCTCTATAAACATGGAAATAACTACACTGTTATCTCCATAAATATGGAAATATCTACACCGCCATCCCTATGAACATGGAAATACCTACACCGCCATTTGTATGAACATGCAAATATCTACACCGCCATCTCTATGAACATGGAAATATCTACACCGCCATTTGTATGAACATGGAAATATCTTCACCACCATCTGTATGAACATGGAAATAACTTCACAGCCATCTGTATGAACATGGATATATGTACACAGGCATCTGGATGAACATGGAAATATCTACACCGCCATCTCTATGAACATGGAAATATCTACACCGCCATCTGTACGAACATGGAAATATCTATACCGCCATCTGTATGAACATGTAAATATCTACACCGCCATCTGTATGAACATGGAAATATCTACACCGCTAACAGTATGAACATGGAAATATCTACACCGCTGTCTGTATGAACATGGAAATATCTACACCGTTATCTGTATGAACATGGAAATATCTACACCGCTATCTGTATGAACATGGAAATATGTACACCGCTATCTGTACGAACATGGAAATATCTACACCGCTATCTGTATGAACATGCAAATATCTACACAGTTATCTGTATACCAATGGAAATATCTACACAGATATCTCTATTAACATGGAAATAACTACACTGCTATCTGTATAAACATGGAAATATCTACACCGCCACCTGTATGAATATGGAAATATCTACACTGCCATCCGTACAAACATGGAATAGTCTACACCGCCATCTGTCTGAACATATAAATATCTTCACCGCCCTCTGTATGAACATGGAAATATCTACACCGCTAAATGTATGAACATGGAAATGTTTACAGCGCTATTGGTATGAACATGGAAATATCTACACCGCCATCTGTATGAAAATGGAAATATCTACACCGCTATCTGTATGAACATGGAAATATCTACACCGCTATCTGTATGAACATGGAAATATCTTCACCGCCATCTGTATGAACATGTAAATATCTACACCGCCATCTGTATGAACATGGGAATATCTACACCGCTAACTGTATGAACATGGAAATATCTACAACGCTATCTGTATGAACATGGAAATATCTACACCGCTATCTGTATGAACATGGAAATATCTACACCGCTATCTGTATGAACATGGAAATATCTACACCGCTATCTCTATGAACATGCAAATATCTACACCGCTATCTCTATGAACATGCAAATATCTACACAGCTATCTGTATATCAATGGAAATATCTACACAGCTATCTCTATAAACATGGAAATAACTACACTGCTATCTCTATAAATATGGAAATATCTACACCGCCATCTCTATGAACATGGAAATATCTACACGGCCATTTGTATGAACATGCAAATATCTACACCGCCATCTCTATGAACATGGAAATATCTACACCGCCATTTGTATGAACATGGAAATATCTTCACCACCATCTGTATGAACATGGAAATAACTTCACAGCCATCTGTATGAACATGGATATATGTACACAGGCATCTGGATGAACATGGAAATATCTACACCGCTATCTGCATGAACATGGAAATATCTACACAGCTATCTGAATATACATGGAAATATCTGCACAGATTTCTCTATAAATATGGAAATAACTACAGCGCTATCTCTATAAACTCCAAAATATCTACACCGCCATCTGTATGAACATGGAAATATCTACACTGCCATCTGTACAAACATGGACATATCTACACCGCCATCTGTATTAAGATGGAAATATCTACACCGCTATCTGTATAAACATGGAAATATCTACCTATCTGTATAAACATGGAAATATCCGCACCACTATCTGTATAAACATGGAAATATCTACACTGCTATCTGCATAAACATGGAAATAGCCACACCGCTATGTGTGTAAACATGGAAATGTCTACACCGCTATCTGTGTAAACATGGAAATATCTACACCGCCATCTGTGTAAACATGAAAATATCTACACCGCCATCCCTATAAACATGGAAATATCTACACCGTCATCTCTATAAACGTGGAAATATCTACACCGCTATCTGTATGAACTTGGAAATATCTACACTGCTCTCTGTATGAAATTGAAATTATCTACAACACTATCTCTATAAACATGGAAATATCTACACTGCTATCTGTATAAACATTGAAATATCTACACCGCTATCTGTATAAACATGGAAATATCTTCACCGCTATCTGTATAAACATGGAAATATCTACAACGCTGTCTCTATAAACTTGGAAATAACTACACCACTATCTCTGTAAACTTGGAAATATCTAGACCGCCATCTCTATAAACATGGAAATTTCTACACCACCATCTGTATAAACATGGAAATATCTATATCGCTATCTGCATATACATGGAAATATCTACACCGCCATCTCTTTGAACATGGAAATATCTACACCGCCATCTGTACGAACATGGAAATATCTATACCGCCATCTGTATGAACATGTAAATATCTACACCGCCATCTGTATGAACATGGAAATATCTACAATGCTAACTGTATGAACATGGAAATATCTACACTGCTATCTGTATGAACATGGAAATATCTACACCGTTATATGTATGAACATGGAAATATCTACACCGCTATCTGTATGAACATGGAAATATCTACACCGCTATCTGTACGAACATGGAAATATCTACACCGCTATCTGTATGAACATGCAAATATCTACAGAGCTTTCTGTATATCGATGGAAATATCTACACAGCTGTCTCTATAAACATGGAAATAACTACACTGCTATCTGTATAAACATGGAAATATCTACACCGCCACCTGTATGAATAAGGAAATATCTACACTGCCATCCGTACGAACATGGAAATATTGACACCGCCATCTGTATGAACACGTAAATATCTACACCGCCATCTGTATGAACATGGAAATATCTACACCGCTAACTGTATGAACATGGAAATATCTACACCGCTATCGGTATGAACTTGGAAATATCTACACCGCTATCTGTATGAACATGGAAATATCTACACCGCTATCTGTACTAACATGGAAATACCTACACCGCTATCTGTATGAACATGCAAATATCTACACAGCTATCTGTATATGAATGGAAATATCTACACTGCTGTCTCTATAAACATGGAAATAACTTCACCGCTATCTGTATAAGCATGGAAATATCTGCACCGCCACCTGTATGAACGTGGAAATATCTACAATGGCATTTGTACGAACATGGAAATATCTACACGGCCATCTGTATGAACATGGAAATATCTACACCGCCACCTGTATGAACATGGAAATATCTACACCGCTACCTGTATGAACATGGAAATATCGACACCGCCATCACTATAAACGTGAAAATATCTACACCGCTATCTGTATGAACTTGGAAATATCTACACTGCTATCTGTATAAAATTGAAGTTATCTACACCACTATTTCTATAAACATGGAAATATCTACACTCTTATCTGTATAAACATGGAAATATCTACACCGCTATCTGTATAAACATGGAAATATCTTCACCGCCACCTGTATAAACATCGAAATAACTACAACGCTGTCTCTATAAACTTGGAAATAACTACACCACTATCTCTATAAACATTGAAATATCTACACCGATAACTGTATGAACATGGAAATATCTTCACCGCTATCTGTATGAACATGGAAATACCTACACCGCTATCTGTATGAACATGGAAATACCTACACCGCTATCTGTATGAACATGGAAATATCTACACTGCTAATTGTATGAACATGAAAATATCTACACCGGTATCTGTATGAACATGGAAATATCTACACCGCTATCTGTATGAACACGGAAACATCTACACCGCCCTCTGTATGAACATGGAAATATCTACACCGATATCTGTATGAACATGCAAATATCAACATAGCTATCTGTATATCAATGGAAATATCTACACTACTATCTCTATAAACATGGAAATAACTACTCTGCTATCTGTATAAATACGGAAATATCTACACCGCCATCTCTTTGAACATGGAAATATCTACACTGCCATTTGTATGAACATGGAAATATCTACACCGCCATCTCTATGAACATGGAAATATCTACACCGCCATCTGTAAACATGAAAATATCTTCACCGCCATCTGTATGAGCATGGATATATCTACACTGGCACCTGGATGAACATGGAAATATCTACACCGCTATCTGCATGAACATGGAAATATCTACACAGCTATCTGCATATACATGGAAATAACTACACAGATTTCTCTATAAATATGGAAATAACTACAGCGCTATCTCTATAAACGTCGAAATATCTACACCGCCATCTGTATGAACATGGAAATATCTACACCGCCATCTGTACGAACATGGACATATCTACACCGCCATCTGTATTAAGATGGAAATATCTACACCGCTATCTGTATAAACATGGAAATATCTGCCCAACTATCTGTATAAACATGGAAATATCCGCACCGCTATCTGTATAAACATGGAAATATCTACACCGCTATCTGCATAAACATGGAAATACCCACACCGCTATCTGTGTAAACATGGAAATGTCAACACCGCTATCTGTGTAAACAGGGAAATATCTACACCGCCATCTGTGTAAACATGGAAATATCTACACTGCCATCTCTATAAACATGGAAATATCTACACCGCCATCTGTATGAACATGGAAATATCTGCACCGCCATCTCTATAAACGTGGAAATATCTACACCTCTATCTGTATGAACTTGGAAATATCTACACTGCTATCTGTATAAAATTGAAATTATCTACACCACTATCTCTATAAACATGGAAATATCTACACTGCTATCTGTATAAACATGGAAATATCTACACCGCCACCTGTATGAACATGGAAATATCTACACCGCTATCTGGATGAACATGGAAATATCTACACCGCTATCTGTATGAACATGGAAATATCTACAACGCTATCTGCACGAAAATGTAAATATCTGCACCGCTATCTGTATGAATATGCAAATATCCACACAGCTATGTGTATATCAATGGAAACATCTACACTGCTATCTCTATAAACATGGAAATAACTACACTGCTATCTGTATAAACATGGAAATATCTACACCGCCATCTCTACGAACATGGAAATATCTACACCGCCATTTGTATGAACATGGAAATATCTACACCGCCATCTCTATGTACATGGAAATATCTACACCGCCATTTGTATGAACATGGAAATATCTACACCGCCATCAGTATGCACATGGAATTATCTACACCGCCATCTCTATAAACGTGGAAATATCTACACCGCTATCTGTATGGACTTGGAAATATCTACACTGCCCTCAGTATAAAATTGAAATTTTCTACACCACTATCTCTATAAAGATGGAAATATCTACACTGCTATCTGTATAAACTTGGAAATATCTACACCGCTATGTCTATAAACATGGAAATATCTTCACCGCTATCTGTATAAACATGGAAATATCTACAACGCTGTCTCTATAAACTTGGAAATAACTACACCACTATCTCTATAAACATGCAAATATCTACACCGCTAACTGTATGAACCTGGAAATATCTACACCGCTATCTGTATGAACATTTAAATATCTACACCGCTATCTGTATGAACATGGAAATATCTACACCACCATCTCTATGAACATGGAAATATCTACACCGCTATCTGTATAAACATGGAAATATCTACACCGCTATGTCTATAAACATGGAAATATCTTCACCGCTATCTGTATAAACATGGAAATATCTACAACGCTGTCTCTATAAACTTGGAAATAACTACACCACTATCTCTATAAACATGCAAATATCTACACCGCTAACTGTATGAACCTGGAAATATCTACACCGCTATCTGTATGAACATTTAAATATCTACACCGCTATCTGTATGAACATGGAAATATCTACACCACCATCTCTATGAACATGGAAATATCTACACCGCCATTGGTATGAACATGGAAATATCTACACCGCCATCTCTATAAACATGGAAATATCTACACCGACATCTCTATAAACATGGAAATATCTACACCTCCATCTCTATAAACATGGAAATATCTACACCGCCATCTGTGTGAACATGGAAATATCTACACCACCATCCCTATAAACGTGGAAATATCTACACCGCTATCTGTATGAACATGGAAATATCTACAATGCTATCTGTATAAACATGGAAATATCTACACCACCATCTCTATGAACATGGAAATATCTACACCGCCATTGGTATGAACATGGAAATATCTACACCGCCATCTCTATGAACATGGAAATATCTACACCGCCATTTATTTGAACATGGAAATATCTACACCGCCATCTGGATGAACCTGGAAATATCTACACCGCCATCTCTGTAAACGTGGAAATATCTACACCACTATCTATATGAACTTGGAAATATCTACACTACTCTCTGTATAAAATTGAAATTATCTACACCACTATCTCTACAAACATGGAAATATCTACACTGTTATCTGTATAAAAATGGAAATATCTACACCGCTATCTGTATAAACATGGAAATATCTTCACCGCTATCTGTATAAACATGGAAATATCTACAACGCTGTCTCTATAAACCTGGAAATAACTACACCTCTATCTCTATAAACATGGAAATATCTAGATCGCCATCTCTATAAACATGGAAATATCTACACCACCGTCTGTATAAACATGGAAATAACTATACCGCTATCTGCATAAAAATGGAAATATGTACACCGCCATCTCTATGAACATGGAAATATCTACACCGCCATCTGTGTGAGCATGGAAATATCTACACCGCTAACTGTATGTACATGGAAATATCTACACCGCTATCTGTATGAAGATGGAAATATCTACACCGATATCTGTATCAACATGGAGATATCTACACAGCTATCTGTATATCAATGGAAATACCTACACTGCTATCTCTATAAACATGGAAATAACTACACTGCTATCTGTATAAACAGGAAAATATATACACCGCCACCTGTATGAACATGGAAATATCTACACTGCCATCCGTACGAACTTGGAAATATCTACACCGCCATCTGTATGAACATGTAAATATCTACACCGCTATCTGTATGAACATGGAAATAACTACACCGCTAACTGTATGAACATGGAAATATCTACACCGCTATTTGTATGAACATGGAAATATCTACACCGCTATCTGTATGAACATGGAAATATCTACACCGCTATCTGTATGAACATGCAAATATCTACACCGCTATCTGTATATCAATGAAAATATCTACACTGCTATCCCTACAAACATGGAAATAACTACACTGCTATCTGTATAAATATGGAAGTATCTACACCACCATTTCTATGAACATAGAAATATCTACACCGCCATTTGTATGAACATGGAAATATCTACACCGCCATCTCTGTGAATATGGAAATATTTACACCGCCATTTGTATGAACATGGAAATATCTACACCACCATCTGTATGAACATGGAAATATCTTCACCGCCATGTGTGTGAACATGGATATATGTACACCGGCATCTGGATGAACATGGAAATATCTACACCGCTATCTGCATGAACATGGAAATATCTACACAGCTATCTGAATATACATGGAAATATCTGCAGAGATTTCTCTATAAATATGGAAATAACTACAGCGCTATCTCTATAAACTTCGAAATATCTACACCGCCATCTGTATGAACATTTAAATATCTACACCGCCATCTGTACAAACATGGACATATCTACACCGCCATCTGTATTAAGATGGAAATATCTACACCGCTATCTGTATAAACATGGAAATATCTGCCCAACTATCTGTATAAGCATGGAAATATCCGCACCGCTATCTGTATAAACATGGAATTATCTACACTGCTATCTGCATAAACATGGATATATCCACACTGCTATGTGTGTAAACATGGAAATGTCTACACCGCTATCTGTGTAAACATGGAAATGTCTACACCGCTATCTGTGTAAACATGGAAATATCTACACTGCCATCTGTTTAAACATGAAAATATCTACACCGCCATCCCTATAAACATGGAAATATCTTCACCGCCGTCTGTATGAACATGGAAATATCTACACCGCCATCTCTATAAACGTGGAAATATCTACACCGCTATCTTTATGAACTTGGAATTATCTACACTGCTCTCTGTATAAAATTGAAATTATCTACACCACTATCTCTATAAACATGGAAATATCTACACTGCTATCTGTATAAACATGGAAATATCTACACCGCTATCTGTATAAACATGGAAATGTCTTCACCGCTATCTGCATAAACATGGAAATATCTACAACGCTGTCTCTATAAACTTGGAAATAACTACACCACTATCTCTGTAAACATGGAAATATCTAGACCGCCATCTCTATAAACATGGAAATATCTACACCACCATCTGTATAAACATGGAAATATCTATAACGCTATCTGCATAAACATGGAAATATCTACACCGCCATCTCTATGAACATGGAAATATCTACACCGCCATCTGTACGAAAATGGAAATACCTATACCGCCATCTGTATGAACATGTAAATATCTACACAGCCATCTGTATGAACATGGAAATATCTACACCGCTAACAGTATGAACATGGAAATATCTACACCGCTGTCTGTATGAAGATGGAAATATCTACACCGTTATCTCTATGAACATGGAAATATCTACACCGCTATCTGTATGAACATGGAAATATCTACACCGCTATCTGTACGAACATGGAAATATCTACACCGCTATCTGCATGAACATGCAAATATCTACACAGTTATCTGTATACCAATGGAAATATCTACACAGATATCTCTATTAACATGGAAATAACTACACTGCTATCTGTATAAACATGGAAATATCTACACCGCCACCTGTATGAATATGGAAATATCTACACTGCCATCCGTACAAACATGGAATAGTCTACACCGCCATCTGTATGAACATATAAATATCTTCACCGCCATCTGTATGAACATGGGAATATCTACACCGCTATCTGTATATCTATGGAAAATCTACACTGCTATCTCTATAAACAAGGAAATAACTACACTGCTATCTGTATCAACATGGAAATATCTACACCGCCATCTCTATGAACATGGAAATATCTACACAGCCATCTGTATGAACATGGAAATATCTACACCGCCATCTGTATGAACATGGATGTATCTACACCAGCATCTGGATGAGCATGGAAATAACTACACCGCTATCTGCAGGAACAGGGAAATATCTACACAGCTATCTGCATACACATGGAAATATCTACACAGATTTCTAAAGAAATATAGAAGTAACTACTGCGCTATGTCTATAAACTTCAAAATATCTACACCGCCATCTGTATGAAGATGGAAATATCTACACCACCATCTGTATAAACATGGAAATATCTATACCGCCATCTGCATAAACATGGAAATATCTACACCACCATCTGTATAAACATGGAAATATCTATACCGCTCTCTGCATAAATATGGAAGTATATACACAGCCATCTGTATTAAGATGGAATATCTACACCGCTATCTGTATAAACATGGAAATATCCGCACCACTACCTGTATAAACATGGAAATAACCGCACCGCTATCTGTATAAACATGGAAATATCTACACCGCTATCTGCATAAACATGGAAATATACACACCGCTATCTGTGTAAACATGGAAATGTCCGCACCGCTATCTGTGTAAACATGGAAATATCTACACCGCCATCTGTGTAAACATGAAAATATCTACACTGCCATCTCTATAAACATGGAAATATCTACACCGCCATCTGTATGAGCATGGAAATATCTACACCGCCATCTCTATAAACCTGGAAATATCTACACTGCTATCTGTATGAACTTGGAAATATCTACACTGCTATCTGTATAAAATTGGAATTATCTACACCGCTATCTCTATCAACATGGAAATATCTACACCGCTATCTGTATAAACATGGAAATAGCTACACCGCTATCTGTATAAACATGGAAATATCTTCACCGCTGTCTCTATAAACATGGAAATATCTACAACGCTGTCTCTATAAACATGGAAATATCAACAACACTGTCTCTATAAACTTGGAAATAACTACACTACAATCTCTATAAACATGGAAATATCTAGACCGCCATCTCTATAAACATGGAAATATCTACACCACCATCTGCATAAACATGGAAATATCTATACCGTTATCTGCATAAACATGGAAATATCTACACCGCCATCTCTATGAACATGGAAATACCTACACCACCATCTGTACGAACATGGAAATATCTACACCGCCATCTGTATGAACATGTAAATATCTACACCGCCATCTGTATGAACATGGAAATATCTACAGCGTTATCTGTATGAACATGGAAATATCTACACCGGTATCTGTATGAACATGGAAATATCTACACCGCTATCTGTATGAACATGCAAATATCTACAAAGCTATCTGTATATCAATGGAAATATCTACACTGCTATCTATATAAACATGGAAATAACTACACTGCTATCTGTATAAACATGGAAATAGCTACACCGCCATCTCTATGAACATGGAAATACCTACAGCGCCATCTGTACGAACATGGAAATATCTACAACGCCATCTGTATGAACATGTAAATATCTACAATGTCATCTGTATGAACATGGAAAAATCTACACCGCTAACTGTATGTATATGGAAATATCTACACCGCTATCTGTATGAAAATGGAAATATCTACACCGCTATCTGTATGAACATGGAAATATCTACACCGCTACCTGTATGAACATGGAAAAATCTACACCGCTATCTGTATGAACATGGAAATATCTACACCGCTATCTGTATGAACATGCAAATATCTACACAGCTATCTGTATATCAATGGAAATATCTACACTGCTATCTCTATAAACATGTAAATAACTACACTGCTATCTGTATAAACATGGAAATATCTACACTGCTATCTGCATAAACATGGAAATATCCACACCGCTATCTGTGTACACATGGAAATGTCTACACCGCTATCTGTGTAAACATGGAAATATCTACACCGCCATCTGTGTAAACATGAAAATATCTACACCGCCATCTCTATGAACATGGAAATATCTACACCGCCATTTGTATGAACATGGAAATATCTACACCGCCATCTCTATGAGCATGGAAATATCTACACCGCCATCTGTATGAACATGGAAATATCTGCACCGCTATCTCTATAAACGTGGAAATACCTACACCGCTATCTGTATGAACTTGGAAATATCTACACTGCTCTCTTTATAAAATTGAAATTATCTACACCACTATCTCTGTAAACATGGAAATACCTACACTGCTATCTGTATAAACATGGAAATATCTACACCGCTATCTGTATAAACATGGAAATATCTTCACCGCTATCTGTATAAACATGGAAATATCTACAACGTTGTCTCTATAAACTTGGAAATAACTACACCACTATCTCTGTAAACATGGAAATATCTAGACCGCCATCTCTATAAACATGGAAATATCTACACCGCCATCTCTATGAACATGGAAATATCTACACCGCCTTCTGTACGACCATGGAAATATCTACACCGCTATCTGTATAAACATGGAAATATCTTCACCGCTGTCTCTACAAACATGGAAATATCTACAACGCTGTCTCTATAAACATGGAAATATCAACAACACTGTCTCTATAAACTTGGAAATAACTACACCACTATCTCTGTAAACATGGAATTATCTAGACCGCCATCTCTGTAAACATGGAAATATCTACACCACCATCTGTATAAACATGGAAGTATCTATACCGCTATCTGCATAAACATGGAAATATCTACACCGCCATCTCAATGAACATGGAAATATCTACACCGCCATCTGTACGAACATGGAAATATGTATACCGCCATCTGTATGAACATGTAAATAACTACACCGCCATCTGTATGAACATGGAAATATCTACACCGCTAACTGTATGAACATGGAAATATCTACAAAGCTATCTGTATTAAAATGGAAATATCTACACCGCTCTCTGTATGAACATGGAAATATCTACACCGCTATCTGTATGAACATGGAAATATCTACACAGCTATCTGTACAAACATGGAAATATCTACACAGCTATCTGTATGAACATGCAAATATCTACTCAGCTATCTGTATATCAATGGAAACATCTACACTGCTATCTCTATAAACATGGAAATAACTACACTGCTATCTGTATAAACATGGAGATATCTACACCGCCACCTGTATGAACATGGAAATATCTACACTGCCATCCGTACGAACATGGAAATATCTACACCGCCATCTGTATGAACATGTAAATATCTACACCGCCATCTGTACGAACATGGAAATATCTACACCGCTAACTGTATGAACATGGAAATATCTACACCGCTATTGGTATGAACATGGAAATATCTACACCGCTATCTGTATGAACATGGAAATATCTACACCGCTATCTGTATGAACATGGAAATATCTACACCGCTATCTGTATGAACATGCAAATATCTACACAGCTATCTGTATATCCATGGAAATATCTACACTGCTATCTGTATAAACATGGAAATAACTACACTGCTATCTGTATAAACATGGAAATATCTACAACGCTATCTGTATGGACATGAAAATATCTACACCGCTATTGGTATGAACATGGAAATATCTACACCGCCATCTCTATGAACATGGAAATATCTACACCGCTATTTGTATGAACATGGAAATATCTACACCGCCATCTCTATGAACATGGATATATCTACACCGGCATCTGGATGAACATGGAAATATCTACACCGCTTTATGCATGAACATGGAAATATCTACACCGCTATCTGTATATCTATGGAAAGTCTACACTGCTATCTCTATAAACAAGGAAATAACTACACTGCTATCTGTATCAACATGGAAATATCTACACCGCCATCTCTATGAACATGGAAATATCTACACCGCCATCTGTATGAACATGGATGTATCTGCACCGGCATCTGGATGAACATGGAAATAACTACACCGCTATCTGCAGGAACATGGAAATATCTACACAGCTATCTGCATACACATGGAAATATCTACACAGATTTCTAAAGAAATATAGAAGTAACTATAGCGCTATGTCTATAAACTTCGAAATATCTACACCGCCATATGTATGAAGATGGAAATATCTACACCACCATCTGTATAACCATGGAAATATCTACACCACCATCTGTATAAACATGGAAATATCTATACCGCTCTCTGCATAAATATGGAAGTATATACACCGCCATCTGTATTAAGATGGAATATCTACACCGCTATCTGTATAAACATGGAAATATCCGCACCACTACCTGTATAAACATGGAAATAACCGCACCGCTATATGTATAAACATGGAAATATCTACACCGCTATCTGCATAAACATGGAAATATACACACCGCTATCTGTGTAAACATGGAAATGTCCGCACCGCTATCTGTGTAAACATGGAAATATCTACACCGCCATCTGTGTAAACACGAAAATATCTACACTGCCATCTCTATAAACATGGAAATATCTACACCGCCATCTCTATAAACCTGGAAATACCTACACCGCTATCTGTATGAACTTGGAAATATCTACACTGCTATCTGTATAAAATTGGAATTATCTACACTGCTATCTCTATCAACATGGAAATATCTACACCGCTATCTGTATAAACATGGAAATATCTACACCGCTATCTGTATAAACATGGAAATATCTTCACCGCTGTCTCTATAAACATGGAAATATCTACAACGCAGTCTCTATAAACATGGAAATAACTACACCACTATCTCTGTAAACATGGAAATATCTAGACCGCCATCTCTATAAACATGGAAATATCTACACCGCCATCTCTATGAACATGGAAATATCTACACCGCCTTCTGTACGACCATGGAAATATCTACACCGCTATCTGTATAAACATGGAAATATCTTCACCGCTGTCTCTACAAACATGGAAATATCTACAACGCTGTCTCTATAAACATGGAAATATCAACAACACTGTCTCTATAAACTTGGAAATAACTACACCACTATCTCTGTAAACATGGAATTATCTAGACCGCCATCTCTGTAAACATGGAAATATCTACACCACCATCTGTATAAACATGGAAATATCTATACCGCTATCTGCATAAACATGGAAATATCTACACCGCCATCTCAATGAACATGGAAATATCTACACCGCCATCTGTACGAACATGGAAATATGTATACCGCCATCTGTATGAACATGTAAATAACTACACCGCCATCTGTATGAACATGGAAATATCTACACCGCTAACTGTATGAACATGGAAATATCTACACCGCTATCTGTATTAAAATGGAAATATCTACACCGCTCTCTGTATGAACATGGAAATATCTACACCGCTATCTGTATGAACATGGAAATATCTACACAGCTATCTGTACAAACATGGAAATATCTACACAGCTATCTGTATGAACATGCAAATATCTACTCAGCTATCTGTATATCAATGGAAACATCTACACTGCTATCTCTATAAACATGAAATAACTACACTGCTATCTGTATAAACATGGAGATATCTACACCGCCACCTGTATGAACATGGAAATATCTACACTGCCATCCGTACGAACATGGAAATATCTACACCGCCATCTGTATGAACATGTAAATATCTACACCGCCATCTGTACGAACATGGAAATATCTACACCGCTAACTGTATGAACATGGAAATATCTACACCGCTATTGGTATGAACATGGAAATATCTACACCGCTATATGTATGAACATGGAAATATCTACACCGCTATCTGTATGAACATGCAAATATCTTCACCGCCATCTGTATGAACATGGAAATATCTACACCGCTATCTGTATGAACATGCAAATAACTACACAGCTATCTGTATATCCATGGAAATATCTACACTGCTATCTGTATAAACATGGAAATAACTACACTGCTATCTGTATAAACATGGAAATATCTACAACGCTATCTGTATGGACATGAAAATATCTACACCGCTATTGGTATGAACATGGAAATATCTACACCGCCATCTCTATGAACATGGAAATATCTACACCGCTATTTGTATGAACATGGAAATATCTACACCGCCATCTCTATGAACATGGATATATCTACACCGGCATCTGGATGAACATGGAAATATCTACACCGCTTTCTGCATGAACATGGAAATATCTACACCGCTATCTGTATATCTATGGAAAATCTACACTGCTATCTCTATAAACAAGGAAATAACTACACTGCTATCTGTATCAACATGGAAATATCTACACCGCCATCTCTATGAACATGGAAATATCTACACCGCCATCTGTATGAACATGGATGTATCTGCACCGGCATCTGGATGAACATGGAAATAACTACACCGCTATCTGCAGGAACATGGAAATATCTACACAGCTATCTGCATACACATGGAAATATCTACACAGATTTCTAAAGAAATATAGAAGTAACTATAGCGCTATGTCTATAAACTTCGAAATATCTACACCGCCATATGTATGAAGATGGAAATATCTACACCACCATCTGTATAAACATGGAAATATCTATACCGCTCTCTGCATAAATATGGAAGTATATACACCGCCATCTGTATTAAGATGGAATATCTACACCGCTATCTGTATAAACATGGAAATATCCGCACCACTACCTGTATAAACATGGAAATAACCGCACCGCTATATGTATAAACATGGAAATATCTACACCGCTATCTGCATAAACATGGAAATATACACACCGCTATCTGTGTAAACATGGAAATGTCCGCACCGCTATCTGTGTAAACATGGAAATATCTACACCGCCATCTGTGTAAACATGAAAATATCTACACTGCCATCTCTATAAACATGGAAATATCTACACCGCCATCTCTATAAACCTGGAAATACCTTCACCGCTATCTGTATGAACTTGGAAATATCTACACTGCTATCTGTATAAAATTGGAATTATCTACACTGCTATCTCTATCAACATGGAAATATCTACACCGCTATCTGTATAAACATGGAAATATCTACACCGCTATCTGTATAAACATGGAAATATCTTCACCGCTGTCTCTATAAACATGGAAATATCTACAACGCTGTCTCTATAAACATGGAAATAACTACACCACTATCTCTGTAAACATGGAAATATCTAGACCGCCATCTCTATAAACATGGAAATATCTACACCGCCATCTCTATAAACATGGAAATATCTACACCGCTATCTGTATGAACTTGGAAATACCTACACCGCTATCTGTATAAAATTGGAATTATCTACACTGCTATCTCTATCAACATGGAAATATCTACAACGCTGTCTGTATAAACATGGAAATATCTACACCGCTATCTGTATAAACATGGAAATATCTTCACCGCTCTCTCTATAAACATGGAAATATCTACAACGCTGTCTCTATAAACATGGAAATATCAACAACACTGTCTCTATAAACTTGGAAATAACTACACTACAATCTCTATAAACATGGAAATATCTAGACCGCCATCTCTATAAACATGGAAATATCTACACCACCATCTGTATAAACATGGAAATATCTATACCGCTATCTGCATAAACATGGAAATATCTACACCGCCATCTCTATGAACATGGAAATACCTACACCACCATCTGTACGAACATGGAAATATCTACACCGCCATCTGTATGAACATGTAAATATCTACACCGCCATCTGTATGAACATGGAAATATCTACAGCGTTATCTGTATGAACATGGAAATATCTACACCGGTATCTGTATGAACATGGAAATATCTACACCGCTATCTGTATGAACATGCAAATATCTACAAAGCTATCTGTATATCAATGGAAATATCTACACTGCTATCTATACAAACATGGAAATAACTACACTGCTATCTGTATAAACATGGAAATAGCTACACCGCCATCTCTATGAACATGGAAATATCTACACCGCCATCTGTACGAACATGGAAATATCTACAACGCCATCTGTATGAACATGTAAATATCTACACTCTCATCTGTATGAACATGGAAAAATCTACACCGCTAACTGTATGTACATGGAAATATCTACACCGCTATCTGTATGAAAATGGAAATATCTACACCGCTATCTGTATGAACATGGAAATATCTACACCGCTACCTGTATGAACATGGAAAAATCTACACCGCTATCTGTATGAACATGGAAATATCTACACCGCTATCTGTATGAACATGCAAATATCTACACAGCTATCTGTATATCAATGGAAATATCTACACTGCTATCTCTATAAACATGTAAATAACTACACTGCTATCTGTATAAACATGGAAATATCTACACTGCTATCTGCATAAACATGGAAATATCCACACCGCTATCTGTGTACACATGGAAATGTCTACACCGCTATCTGTGTAAACATGGAAATATCTACACCGCCATCTGTGTAAACTTGAAAATATCTACACTGCCATCTCTATGAACATGGAAATATCTACACCGCCATTTGTATGAACATGGAAATATCTACACCGCCATCTCTATGAACATGGAAATATCTACACCGCCATCTGTATGAACATGGAAATATCTGCACCGCCATCTCTATAAACGTGGAAATATCTACACCGCTATCTGTATGAACTTGGAAATATCTACACTGCTCTCTTTATAAAATTGAAATTATCTACACCACTATCTCTATAAACATGGAAATATCTACACTGCTATCTGTATAAACATGGAAATATCTACCCCGCTATCTGTATAAACATGGAAATATCTTCAGAGCTATCTGTATAAACATGGAAATATCTACAACGCTTTCTCTATAAACTTGGAAATAACTACACCACTATCTCTGTAAACATGGAAATATCTAGACCGCCATCTCTATAAATATGGAAATATCTACACCACCATCTGTATTAACATGGAAATATCTATACCGCTCTCTGCATAAACATGGAAATATCTACACCGCCATCTCTATGAACATGGAAATATCTACACCGCCTTCTGTACGACCATGGAAATATCTACACCGCCATCTGTAGGAACATGGAAATATCTACACCGCCATCTCTATGAACATGTAAATATCTACACCGCCATCTGTATGAACATGGAAATATCTACACCGCTAACTGTATGAACATGGAAATATCTACACCGCTATTGGTATGAACATGGAAATATCTACACCGCTATCTGTATGAACATGGAAATATCTACACCGCTATCTGTATGAACATGCAAATATCTTCACCGCCATCTGTATGAACATGGAAATATCTACACAGCTATCTGTATATCCATGGAAATATCTACACTGCTATCTGTATAAACATGGAAATAACTACACTGCTATCTGTATAAACATGGAAATATCTACAACGCTATTTGTATGGACATGAAAATATCTACACCGCTATTGGTATGAACATGGAAATATCTACACCGCCATCTCTATGAACATGGAAATATCTACACCGCTATTTGTATGAACATGGAAATATCTACACCGCCATCTCTATGAACATGGATATATCTACACCGGCATCTGGATGAACATGGAAATATCTACACCGCTTTCTGCATGAACATGGAAATATCTACACCGCTATCTGTATATCTATGGAAAATCTACACTGCTATCTCTATAAACAAGGAAATAACTACACTGCTATCTGTATCAACATGGAAATATCTACACCGCCATCTCTATGAACATGGAAATATCTACACAGCCATCTGTATGAACATGGAAATATCTACACCGCCATCTGTATGAACATGGATGTATCTACACCGGCATCTGGATGAACATGGAAATAACTACACCGCTATCTGCAGGAACATGGAAATATCTACACAGCTATCTGCATACACATGGAAATATCTACACAGATTTCTAAAGAAATATAGAAGTAACTACAGCGCTATGTCTATAAACTTCGAAATATCTACACCGCCATCTGTATGAAGATGGAAATATCTACACCACCATCTGTATAACCATGGAAATATCTATACCGCCATCTGCATAAACATGGAAATATCTACACCACCATCTGTATAAACATGGAAATATCTATACCGCTCTCTGCATAAATATGGAAGTATATACACCGCCATCTGTATTAAGATGGAATATCTACACCGCTATCTGTATAAACATGGAAATATCCGCACCACTACCTGTATAAACATGGAAATAACCGCACCGCTATCTGTATAAACATGGAAATATCTACACCGCTATCTGCATAAACATGGAAATATACACACCGCTATCTGTGTAAACATGGAAATGTCCGCACCGCTATCTGTGTAAACATGGAAATATCTACACCGCCATCTGTGTAAACATGAAAATATCTACACTGCCATCTCTATAAACATGGAAATATCTACACCGCCATCTGTATGAGCATGGAAATATCTACACCGCCATCTCTATAAACCTGGAAATATCTACACCGCTATCTGTATGAACTTGGAAATATCTACACTGCTATCTGTATAAAATTGGAATTATCTACACTGCTATCTCTATCAACATGGAAATATCTACACCGCTATCTGTATAAACATGGAAATATCTACACCGCTATCTGTATAAACATGGAAATATCTTCACCGCTGTCTCTATAAACATGGAAATATCTACAACGCTGTCTCTATAAACATGGAAATATCAACAACACTGTCTCTATAAACTTGGAAATAACTACACTACAATCTCTATAAACATGGAAATATCTAGACCGCCATCTCTATAAACATGGAAATATCTACACCACCATCTGTATAAACATGGAATTATCTATACCGCTCTCTGCATAAACATGGAAATATCTACACCGCCATCTCTATGAACATGGAAATACCTACACCACCATCTGTACGAACATGGAAATATCTACACCGCCATCTGTATGAACATGTAAATATCTACACCGCCATCTGTATGAACATGGAAATATCTACAGCGTTATCTGTATGAACATGGAAATATCTACACCGGTATCTGTATGAACATGGAAATATCTACACCGCTATCTGTATGAATATGCAAATATCTACAAAGCTATCTGTATATCAATGGAAATATCTACACTGCTATCTATATAAACATGGAAATAACTACACTGCTATCTGTATAAACATGGAAATAGCTACACCGCCATCTCTATGAACATGGAAATATCTACACCGCCATCTGTACGAACATGGAAATATCTACAACGCCATCTGTATGAACATGTAAATATCTACACTGTCATCTGTATGAACATGGAAATATCTTCACCGCCATCTGGATGAACATGGAAATATCTACACCGCTATCTGTGTAAACATGCATACAACTTCACCGCTATCTGTATAAACATGGAAGTATCTACACCGCTATCTTTATGAACATGGAAATAACTACACCGCTAACTGTTAGAACAGGGAAATATATACACCGCTATCTGCATGAAAATGGAAATATCTACACCGCTATCTGTATGAACATGGAAATACATACACCGCTATCTGTATAAACATGGAAATATCTACACCGCTACCTGTATAAACATGGAAATATCAGCACCGCTATCGGTATGAACATGGAAATATCTACACCGCCATCTGTATCAACATGGAACTATCTTCACCGCCATCTGTATGAACATGGATATATCTACACAGCCATCTGGATGAACATGGAAATATTTGCACCGCTATCTGTATGAAGATGGAAATATCTACACCGCTATCTGTATGAACATGGATATATCTACACAGCCATCAGGATGAACATGGATATATCTACACCGCTATCTGTGTAAACATGCATACATCTTCACCGCTATCTGTATAAACATGGAAATATCTACACCGCTATCTTTATGAACATGGAAATATCTACACCGCTAACTGTTTGAACAGGGAAATACATACACCGCTATCTGCATGAAAATGGAAATGTCTACTCAGCTATCTGCATATACATGGAAATATCTACACAGCTATCTCTTTACAAATGGAAATAACTACACCGCTATCAGTATGAACATGGAAGTATCTACACCGCCATCTGTATGAACATGGAAATATCTTCACCGCCATCTGTATGAACATGGAAATATCTGCACCGCCATCTGTATGAACATATAAATATCTACACCGCCATCTGTTAAGATGGAGATGTCTACACCGCTATCTGTATAAACATGGAAATATCTACACCGCTATGTGTATAAACATGGAAATATCTACACCGCCATCTGTATAAACGTGGAAATATCTACACCGCTACCTGTAAAAACATGGAAATACCAGCACCGCTCTCTATATGAACATGGAAATATCTACACCGCCATCTGTATGAACATGGAAATATCTTCACCGCCATCTGTATGAACATGGATATGTCTACACAGCCGTCTGGATGAACATGGAAATATCTACACCGCTATCTGTATGAACATGGAAATATCTACACCGCTATCTGTGGAAACATGCATACATCTTCACCGCTATCTGTATAAACATGGAAATATCTACACTGCTATCTGTATGAACATGGAAATATCTACACCGCTATCTGTTTGAACATGGAAATATCTACACCGCTATCTGCATGAAAATGGAAATATTTTCACAGCTATCTGCATATACATGGAAATATCTACACAGCTATCTCTTTGCACATGGAAATAACTACACCGCTATCTCTATAAACATGGAAATATCTACACCGCCATCTGTATGAACATGGAAATATCTGCACCGCCATCTGTTTGAACATATAAATATCTACACCGCCATCTGCATTAAGAAGGAGATATCTACACCGCTAACTGTAGAAACATGGAAATATCTACACCGCTATCTATATAAACACGGAAATATGTACACCGCTACCTGTATAAACATGGAAGTATCATCACCTCTATCGGTATGAACATGGCAATATCTACACGGCTATCTGTATGAACATGGAAATATCTACACCGCTATCTGTATGAACATGGAAATATCTTCTACGCCATCTGTATGAACATGGATATATCTACACCGCTATCTGTATGAACATGGAAATATATACAGCGCTATCTGTATGAACATGGAAATATCTTCACCGCCATCTCTATGAACATGGATATGTTTACACAGCCATCTGGATGAACATGGAAATATCTACACCGCTATCTGTATGAACATGGAAATATCTACACCGCTATCTGGGTAAACATGCATACATCTTCACCGCTATCTGTATAAACAAGGAAATATCTACACTGCTATCTGTACAAACATGGAAATATCTACACCGCTGTCTGTTTGAACATGGAAATATCTACACCGCTATCTGCATGAAAATGGAAATATCTACCCAGCTATCTGCATATACATGGAAATATCTACACAGTTATCTATTTACACATGGAAATAACTGCAATGCTATCTCTATAAACATGGAAATATCTACTCCGCCATCTGTATGAACATGGAAATACCTGCACCGCCATCTGTATGAACATATAAATATCTACACCGCCATATGTATGAAGAAGGAGATATCTACACCGCTATCTGTATAAACATGGAAATATCTACACCGCAATCTGTATGAACATGGAAATATCTACACCGCTATCTGTATAAACACGGAAATATGTACACCGCTACCTGTACAAACATGGAAGAATCAGAACCGCTATCGGTATGAACATGGCAATATCTACACGGCTATCGGTATGAACATGGAAATATCTACAACGCTATCTGTATGAACATGGAAATATCTTCACTGCCGTCTGTATGAACATGGATATATCTACACAGCCATCTGGATGAACATGGAAATATCTACACCGCTATCTGTATGAACATGGAAATATCTACACCGCTATCTGTATGAACATGGAAATATCTACACAGCCATCTGGATGACCATGGAAATGTCTACACCGCTGTCTGTATGAACATGGAAATACATACACCGCTATCTGTATGGACATGGAAATATCTACACCGCTATCTGTATGAACATGGAAATATCTACACCGCTATCTGTATGAACATGGAAATATCTACAACTCTATCTGTATGAACATGGATATATCTTCACTGCCGTCTGTATGAACATGGATATATCTACACAGTCATCTGTATGAACATGGAAATATCTTCACCGCCATCTGTATGAACATGGATATGTCTACACAGCCATCTGGATGAACATGGAAATATCAACACCGCTATCTGTATGAACATGGAAATATCTACACCGCTATCTGTGTAAACATGCACACATCTTCACCGCTATCTGTATAAACATGGAAATATCTACACTGCTATCTGTACGAACATGGAAATATCTACACCACTGTCTGTTTGAATATGGAAATATCTACACCGCTATCTGCATGAAAGTGGAAATATCTACCCAGCAATCTGCATATACATGGAAATATCTGCACAGCTATCTCTTTACACATGGAAAAAACTGCACCGCTATCTCTATAAACATGGAAATATCTACACCGCCATCTGTATGAACATGGAAATATCTGCACCGCCATCTGTATGAACATATAAATATCTACACCGCCGTCTGTATGAAGAAGAAGATATCTACACCGATATCTGTATAAACATGGAAATATCTACACCGCTATCTGTATGAACATGGAAATATCTACACCGCTATCTGTATGAACATGGAAATATCTTCACCGCCATCTGTTTGAACATGGATATATCTACACAGCCATCTGGATGAACATGGAAATATCTACACCGCTATCTGTGTAAACATGCATACAACTTCACCGCTATCTGTATAAAGATGGAAATATCTACACCGCTATCTTTATGAACATGGAAATATCTACACCGCTAACTGTTTGAACAGGGAAATATATACACCGCTATCTGCATGAAAATGGAAATATCTACACCGCTATCTGTATGAACATGGAAATACATACACCGCTATCTGTATCTACATGGAAATATCTACACCGCTATCTGTATGAACATGGAAATATCTACACCGCTATCTGTATGAACATGGAAATATCTTCACCGCCATCTGTATGAACATGGATATATCTACACAGCCATCTGGATGAACATGGAAATATCTGCACCGCTATCTGTATGAACATGGAAACATCTACACCGCTATCTGTATGAACATGGATATATCTACACAGCCATCTGGATGAACATGGAAATATCTACACCGCCATCTGTATGAAGATGGAAATATCTGCACCGCCATCTGTATGAACATATAAATATCTACGCCGCCATCTGAATTAAGATGGAGATATCTACACCGCTATCTGAATAAACATGGAAATATCTACACCGCTATCTGTATAAACATGGAAATATCAGCACCGCTATCTGTATGAACATGGAAATATCTACACCGCTATCTCTATGAACATGGAAATATCTACACCGCTATCTGTATGAACATGGAATTAGCTACACGGCTATCTGTATGAACATGGAAATACCTACACCACTATCTGTATGAACATGGAAATATCTACACCGCTATCAGCATGAACATGGATATATCTACACAGCCATCTGGATGAACATGGAAATATCTACACCGCTATCTGCATGAACATGGAAATATCTACACCGCTATCTGTGTAAACATGAATACATCTTCAACGCTATCTGTATAAACATGCATATATCTACACCGCTATCTGTATGAACATGGAAATATCTACACCGCTACCTGTATAAACATGGAAATATCAGCACCGCTATCTGTATGAACGTGGAAATATCTACACCGCTATCAGTTTGAACATGGAAATATCTAAACCGCTATCAGCATGAAAATGGAAATATCTACACAGCTATCTGCATATACATGGAAATATCTACACATCTATCTCTTTACACATGTAAATAACTACACCGCTATCTGTATGAACATGGAAATGTCTGCACCGCCATCTGTATGAACATATAAATATCTACACCGCCATCTGTATTAAGATGGAGATATCTACACCGCTATCTGTATAAACATGGAAATATCTACACCGCTATCTGAATAAACAGGGAAATATCTACACCGCTCTCTGTATAAACATGGAAATATCAGCACCGCTATCTGTATGAACATGGAAATATCTTCACCGCCATCTGTAGGAACATGGATATATCTACACAGCCACCTGGATGAACATGGAAATATCTACACTGCTATCTGTATGAACATGGAAATATCTACACCGCTATCTGTGTAAACATGCATACATCTTCACCGCTATCTGTATAAACATGGAAATATCTACACTGCTATCTGTATGAACATGGAAATATCTACACCGCTATCTGTTTGAACATGGAAATATCTACACCGCTATCTGCATGAAAATGGAAATATCTACACAGCGATCTGCATATACATGGAAATATCTACAAAGCTATCTCTTTACACGTGGAAATAATTACAGCGCTATCTCTATAAACATGGAAATAGCTACACCGCCATCTGTATGAACATGGAAATATCTGCACCGCCATCTGTATGAACATATAAATATCTAAACCGCCATCTATATTAAAATGGAGATATCTACACCGCTATCTGTATAAACTTGGAAATATCTACACTGCTATCTCTATGAACATGGAAATTTCTACACCGCTATCTGTATGAACATGGAAATAGCTACACCGCTATCTGTATGTACATGGAAATATCTACACCACTACCTGTATGAACATGGAAATATCTACACCGCTATTTGTATGAACATGGATATATCTACACAGCCATCTGGATGAACACGGAAATATCTACACCACTATCTGTATGAACATGGAAATATCTACACCGCTATCTGTGTAAATATGCATACATCTTCACCGCAATCTGTATAAACATGGAAATATCTACACCGCTCTCTGTATGAACATGGGAATATCTACACCGCTATCTGTTTGAACATGGAAATATCTACACCGCTATCTGCATGAAAATGGAAATATCTACACAGCTATCTGCATATACATGGAAATATCTACACAGCTATCTCTTTACACATGGAAATAACTACACCGCTATCTGTATGAACATGGAAATATCTTCACCGCCATCTGTATGAACATGGAAATAGCTGCACCGATATCGGTATGAACATATACATATCTACACGGCCATCTGTATTAAGATGGAGATATCTACACCGATATCTGTATAAACATGGAAATATCTACACCGCTATCTGTATAAACATGGCAATATCTACACCGCTATCTGTATAAACATGGAAATATCTACACCGCTACCTGTATAAACATGGAAATATCAGCACCGCTGTCTGTATGAACATGGAAATATCAGCCACTCTATCTGTATGAACATGGAGATATCTACACCGCTATCAGTATGAACATGGAAATATCTAGACCGCTATCTGAATGAACATGGAAATACCTTCACCGCCATCTGTATGAACATGGATATATCTAAACAGCCATCTGGATGAACATGGAAATATCCACACCGCTATCTGTGTAAACATGCATACATCCTCACCGCTATCTGTATAAACATGGAAATATCTACACCGCTATCTGTATGAACATGGAAATATCTACACCGCTATCTGTTTGAAGATGGAAATATATACACCGCTATCTGCATAAAAATGGAAATATCTACACAGCTATCTGCATGAAAATGGAAATATCTACACAGCTATTTGCATATACATGGAAATATCTACACAGCTATCACTTTACACATGAAAATACCTACAACGCTATCTGTATGAACATGGAAATATCAGCCCCTCTATCTGTATGAACATGGAGATATCTACACCGCCATCTGTACGAACATGGATATATCTACAGAGACATCTGGATGAACATGGAAATATCTACACCGCCATCTGTATGAAGATATAAATATCTACACCGCCATCTGAATTAAGATGGAGATAACTACACCGCTATCTGTATAAACATGGAAATATCTACACCGCTATCTGGATAAACATGGAAATTTCTACACCGCTACCTGTATAAACATGGAAATATCAGCACCGCTATCTGTACGAAGATGGAGATATCTACACCGCCATCTGTATGAACCTGGAAATATCTACACCGCTATCTGTATAAACATGGAAATATCTACACCACTATCTGAATGAACATGGAAATATCTACACCGCTATCTGTATGAACATGGATATATCTACACAGCCATCTGGATGAACATGGAAATATCTACACAGCCATCTGGATGAACATGGAAATATCTACACCGCTATCTGTGTAAACATGCATACATCTTCACCGCTATCTGTATAAACATGGAAATATCTACACCGCTATCTGTATGAACATGGAAATATCTGCACCGCTATCTGTATGAACATGGAAATATCTACACCGCTATCTGTTTGAAGATGGAAATATATACAGCGCTATCTGCATGAAAATGGAAATATCTACACAGCTATCTGCATATACATGGAAATATCTACACAGCTGTCTCTTTACACATGGAAATAACTACACCGCTATCTGTATGAACATGGAAATATCTACACCGCCATCTGTATGAACATGGAAATATCTGCACCGCCATCTGTATGAACATTTAAATATCTACACCGCCAACTGTATTAAGATGGAGATATCTACACCGCTATCTGAATAAACATGGAAATATCTACACAGCTATCTGTGTAAACATGGAAATATCTACACCGCTATCTTTATAAACATGGAAATATCCACACCGCTACCTGTACATACATGGAAATATCAGCACCGCTATCTGTATGAACCTGGAAATATCTACACCGCTATCTGTATGAACATGGAAATATCTACACCGCTATCTGTATGAACATATAAATAACTACACCGCCATCTGTATTAAGAAGGCAATATCTAAACCGCTATCTGTATAAACATGGAAATATCTACACCGCTGCCTGTATAAACATGGAAATATCAGCACCGATCTCGGTATGAAAATGGAGATATCTACACCGCAATCTGTATGAACACGGAAATATCTACACAGCTATCTCTATGAACATGGAAATAGCTACACCGTTATCTGTATGAACATGGAAATAGCTACACCGCTATCTGTATGAAGATGGAAATATCTACACCGCTATCTGTATGAAGATGGATATATCTACACAGCCATCTGGATGAACATGGAAATATCTACACCGCTATCTGTATGAACATGGAAATATCTACACCGCTATCTGTATGAACATGGATATATCAACACAGCCATCTGGATGAACATGGAAATATCTACACCGCTGTCTGTGTAAACATGCATACATCTTCACCACTATCTGTATAAACATGGAAATATCTACACCGCTATCTGTATGAACATGGAAATATCTACACCGCTATCTGTATGAACATGGAAATATCTACACTGCTATCTGTTTGAACATGGAAATATCTACACCGCTATCTGCATGAAAATGGAAATATCTACACTGCTATCTGCATATACATTTAAATATCTACACAGCTATCTCTTTACACATGGAAATAACTACACCGATATCTGTATGAACATGGACATATCTACACCGCCATCTGTATGAACATGGAAATATCTGCACCGCCATCTGTATGAACATATAAATATCTACACCGCCATCTGTATTAAGATGGATTTATCTATACTGCTATCTGTATAAACATGGAAATATCTACACCGCCATCTGTATCAACATATAAATATCTACACCGCCATCTGTATTAAGAAGGAAATATCTAAACCGCTATCTGTATAAACGTGGAAATATCTACACCGCTGCCTGTATAAACATGGAAATATCAGCACCACTATCTGTATGAACATGGAAATATCTACACCGCAATCTGTATGAACATGGATATATCTACACAGCCATCTGGATGAACATGGAAATATCTACACCGCTATCTGAATGAACATGGAAATATCTACACCGCTATCTGTGTAAACATGGATACATCTTCACCGCTATCTTTATAAACATGGAAATATCTACACTGCTATCTGTATGAACATGGAAATATCTACACCGCTATCTGTTTGAAGTTGGAAATATCTACACCGCTATCTGCATGAAAATGGAAATATCTACACAGCTATCTGCATATACTTGGAAATATCTATGCAGCTATCTCTTTACACATGGAAATAACTACACCGCTATCTCTATAAACATGGAAATATCTACACTGCCATCTGTATGAACATGGAAATATCTGCACTGCCATCTGTATGAACATATAAATATCTACACCGCCATGTGTATTAAAATGGAGATATCAACACCGCCATCTGTATAAACATGGAAATATCTACACCGCTATCTGTATGAACATGGAAATATCTACACCGCTATCTGTATAAACATGGAAATATCTACACTGCTACCTGTATAAACATGGAAATATCAGCACCGCAATCTGTTTGAACATGGAAATATCTACACCGCTATTTGTATGAATATGGAAATATCTACACCACTCTCTGTATGAACATGGAAATAGCTACACAGCCATCTGGATGAACATGGAAATATCTAAACCGCTACCTGTATGAACATGGATATATCTACACAGCCATCTGGATGAACATGGAAATATCTACACCGCTATCTGTATGAAAATGGAAATACATACACCGCTATCTGTATGAACATGGAAATATCTACACCGCTATCTGTATGAACATGGAAATATCTACACCGCTATCTATATGAACATGGAAATATCTTCACTGCCATCTGTATGAACATGGATATATCTACACAGCCATCTGGATGAACATGGAAATATCAGCCCCGCTATCTGTATGAACATGGAAATATCTACACCGCTGTCTGTATGAACATGGATATATCTACACAGACATCTGGATGAACATGGAAATATCTACACCGCTATCTGTGTAAACATGCATACATCTCCACTGCTATCTGGATAAACATGGAAATATCTACACCGCTATCTTTATGAACATGGAAATATCTACACCGCTATCTGAACTGGGAAATATATACACCGCTATCTGCATGAAAATGGAAATATCTACACAGCTATCTGCTTATACTTGGAAATATCTATGCAGCTATCTCTTTACACATGGAAATAACTACACCGCTATGTGTATAAACATGGAAATATCTTCACCGCTATCTGCATGAACATGGAAATATCTACACCGCCATCTGTAGGAACATGGAAATATCTGCACTGCCATCTGTATGAACATATAAATATCTACACCGCCATCTGTATTAAGATGGAGATATCTACACCGCTATGTGTATAAACATTGAAAAATCTACACCGCTACCTCTATAAACATGGAAATATATACACCGCTATCTGTATAACCATGGAAATATCTACACCGTTACCTGTTTAAACATGGAAATATCTACACCGCTACCTGTATAAACATGGAAATATCAGCACCGCTATCTGTATAAACATGGGAATATCTATACCGCTACCTGTATAAACATGGAAATATCAGCACCGCAATCTGAAGGAACATGGAAATAACTACCCCGCCATCTGTATGAACATGGAAGTATCTGCACCGCCATCTGTGTTAAGATGGAGATATCTACACTGCTATCTGTATAAACATGGAAATATCTACACCACTATCTGTATAAATATGGAAATATCTACACCGCTATGTGTATAAACATGGAAATATCTACACTGCTATCTGTATAAACATGGAAATATCTACACTGCTACCTGTATAAACATGGAAATATCAGCACCGCTATCGGTTTGAACATGGAAATATCTACACCGCTATCTGTATGAACATGGAAATATCTACACCGCTATCTGTATAAACATGGAAATATCTACACTGCTACCTGTATAAACATGGAAATATCAGCACCGCAATCTGTATGAACATGGAAATATCTACACCGCTATCTGTTTGAATATGGAAATATCTACACCACTCTCTGTATGAACATGGAAATAGCTACACAGCCATCTGGATGAACATGGAAATATCTAAACCGCTATCTGTTTGAACATGGATATATCTACACAGCCATCTGGATGAACATGGAAATATCTACACCGCTATCTGTATGAAAATGGAAATACATACACCGCTATCTGTGTGAACATGGAAATATCTACACCGCTATCTGTATGAACATGGAAATATCTACACCGCTATCTATAGGAACATGTAAATATCTTCACCGCCATCTGTGTAAACATGGATATATCTACACAGCCATCTGGATGAACGTGGAAATATCTGCACCGCTTTCTGTACGAACATGGAAATATCTACACCGCTGTCTGTATGAACATGGATATATCTACACAGCCATCTGGATGAACATGGAAATATCTACACCGCTTTCTGCATGAACATGGATATATCTACACAGCTATCTGAATATACATGGAAATATCTACACAGATTTCTCTATAAATATGGAAATAACTACAGCGCTATCTCTATAAACTTCGAAATATCTACACCGCCATCTGTATGAACATGGAAATATCTACACCGCCGTCTGTACGTATATGGAAAAATCTACACCGCCATCTGTATTAAGATGGAAATATATACACCGCTATCTGTATAAACATGGAAATATCTGCCCAACTATCTGTATAAACATGGAAATATCTGCACCGCTATCTGTATAAACATGGAAATATCCACACCGCTATCTGTGTAAACATGGAAATGTCTACACCGCTATCTTTGTAAACATGGAAATATCTACACCGCCATCGGTGTAAACATGAAAATATCTACACCGCCATCCCTAAAAACATGGAAATATCTACACCGCCATCTGTATGAACATGGAAATATCTACACCGCCATCTGTATAAACGTGGAAATATCTACACCGCTATCTGTATGAACTTGGAAATATCTACACCGCCATCTGTATGAGCATGGAAATATCTACACCGCCATCTCTATAAACGTGGAAATATCTACACCGCTATCTGTATGAACTTGGAAATATCTACACTGCTATCTGTATAAAATTGGAATTATCTACACCGCTATCTCTATCAACATGGAAATATCTACACCGCTATCTGTATAAACATGGAAATATCTACACCGCTATCTGTATAAACATGGAAATATCTTCACCGCTGTTTCTATAAACATGGAAATATCTACAACGCTGTCTCTATAAACATGGAAATATCAACAACACTGTCTCTATAAACTTGGAAATAACTACACCACTATCTCTGTAAACATGGAATTATCTAGACCGCCATCTCTGTAAACATGGAAATATCTACACCACCATCTGTATAAACATGGAAATATCTATACCGCTATCTGCATAAACTTGGAAATATCTACAGCGCCATTTCAATGAACATGGAAATATCTACACCGCCATCTGTACGATCATGCAAATACCTATACCGCCATCTGTATGAACATGTAAATATCTACACCGCCATCTGTATGAACATGGAAATATCGACACCGCTAACTGTATCAACATGGAAATATCTACACCGCTATCTCTATTAACATGGAAATATCTACACCGCTCTCTGTATGAACATGGAAATATCTACACCGCTATCTGTATGAACATGGAAATATCTACACCGCTCTCTGTACAAACATGGACATATCTACACCGCTATCTGTATGAACATGCAAATATCTACTCAGCTATCTGTATATCAACGGAAACATCTACACTGCTATCTCTATAAACATGGAAATAACTACACTGCTATCTGTATAAACATGGAAATATCTACACCGCCACCTGTATGAACATGGAAATATCTACACTGCCATCCGTACGAACATGGAAATATCTACACCGCCATCTGTATGAACATGTATGTATCTACACCGCCATCTGTACGAACATGGAAATATCTACACCGCTAACTGTATAAACATGGAAATATCTACACCGCTATTGGTATGAACATGGAAATATCTACACCGCTATCTGTATATCTATGGAAAATCTACACTGCTATCTCTATAAACAAGGAAATAACTACACTGCTATCTTTATCAACATGGAAATATCTACACCGCCATCTTTATGAACAAGGAAATACCTACACAGCCATCTGTATGAACATGGAAATATCTACACCGCCATCTGTATGAACATGGATGTATCTACACCGGCATCTGGATGAACATGGAAATAACTACACCGCTATCTGCAGGAACATGGAAATATCTACACAGCTATCTGCATACACATGGAAATATCTACACAGATTTCTAAAGAAATATAGAAGTAACTACAGCGCTATCTCTATAAACTTCGAAATATCTACACCGCCATCTGTATGAAGATGGAAATATCTACACAACCATCTGTATAAACATGGAAATATCTACAATGCCATCTGCATAAACATGGAAATATCTACACCACCATCTGTATAAACATGGAAATATCTACACCGCTATCTGCATAAACATGGAAATATACACACCGCTATCTGTGTAAACATGGAAATGTCTGCACCGCTATCTGTGTAAAAATGGAAATATCTACACCGCCATCTGTGTAAACATGAAAATATCTACACTGCCATCTCTATAAACATGGAAATATCTACACCGCCATCTGTATGAGCATGGAAATATCTACACCGCCATCTCTATAAACGTGGAAATATCTACACCGCTATCTGTATAAACTTGGAAATATCTACACCGCTCTCTGTATAAACATGGAAATATCTTCACCGCTGTCTATATAAACATGGAAATATCCACAACGCTGTCTCTATAAACATGGAAATATCAACAACACTGTCTCTATAAACTTGGAAATAACTACACTACTATCTCTATAAACATGGAAATATCTAGACCGCCATCTCTATAAACATGGAAATATCTACACCACCATCTGTATAAACATGGAAATATCTATACCCCTATCTGCATAAACATGGAAATATCTACACCGCCATCTCTATGAAAATGGAAATACCTACACCACCATCTGTACGAACATGGAAATATCTACACCGCCATCTGTATGAACATGTAAATATCTACACCGCCATCTGTATGAACATGGAAATATCTACGGCGCTATCAGTATGAAAATGGAAATATCTACACCGGTATCTGTATGAACATGTAAATATCTACACCGCCATCTGTATGAACATGTAAATATCTACACCGCCATCTGTATGAACATGGAAATATCTACACCGCCATCTGTATGAACATGGAAATATCTACAGCGCTATCTGCATGAACATGGAAATATCTACACAGCTAACTGCATATACATGGAAATATCTACACAGATTTCTCTATAAATATGGAAATAACTACAGCGCTATCTCTATAAACTTCAAAATATCTACACCGCCATCTGTATGAACATGGAAATATCTACACCGCCATCTGTACGAACATGGACATGTCTACACCGCCATCTGTAATAAGCTGGAAATATCTACACCGCTATCTGTATAAACATGGAAATATCTCCACCACTATCTGTATAAACATGGAAATAACCGCACCGCTATCTGTATAAACATGGAAATATCTACACCGCTATCTGCATAAACATGGAAATATCCACACCGCTATCTGTGTAAACATGGAAATGCCTACACCGCTATCTGTGTAAACATGGAAATATCTACACCGCAATCTGTGTAAACATGAAAATATCTACACCGCGATCTCTATAAACATGGAAATATCTACACCACCATCTGTATGAACATGGAAATATCTACACCGCTATCTGTATGAACTTAGAAATATCTACACTGCTATCTGTATAAAATTGGAAATATCTACTCCACTATATCTATAAACATAGAAATATCTACACCGCTATCTGTATAAACATGGAAATATCTACACCGCTATCTGTATAAACATGGAAATATCTACAACGCTGTCTCTATAAACTTGAAAATAACTACACCACTGTCTCTATAAACATGGAAATATCTAGACTGCCATCTCTATAAACATGGAAATATCTACAGCACCATCTGTATAAACATGGAAATATCTATACCGCTATCTGCATAAACATGGAAATATCTACACCGCCATCTCTATGAACATGGAAATATCTACACCGCTATCTGTATGAACATGGAAATACCTACACCGTTATCTGTACGAACATGGAAATATCTACACCTCTATCTGTATGAACATGGAAATATCTACACCGCTATCTGTACGAACATGGAAATATCTACACCGCTATCTGTATGAACATGCAAATATCTACACAGCTATCTGTATATCAATGAAAATATCCACACTGCTTTCTTTAAAACTTGGAAATAACTACACCGCTATCTGTATAAACATGTAAATATCTACACCGCCACCTGTATGAACATGGAAATATCTACACTGCCATCCGTACGAACATGGAAATATCTACACCGCCATCTGTATGAACCTGCAAATATCTACACCGCCATCTGTATGAACGTGGAAATATCTACACCGCTAACTGTATGAACATGGAAATATCTACACCGCTAATGGTATGAACATGGAAATATCTACACCGCTATCTGTATGAACATGGAAATATCTACACCGCCATCTCTATAAACGTGGAAATATCTACACCGCTATCTGTATGAACTTGGAAATATCTACACTGCTCTCGGTATAAAATTGAAATTATCTACACCACTATGTCTATAAACATGGAAATATCTACACTGCTATCTGTATAAACATGGAAATATCTACACCGCTATTTGTATAAACATGGAAATATCTTCACCGCTATATGTATAAACATGGAAATATCTACAACACTGTCTCTATAAACTTGGAAATAACTACACCACTATCTCTGTAAACATGGAAATATCTAGACAGCCATCTCCATAAACATGGAAATATCTACACCACCATCTGTATGAACATGGAAATATCTATACCTCTATCTTCAGAAACCTCGAAATATCTACACCGCCATCTCTATGAACATGGAAATATCTACCCCGCCATCTGTATGAACATGTAAATATCTACACCGCCATCTGTATGAACATGGAAATATCTACACCGCTGACTGTATGAACATGGAAATATCTACACCGCTATTGGTATGAGCATGGAAATATCTACACCGCTATCTGTATGAACATGGAAATATCTACACCGCTATCTGTATGAACATGGAAATATCTGCACCGCCATCTGTATGAACATATAAATATCTACACCGCCATCTGTATGAAGAAGGAGATATCTACACCGCTATCTGTATAAACATGGAAATATCTACACGGCTATCTGTATGAACATGGAAATATCTACAACGCTATCTGTATTAACATGGAAATATCTTCACCGCCATCTGTATGAACATGGATATATCTATTCAGCCATCTGGATGAACATGGAAATATTTACACCGCTATCTGTATGAACATGGAAATATCTACACCGCTTTCTGTATGAACATGGAAATATCTACACAGCCATCTGGATGAACATGGAATTATCTACACCGCTATCTGTGTAAACATGCATACATCTTCACCGCTATCTGTATAAACATGGAAATATCTACACCGCTATCTTTATGAACATGGAAATATCCACACAGCTAACTGTTTGAACAGGGAAATATCTACAACGCTATCTGCAAGAAAATGGAAATATCTACACAGCTATCTGCATATACATGGAAATATCTACACAGCTATCTCTTTACACATGGAAATAACTACACTGCTATCTGTATGAACATGGAAATATCTACACCGCCATCTGTATGAAGACGGAAATATCTGCACCGCCATCTGTATGAACATATAAATATCTACGCCGCCATCTGAATTAAGATGGAGATATCTACACCGCTATCTGAATACACATGGAAATATCTACACCGCTATCTGTATAAACATGGAAACATCAGCACCGCTATCTGTATGAACATGGAAATATCTACACCGCTATCTCTATGAACATGGAAATATCTACACCGCTATCTGTATGAACATGGAAATAGCTACACGGCTATCTGTATGAACATGGAAATACCTACACCACTATCTGTATGAACATGGAAATATCTACACCGCTATCAGCATGAACATGGATATATCTACACAGCCATCTGGATGAACATGGAAATATCTACACCGCTATCTGCATGAACATGGAAATATCTACACCGCTATCTGTGTAAACATGTATACATCTTCAACGCTATCTGTATAAACATGCATATATCTACACCGCTATCTGTATGAACATGGAAATATCTACACCGCTACCTGTATAAACATGGAAATATCAGCACCACTATCTGTATGAACGTGGAAATATCTACACCGCTATCAGTTTGAACATGGAAATATCTAAACCGCTATCAGCATGAAAATGGAAATATCTACACAGCTATCTGCATATACATGGAAATATCTACACATCTATCTCTTTACACATGTAAATAAATACACCGCTATCTGTATGAACATGGAAATGTCTGCACCGCCATCTGTATGAACATATAAATATCTACACCGCCATCTGTATTAAGATGGAGATATCTACACCGCTATCTGTATAAACATGGAAATATCTACACCGCTATCTGAATAAACAGGGAAATATCTACACCGCTCTCTGTATAAACATGGAAATATCAGCACCGCTATCTGTATGAACATGGAAATATCTTCACCGCCATCTGTAGGAACATGGATATATCTACACAGCCACCTGGATGAACATGGAAATATCTACACCGCTATCTGTATGAACATGGAAATATCTACACCGCTATCTGTGTAAACATGCATACATCTTCACCGCTATCTGTATAAACATGGAAATATCTACACTGCTATCTGTATGAACATGGAAATATCTACACCGCTATCTGTTTGAACATGGAAATATCTACACCGCTATCTGCATGAAAATGGAAATATCTACACAGCGATCTGCATATACATGGAAATATCTACAAAGCTATCTCTTTACACGTGGAAATAATTACAGCGCTATCTCTATAAACATGGAAATAGCTACACCGCCATCTGTATGAACATGGAAATATCTGCACCGCCATCTGTATGAACATATAAATATCTAAACCGCCATCTATATTAAAATGGAGATATCTACACCGCTATCTGTATAAACTTGGAAATATCTACACTGCTATCTCTATGAACATGGAAATTTCTACACCGCTATCTGTATGAACATGGAAATAGCTACACCGCTATCTGTATGTACATGGAAATATCTACACCACTACCTGTATGAACATGGAAATATCTACACCGCTATTTGTATGAACATGGATATATCTACACAGCCATCTGGATGAACACGGAAATATCTACACCACTATCTGTATGAACATGGAAATATCTACACCGCTATCTGTGTAAATATGCATACATCTTCACCGCAATCTGTATAAACATGGAAATATCTACACCGCTCTCTGTATGAACATGGGAATATCTACACCGCTATCTGTTTGAACATGGAAATATCTACACCGCTATCTGCATGAAAATGGAAATATCTACACAGCTATCTGCATATACATGGAAATATCTACACAGCTATCTCTTTACACATGGAAATAACTACACCGCTATCTGTATGAACATGGAAATATCTTCACCGCCATCTGTATGAACATGGAAATAGCTGCACCGATATCGGTATGAACATATACATATCTACACGGCCATCTGTATTAAGATGGAGATATCTACACCGATATCTGTATAAACATGGAAATATCTACACCGCTATCTGTATAAACATGGCAATATCTACACCGCTATCTGTATAAACATGGAAATATCTACACCGCTACCTGTATAAACATGGAAATATCAGCACCGCTGTCTGTATGAACATGGAAATATCAGCCACTCTATCTGTATGAACATGGAGATATCTACACCGCTATCTGTATGAACATGGAAATATCTAGACCGCTATCTGAATGAACATGGAAATACCTTCACCGCCATCTGTATGAACATGGATATATCTAAACAGCCATCTGGATGAACATGGATATATCTACACAGCCCTCTGGATGAACATGGAAATATCCACACCGCTATCTGTGTAAACATGCATACATCCTCACCGCTATCTGTATAAACATGGAAATATCTACACCGCTATCTGTATGAACATGGAAATATCTACACCGCTATCTGTTTGAAGATGGAAATATATACACCGCTATCTGCATAAAAATGGAAATATCTACACAGCTATCTGCATGAAAATGGAAATATCTACACAGCTATTTGCATATACATGGAAATATCTACACAGCTATCTCTTTACACATGAAAATAACTACACCGCTATCTGTATGAACATGGAAATATCATCCCCTCTATCTGTATGAACATGGAGATATCTACACCGCCATCTGTACGAACATGGATATATCTACAGAGACATCTGGATGAACATGGAAATATCTACACCGCCATCTGTATGAAGATATAAATATCTACACCGCCATCTGAATTAAGATGGAGATAACTACACCGCTATCTGTATAAACCTGGAAATATCTACACGGCTATCTGTATAAACATGGAAATATCTACACCGCTATCTGGATAAACATGGAAATTTCTACACCGCTACCTGTATAAACATGGAAATATCAGCACCGCTATCTGTAGGAAGATGGAGATATCTACACCGCCATCTGTATAAACCTGGAAATATCTACACCGCTATCTGTATAAACATGGAAATATCTACACCACTATCTGAATGAACATGGAAATATCTACACCGCTATCTGTATGAACATGGATATATCTACACAGCCATCTGGATGAACATGGAAATATCTACACAGCCATCTGGATGAACATGGAAATATCTACACCGCTATCTGTGTAAACATGCATACATCTTCACCGCTATCTGTATAAACATGGAAATATCTACACCGCTATCTGTATGAACATGGAAATATCTGCACCGCTATCTGTATGAACATGGAAATATCTACACCGCTATCTGTTTGAAGATGGAAATATATACAGCGCTATCTGCATGAAAATGGAAATATCTACACAGCTATCTGCATATACATGGAAATATCTACACAGCTGTCTCTTTACACATGGAAATAACTACACCGCTATCTGTATGAACATGGAAATATCTACACCGCCATCTGTATGAACATGGAAATATCTGCACCGCCATCTGTATGAACATTTAAATATCTACACCGCCAACTGTATTAAGATGGAGATATCTACACCGCTATCTGAATAAACATGGAAATATCTACACAGCTATCTGTGTAAACATGGAAATATCTACACCGCTATCTTTATAAACATGGAAATATCCACACCGCTACCTGTACATACATGGAAATATCAGCACCGCTATCTGTATGAACCTGGAAATATCTACACCGCTATCTGTATGAACATGGAAATATCTACACCGCTATCTGTATGAACATATAAATAACTACACCGCCATCTGTATTAAGAAGGCAATATCTAAACCGCTATCTGTATAAACATGGAAATATCTACACCGCTGCCTGTATAAACATGGAAATATCAGCACCGATCTCGGTATGAAAATGGAGATATCTACACCGCAATCTGTATGAACACGGAAATATCTACACAGCTATCTCTATGAACATGGAAATAGCTACACCGTTATCTGTATGAACATGGAAATAGCTACACCGCTATCTGTATGAAGATGGAAATATCTACACCGCTATCTGTATGAAGATGGATATATCTACACAGCCATCTGGATGAACATGGAAATATCTACACCGCTATCTGTATGAACATGGAAATATCTACACCGCTATCTGTATGAACATGGATATATCAACACAGCCATCTGGATGAACATGGAAATATCTACACCGCTGTCTGTGTAAACATGCATACATCTTCACCACTATCTGTATAAACATGGAAATATCTACACCGCTATCTGTATGAACATGGAAATATCTACACCGCTATCTGTATGAACATGGAAATATCTACACTGCTATCTGTTTGAACATGGAAATATCTACACCGCTATCTGCATGAAAATGGAAATATCTACACTGCTATCTGCATATACATTTAAATATCTACACAGCTATCTCTTTACACATGGAAATAACTACACCGATATCTGTATGAACATGGACATATCTACACCGCCATCTGTATGAACATGGAAATATCTGCACCGCCATCTGTATGAACATATAAATATCTACACCGCCATCTGTATTAAGATGGATTTATCTATACTGCTATCTGTATAAACATGGAAATATCTACACCGCCATCTGTATCAACATATAAATATCTACACCGCCATCTGTATTAAGAAGGAAATATCTAAACCGCTATCTGTATAAACGTGGAAATATCTACACCGCTGCCTGTATAAACATGGAAATATCAGCACCACTATCTGTATGAACATGGAAATATCTACACCGCAATCTGTATGAACATGGATATATCTACACAGCCATCTGGATGAACATGGAAATATCTACACCGCTATCTGAATGAACATGGAAATATCTACACCGCTATCTGTGTAAACATGGATACATCTTCACCGCTATCTTTATAAACATGGAAATATCTACACTGCTATCTGTATGAACATGGAAATATCTACACCGCTATCTGTTTGAAGTTGGAAATATCTACACCGCTATCTGCATGAAAATGGAAATATCTACACAGCTATCTGCATATACTTGGAAATATCTATGCAGCTATCTCTTTACACATGGAAATAACTACACCGCTATCTCTATAAACATGGAAATATCTACACTGCCATCTGTATGAACATGGAAATATCTGCACTGCCATCTGTATGAACATATAAATATCTACACCGCCATGTGTATTAAAATGGAGATATCAACACCGCCATCTGTATAAACATGGAAATATCTACACCGCTATCTGTATGAACATGGAAATATCTACACCGCTATCTGTATAAACATGGAAATATCTACACTGCTACCTGTATAAACATGGAAATATCAGCACCGCAATCTGTTTGAACATGGAAATATCTACACCGCTATTTGTATGAATATGGAAATATCTACACCACTCTCTGTATGAACATGGAAATAGCTACACAGCCATCTGGATGAACATGGAAATATCTAAACCGCTACCTGTATGAACATGGATATATCTACACAGCCATCTGGATGAACATGGAAATATCTACACCGCTATCTGTATGAAAATGGAAATACATACACCGCTATCTGTATGAACATGGAAATATCTACACCGCTATCTGTATGAACATGGAAATATCTACACCGCTATCTATATGAACATGGAAATATCTTCACTGCCATCTGTATGAACATGGATATATCTACACAGCCATCTGGATGAACATGGAAATATCAGCCCCGCTATCTGTATGAACATGGAAATATCTACACCGCTGTCTGTATGAACATGGATATATCTACACAGACATCTGGATGAACATGGAAATATCTACACCGCTATCTGTGTAAACATGCATACATCTCCACTGCTATCTGGATAAACATGGAAATATCTACACCGCTATCTTTATGAACATGGAAATATCTACACCGCTATCTGAACTGGGAAATATATACACCGCTGTCTGCATGAAAATGGAAATATCTACACAGCTATCTGCTTATACTTGGAAATATCTATGCAGCTATCTCTTTACACATGGAAATAACTACACCGCTATGTGTATAAACATGGAAATATCTTCACCGCTATCTGCATGAACATGGAAATATCTACACCGCCATCTGTAGGAACATGGAAATATCTGCACTGCCATCTGTATGAACATATAAATATCTACACCGCCATCTGTATTAAGATGGAGATATCTACACCGCTATGTGTATAAACATTGAAAAATCTACACCGCTACCTCTATAAACATGGAAATATATACACCGCTATCTGTATAACCATGGAAATATCTACACCGTTACCTGTTTAAACATGGAAATATCTACACCGCTACCTGTATAAACATGGAAATATCAGCACCGCTATCTGTATAAACATGGGAATATCTATACCGCTACCTGTATAAACATGGAAATATCAGCACCGCAATCTGAAGGAACATGGAAATAACTACACCGCCATCTGTATGAACATGGAAGTATCTGCACCGCCATCTGTGTTAAGATGGAGATATCTACACTGCTATCTGTATAAACATGGAAATATCTACACCACTATCTGTATAAATATGGAAATATCTACACCGCTATGTGTATAAACATGGAAATATCTACACTGCTATCTGTATAAACATGGAAATATCTACACTGCTACCTGTGTAAACATGGAAATATCAGCACCGCTATCGGTTTGAACATGGAAATATCTACACCGCTATCTGTATGAACATGGAAATATCTACACCGCTATCTGTATAAACATGGAAATATCTACACTGTTACCTGTATAAACATGGAAATATCAGCACCGCAATCTGTATGAACATGGAAATATCTACACCGCTATCTGTTTGAATATGGAAATATCTACACCACTCTCTGTATGAACATGGAAATAGCTACACAGCCATCTGGATGAACATGGAAATATCTAAACCGCTATCTGTTTGAACATGGATATATCTACACAGCCATCTGGATGAACATGGAAATATCTACACCGCTATCTGTATGAAAATGGAAATACATACACCGCTATCTGTGTGAACATGGAAATATCTACACCGCTATCTGTATGAACATGGAAATATCTACACCGCTATCTATAGGAACATGGAAATATCTTCACCGCCATCTGTGTAAACATGGATATATCTACACAGCCATCTGGATGAACGTGGAAATATCTGCACCGCTTTCTGTACGAACATGGAAATATCTACACCGCTGTCTGTATGAACATGGATATATCTACACAGCCATCTGGATGAACATGGAAATATCTACACCGCTTTCTGCATGAACATGGATATATCTACACAGCTATCTGAATATACATGGAAATATCTACACAGATTTCTCTATAAATATGGAAATAACTACAGCGCTATCTCTATAAACTTCGAAATATCTACACCGCCATCTGTATGAACATGGAAATATCTACACCGCCGTCTGTACGTATATGGAAAAATCTACACCGCCATCTGTATTAAGATGGAAATATCTACACCGCTATCTGTATAAACATGGAAATATCTGCCCAACTATCTGTATAAACATGGAAATATCTGCACCGCTATCTGTATAAACATGGAAATATCCACACCGCTATCTGTGTAAACATGGAAATGTCTACACCGCTATCTTTGTAAACATGGAAATATCTACACCGCCATCGGTGTAAACATGAAAATATCTACACCGCCATCCCTAAAAACATGGAAATATCTACACCGCCATCTGTATGAACATGGAAATATCTACACCGCCATCTGTATAAACGTGGAAATATCTACACCGCTATCTGTATGAACTTGGAAATATCTACACCGCCATCTGTATGAGCATGGAAATATCTACACCGCCATCTCTATAAACGTGGAAATATCTACACCGCTATCTGTATGAACTTGGAAATATCTACACTGCTATCTGTATAAAATTGGAATTATCTACACCGCTATCTCTATCAACATGGAAATATCTACACCGCTATCTGTATAAACATGGAAATATCTACACCGCTATCTGTATAAACATGGAAATATCTTCACCGCTGTTTCTATAAACATGGAAATATCTACAACGCTGTCTCTATAAACATGGACATATCAACAACACTGTCTCTATAAACTTGGAAATAACTACACCACTATCTCTGTAAACATGGAATTATCTAGACCGCCATCTCTGTAAACATGGAAATATCTACACCACCATCTGTATAAACATGGAAATATCTATACCGCTATCTGCATAAACTTGGAAATATCTACAGCGCCATTTCAATGAACATGGAAATATCTACACCGCCATCTGTACGATCATGCAATTATCTATACCGCCATCTGTATGAACATGTAAATATCTACACCGCCATCTGTATGAACATGGAAATATCTACACCGCTAACTGTATCAACATGGAAATATCTACACCGCTATCTGTATTAACATGGAAATATCTACACCGCTCTCTGTATGAACATGGAAATATCTACACCGCTATCTGTATGAACATGGAAATATCTACACCGCTCTCTGTACAAACATGGACATATCTACACCGCTATCTGTATGAACATGCAAATATCTACTCAGCTATCTGTATATCAACGGAAACATCTACACTGCTATCTCTATAAACATGGAAATAACTACACTGCTATCTGTATAAACATGGAAATATCTACACCGCCACCTGTATGAACATGGAAATATCTACACTGCCATCCGTACGAACATGGAAATATCTACACCGCCATCTGTATGAACATGTATGTATCTACACCGCCATCTGTACGAACATGGAAATATCTACACCGCTAACTGTATAAACATGGAAATATCTACACCGCTATTGGTATGAACATGGAAATATCTACACCGCTATCTGTATATCTATGGAAAATCTACACTGCTATCTCTATAAACAAGGAAATAACTACACTGCTATCTTTATCAACATGGAAATATCTACACCGCCATCTTTATGAACAAGGAAATACCTACACAGCCATCTGTATGAACATGGAAATATCTACACCGCCATCTGTATGAACATGGATGTATCTACACCGGCATCTGGATGAACATGGAAATAACTACACCGCTATCTGCAGGAACATGGAAATATCTACACAGCTATCTGCATACACATGGAAATATCTACACAGATTTCTAAAGAAATATAGAAGTAACTACAGCGCTATCTCTATAAACTTCGAAATATCTACACCGCCATCTGTATGAAGATGGAAATATCTACACAACCATCTGTATAAACATGGAAATATCTACAATGCCATCTGCATAAACATGGAAATATCTACACCACCATCTGTATAAACATGGAAATATCTACACCGCTATCTGCATAAACATGGAAATATACACACCGCTATCTGTGTAAACATGGAAATGTCTGCACCGCTATCTGTGTAAAAATGGAAATATCTACACCGCCATCTGTGTAAACATGAAAATATCTACACTGCCATCTCTATAAACATGGAAATATCTACACCGCCATCTGTATGAGCATGGAAATATCTACACCGCCATCTCTATAAACGTGGAAATATCTACACCGCTATCTGTATAAACTTGGAAATATCTACACCGCTCTCTGTATAAACATGGAAATATCTTCACCGCTGTCTATATAAACATGGAAATATCCACAACGCTGTCTCTATAAACATGGAAATATCAACAACACTGTCTCTATAAACTTGGAAATAACTACACTACTATCTCTATAAACATGGAAATATCTAGACCGCCATCTCTATAAACATGGAAATATCTACACCACCATCTGTATAAACATGGAAATATCTATACCCCTATCTGCATAAACATGGAAATATCTACACCGCCATCTCTATGAAAATGGAAATACCTACACCACCATCTGTACGAACATGGAAATATCTACACCGCCATCTGTATGAACATGTAAATATCTACACCGCCATCTGTATGAACATGGAAATATCTACGGCGCTATCAGTATGAAAATGGAAATATCTACACCGGTATCTGTATGAACATGTAAATATCTACACCGCCATCTGTATGAACATGTAAATATCTACACCGCCATCTGTATGAACATGGAAATATCTACACCGCCATCTGTATGAACATGGAAATATCTACAGCGCTATCTGCATGAACATGGAAATATCTACACAGCTAACTGCATATACATGGAAATATCTACACAGATTTCTCTATAAATATGGAAATAACTACAGCGCTATCTCTATAAACTTCAAAATATCTACACCGCCATCTGTATGAACATGGAAATATCTACACCGCCATCTGTACGAACATGGACATGTCTACACCGCCATCTGTAATAAGCTGGAAATATCTACACCGCTATCTGTATAAACATGGAAATATCTCCACCACTATCTGTATAAACATGGAAATAACCGCACCGCTATCTGTATAAACATGGAAATATCTACACCGCTATCTGCATAAACATGGAAATATCCACACCGCTATCTGTGTAAACATGGAAATGCCTACACCGCTATCTGTGTAAACATGGAAATATCTACACCGCAATCTGTGTAAACATGAAAATATCTACACCGCGATCTCTATAAACATGGAAATATCTACACCACCATCTGTATGAACATGGAAATATCTACACCGCTATCTGTATGAACTTAGAAATATCTACACTGCTATCTGTATAAAATTGGAAATATCTACTCCACTATATCTATAAACATAGAAATATCTACACCGCTATCTGTATAAACATGGAAATATCTACACCGCTATCTGTATAAACATGGAAATATCTACAACGCTGTCTCTATAAACTTGAAAATAACTACACCACTGTCTCTATAAACATGGAAATATCTAGACTGCCATCTCTATAAACATGGAAATATCTACAGCACCATCTGTATAAACATGGAAATATCTATACCGCTATCTGCATAAACATGGAAATATCTACACCGCCATCTCTATGAACATGGAAATATCTACACCGCTATCTGTATGAACATGGAAATACCTACACCGTTATCTGTACGAACATGGAAATATCTACACCTCTATCTGTATGAACATGGAAATATCTACACCGCTATCTGTACGAACATGGAAATATCTACACCGCTATCTGTATGAACATGCAAATATCTACACAGCTATCTGTATATCAATGAAAATATCCACACTGCTTTCTTTAAAACTTGGAAATAACTACACCGCTATCTGTATAAACATGTAAATATCTACACCGCCACCTGTATGAACATGGAAATATCTACACTGCCATCCGTACGAACATGGAAATATCTACACCGCCATCTGTATGAACCTGCAAATATCTACACCGCCATCTGTATGAACGTGGAAATATCTACACCGCTAACTGTATGAACATGGAAATATCTACACCGCTAATGGTATGAACATGGAAATATCTACACCGCTATCTGTATGAACATGGAAATATCTACACCGCCATCTCTATAAACGTGGAAATATCTACACCGCTATCTGTATGAACTTGGAAATATCTACACTGCTCTCGGTATAAAATTGAAATTATCTACACCACTATGTCTATAAACATGGAAATATCTACACTGCTATCTGTATAAACATGGAAATATCTACACCGCTATTTGTATAAACATGGAAATATCTTCACCGCTATATGTATAAACATGGAAATATCTACAACACTGTCTCTATAAACTTGGAAATAACTACACCACTATCTCTGTAAACATGGAAATATCTAGACAGCCATCTCCATAAACATGGAAATATCTACACCACCATCTGTATGAACATGGAAATATCTATACCTCTATCTTCAGAAACCTCGAAATATCTACACCGCCATCTCTATGAACATGGAAATATCTACCCCGCCATCTGTATGAACATGTAAATATCTACACCGCCATCTGTATGAACATGGAAATATCTACACCGCTGACTGTATGAACATGGAAATATCTACACCGCTATTGGTATGAGCATGGAAATATCTACACCGCTATCTGTATGAACATGGAAATATCTACACCGCTATCTGTATGAACATGGAAATATCTACGACGCCATCTGTACGAACATGGAAATATCTATACCGCCATCTGTATGAACATGTAAATATCTACACCGCCATCTGTATGAACATGGAAATATCTACACGGCTAACTGTATGAACATGGAAATATCTACACCGCTATCTGTATGAACATGGAAATATCTACACTGCTATCTGTACGAACATGGAAATATCTACACCGCTATCTGTATGAACCTGCAAATATCTACACAGCTATCTGTATATCAATGGAAATATCTACACTGCTATCTCTATAAACATGGAAATAACTACACTGCTATCTGTATAAACATGGAAATATCTACACCGCCACCTGTATGAACATGGAAATATCTACACTGCCATCTGTACGAACATGGAAATATCTACACCGCCATCTGTATGAACATGCAAATATCTACACAGCTATCTGTATATCAATGGAAATATCTACACTGCTATCTGTATAAACATGGAAATAACTACACTGCTATCTGTATAAACATGGAAATATCTACAACGCTAACTGTATGGACATGGAAATATATACACCGCTAATGGTATGAACATGGAAATATCTACAACGCTATCTGTATGAACATGGAAATATCTACACCGCCATCTCTATAAACGTGGAAATATCTACACCGCTATCTGTATGAACTTGGAAATATCTACACTGCTCTCGGTATAAAATTGAAATTATCTACACCACTATGTCTATAAACATGGAAATATCTACACTGCTATCTGTATAAACATGGAAATATCTACACCGCTATTTGTATAAACATGGAAATATCTTCACCGCTATATGTATAAACATGGAAATATCTACAACACTGTCTCTATAAACTTGGAAATAACTACGCCACTATCTCTGTAAACATGGAAATATCTAGACAGCCATCTCCATAAACATGGAAATATCTACACCACCATCTGTATGAACATGGAAATATCTATACCTCTATCTTCAGAAACATCGAAATATCTACACCGCCATCTCTATGAACATGGAAATATCTACACCGCCATCTGTATGAACATGTAAATATCTACACCGCCATCTGTATGAACATGGAAATATCTACACCGCTGACTGTATGAACATGGAAATATCTACACCGCTATTGGTATGAGCATGGAAATATCTACACCGCTATCTGTGTGAACATGGAAATATCTACACCGCTATCTGTATGAACATGGAAATATCTACACCGCTAACTGTATAAACATGGAAATATCTACACCGCTATTGGTATGAACATGGAAATATCTACACCGCTATCTGTATATCTATGGAAAATCTACACTGCTATCTCTATAAACAAGGAAATAACTACACTGCTATCTTTATCATCATGGAAATATCTACACCGCCATCTTTATGAACAAGGAAATACCTACACAGCCATCTGTATGAACATGGAAATATCTACACCGCCATCTGTATGAACATGGATGTATCTACACCGGCATCTGGATGAACATGGAAATAACTACACCGCTATCTGCAGGAACATGGAAATATCTACACAGCTATCTGCATACACATGGAAATATCTACACAGATTTCTAAAGAAATATAGAAGTAACTACAGCGCTATCTCTATAAACTTCGAAATATCTACACCGCCATCTGTATGAAGATGGAAATATCTACACCACCATCTGTATAAACATGGAAATATCTATAATGCCATCTGCATAAACATGGAAATATCTACACCACCATCTGTATAAACATGGAAATATCTACACCGCTATCTGCATAAACATGGAAATATACACACCGCTATCTGTGTAAACATGGAAATGTCTGCACCGCTATCTGTGTAAAAATGGAAATATCTACACCGCCATCTGTGTAAACATGAAAATATCTACACTGCCATCTCTATAAACATGGAAATATCTACACCGCCATCTGTATGAGCATGGAAATATCTACAACGCCATCTCTATAAACGTGGAAATATCTACACCGCTATCTGTATAAACTTGGAAATATCTACACCGCTCTCTGTATAAACATGGAAATATCTTCACCGCTGTCTATATAAACATGGAAATATCCACAACGCTGTCTCTATAAACATGGAAATATCAACAACACTGTCTCTATAAACTTGGAAATAACTACACTACTATCTCTATAAACATGGAAATATCTAGACCGCCATCTCTATAAACATGGAAATATCTACACCACCATCTGTATAAACATGGAAATATCTATACCCCTATCTGCATAAACATGGAAATATCTACACCGCCATCTCTATGAAAATGGAAATACCTACACCACCATCTGTACGAACATGGAAATATCTACACCGCCATCTGTATGAACATGTAAATATCTACACCGCCATCTGTATGAACATGGAAATATCTACGGCGCTATCAGTATGAAAATGGAAATATCTACACCGGTATCTGTATGAACATGTAAATATCTACACTGCCATCTGTATGAACATGTAAATATCTACACCGCCATCTGTATGAACATGGAAATATCTACACCGCCATCTGTATGAACATGGAAATATCTACAGCGCTATCTGCATGAACATGGAAATATCTACACAGCTAACTGCATATACATGGAAATATCTACACAGATTTCTCTATAAATATGGAAATAACTACAGCGCTATCTCTATAAACTTCAAAATATCTACACCGCCATCTGTATGAACATGGAAATATCTACTCCGCCATCTGTACGAACATGGACATGTCTACACCGCCATCTGTAATAAGATGGAAATATCTACACCGCTATCTGTATAAACATGGAAATATCTCCACCACTATCTGTATAAACATGGAAATAACCGCACCGCTATCTGTATAAACATGGAAATGTCTACACCGCTATCTGCATAAACATGGAAATATCCACACCGCTATCTGTGTAAACATGGAAATGCCTACACCGCTATCTGTGTAAACATGGAAATATCTACACCGCAATCTGTGTAAACATGAAAATATCTACACCGCGATCTCTATAAACATGGAAATATCTACACCACCATCTGTATGAACATGGAAATATCTACACCGCTATCTGTATGAACTTAGAAATATCTACACTGCTATCTGTATAAAATTGGAAATATCTACTCCACTATATCTATAAACATAGAAATATCTACACCGCTATCTGTATAAACATGGAAATATCTACACCGCTATCTGTATAAACATGGAAATATCTACAACGCTGTCTCTATAAACTTGAAAATAACTACACCACTGTCTCTATAAACATGGAAATATCTAGACTGCCATCTCTATAAACATGGAAATATCTACAGCACCATCTGTATAAACATGGAAATATCTATACCGCTATCTGCATAAACATGGAAATATCTACACCGCCATCTCTATGAACATGGAAATATCTACACCGCTATCTGTATGAACATGGAAATACCTACACCGTTATCTGTACGAACATGGAAATATCTACACCTCTATCTGTATGAACATGGAAATATCTACACCGCTATCTGTACGAACATGGAAATATCTACACCGCTATCTGTATGAACATGCAAATATCTACACAGCTATCTGTATATCAATGAAAATATCCACACTGCTTTCTTTAAAACTTGGAAATAACTACACCGCTATCTGTATAAACATGTAAATATCTACACCGCCACCTGTATGAACATGGAAATATCTACACTGCCATCCGTACGAACATGGAAATATCTACACCGCCATCTGTATGAACCTGCAAATATCTACACCGCCATCTGTATGAACGTGGAAATATCTACACCGCTAACTGTATGAACATGGAAATATCTACACCGCTAATGGTATGAACATGGAAATATCTACACCGCTATCTGTATGAACATGGAAATATCTACACCGCCATCTCTATAAACGTGGAAATATCTACACCGCTATCTGTATGAACTTGGAAATATCTACACTGCTCTCGGTATAAAATTGAAATTATCTACACCACTATGTCTATAAACATGGAAATATCTACACTGCTATCTGTATAAACATGGAAATATCTACACCGCTATTTGTATAAACATGGAAATATCTTCACCGCTATATGTATAAACATGGAAATATCTACAACACTGTCTCTATAAACTTGGAAATAACTACACCACTATCTCTGTAAACATGGAAATATCTAGACAGCCATCTCCATAAACATGGAAATATCTACACCACCATCTGTATGAACATGGAAATATCTATACCTCTATCTTCAGAAACCTCGAAATATCTACACCGCCATCTCTATGAACATGGAAATATCTACCCCGCCATCTGTATGAACATGTAAATATCTACACCGCCATCTGTATGAACATGGAAATATCTACACCGCTGACTGTATGAACATGGAAATATCTACACCGCTATTGGTATGAGCATGGAAATATCTACACCGCTATCTGTATGAACATGGAAATATCTACACCGCTATCTGTATGAACATGGAAATATCTACGACGCCATCTGTACGAACATGGAAATATCTATACCGCCATCTGTATGAACATGTAAATATCTACACCGCCATCTGTATGAACATGGAAATATCTACACGGCTAACTGTATGAACATGGAAATATCTACACCGCTATCTGTATGAACATGGAAATATCTACACTGCTATCTGTACGAACATGGAAATATCTACACCGCTATCTGTATGAACCTGCAAATATCTACACAGCTATCTGTATATCAATGGAAATATCTACACTGCTATCTCTATAAACATGGAAATAACTACACTGCTATCTGTATAAACATGGAAATATCTACACCGCCACCTGTATGAACATGGAAATATCTACACTGCCATCTGTACGAACATGGAAATATCTACACCGTTATCTGAATGAACATGGAAATATCTACACCGCTATGTGTATGAACATGGAAATATCTACACCGCTATCTGTATGAACATGGAAATATCTACACCGCTATCTGTATGAATATGCAAATATCTACACAGCTATCTGTATATCAATGGAAATATCTACACTGCTATCTGTATAAACATGGAAATAACTACACTGCTATCTGTATAAACATGGAAATATCTACAACGCTAACTGTATGGACATGGAAATATATACACCGCTAATGGTATGAACATGGAAATATCTACAACGCTATCTGTATGAACATGGAAATATCTACACCGCCATCTCTATAAACGTGGAAATATCTACACCGCTATCTGTATGAACTTGGAAATATCTACACTGCTCTCGGTATAAAATTGAAATTATCTACACCACTATGTCTATAAACATGGAAATATCTACACTGCTATCTGTATAAACATGGAAATATCTACACCGCTATTTGTATAAACATGGAAATATCTTCACCGCTATATGTATAAACATGGAAATATCTACAACACTGTCTCTATAAACTTGGAAATAACTACGCCACTATCTCTGTAAACATGGAAATATCTAGACAGCCATCTCCATAAACATGGAAATATCTACACCACCATCTGTATGAACATGGAAATATCTATACCTCTATCTTCAGAAACATCGAAATATCTACACCGCCATCTCTATGAACATGGAAATATCTACACCGCCATCTGTATGAACATGTAAATATCTACACCGCCATCTGTATGAACATGGAAATATCTACACCGCTGACTGTATGAACATGGAAATATCTACACCGCTATTGGTATGAGCATGGAAATATCTACACCGCTATCTGTGTGAACATGGAAATATCTACACCGCTATCTGTATGAACATGGAAATATCTACACCGCTAACTGTATAAACATGGAAATATCTACACCGCTATTGGTATGAACATGGAAATATCTACACCGCTATCTGTATATCTATGGAAAATCTACACTGCTATCTCTATAAAGAAGGAAATAACTACACTGCTATCTTTATCAACATGGAAATATCTACACCGCCATCTTTATGAACAAGGAAATACCTACACAGCCATCTGTATGAACATGGAAATATCTACACCGCCATCTGTATGAACATGGATGTATCTACACCGGCATCTGGATGAACATGGAAATAACTACACCGCTATCTGCAGGAACATGGAATTATCTACACAGCTATCTGCATACACATGGAAATATCTACACAGATTTCTAAAGAAATATAGAAGTAACTACAGCGCTATCTCTATAAACTTCGAAATATCTACACCGCCATCTGTATGAAGATGGAAATATCTACACCACCATCTGTATAAACATGGAAATATCTATAATGCCATCTGCATAAACATGGAAATATCTACACCACCATCTGTATAAACATGGAAATATCTACACCGCTATCTGCATAAACATGGAAATATACACACCGCTATCTGTGTAAACATGGAAATGTCTGCACCGCTATCTGTGTAAAAATGGAAATATCTACACCGCCATCTGTGTAAACATGAAAATATCTACACTGCCATCTCTATAAACATGGAAATATCTACACCGCCATCTGTATGAGCATGGAAATATCTACAACGCCATCTCTATAAACGTGGAAATATCTACACCGCTATCTGTATAAACTTGGAAATATCTACACCGCTCTCTGTATAAACATGGAAATATCTTCACCGCTGTCTATATAAACATGGAAATATCCACAACGCTGTCTCTATAAACATGGAAATATCAACAACACTGTCTCTATAAACTTGGAAATAACTACACTACTATCTCTATAAACATGGAAATATCTAGACCGCCATCTCTATAAACATGGAAATATCTACACCACCATCTGTATAAACATGGAAATATCTATACCCCTATCTGCATAAACATGGAAATATCTACACCGCCATCTCTATGAAAATGGAAATACCTACACCACCATCTGTACGAACATGGAAATATCTACACCGCCATCTGTATGAACATGTAAATATCTACACCGCCATCTGTATGAACATGGAAATATCTACGGCGCTATCAGTATGAAAATGGAAATATCTACACCGGTATCTGTATGAACATGTAAATATCTACACCGCCATCTGTATGAACATGTAAATATCTACACCGCCATCTGTATGAACATGGAAATATCTACACCGCCATCTGTATGAACATGGAAATATCTACAGCGCTATCTGCATGAACATGGAAATATCTACACAGCTAACTGCATATACATGGAAATATCTACACAGATTTCTCTATAAATATGGAAATAACTACAGCGCTATCTCTATAAACTTCAAAATATCTACACCGCCATCTGTATGAACATGGAAATATCTACACCGCCATCTGTACGAACATGGACATGTCTACACCGCCATCTGTAATAAGATGGAAATATCTACACCGCTATCTGTATAAACATGGAAATATCTCCACCACTATCTGTATAAACATGGAAATAACCGCACCGCTATCTGTATAAACATGGAAATATCTACACCGCTATCTGCATAAACATGGAAATATCCACACCGCTATCTGTGTAAACATGGAAATGCCTACACCGCTATCTGTGTAAACATGGAAATATCTACACCGCAATCTGTGTAAACATGAAAATATCTACACCGCGATCTCTATAAACATGGAAATATCTACACCACCATCTGTATGAACATGGAAATATCTACACCGCTATCTGTATGAACTTAGAAATATCTACACTGCTATCTGTATAAAATTGGAAATATCTACTCCACTATATCTATAAACATAGAAATATCTACACCGCTATCTGTATAAACATGGAAATATCTACACCGCTATCTGTATAAACATGGAAATATCTACAACGCTGTCTCTATAAACTTGAAAATAACTACACCACTGTCTCTATAAACATGGAAATATCTAGACTGCCATCTCTATAAACATGGAAATATCTACAGCACCATCTGTATAAACATGGAAATATCTATACCGCTATCTGCATAAACATGGAAATATCTACACCGCCATCTCTATGAACATGGAAATATCTACACCACTATCTGTATGAACATGGAAATACCTACACCGTTATCTGTACGAACATGGAAATATCTACACCTCTATCTGTATGAACATGGAAATATCTACACCGCTATCTGTACGAACATGGAAATACCTACACCGCTATCTGTATGAACATGCAAATATCTACACAGCTATCTGTATATCAATGAAAATATCCACACTGCTTTCTTTAAAACTTGGAAATAACTACACCGCTATCTGTATAAACATGTAAATATCTACACCGCCACCTGTATGAACATGGAAATATCTACACTGCCATCCGTACGAACATGGAAATATCTACACCGCCATCTGTATGAACCTGCAAATATCTACACCGCCATCTGTATGAACGTGGAAATATCTACACCGCTAACTGTATGAACATGGAAATATCTACACCGCTAATGGTATGAACATGGAAATATCTACACCGCTATCTGTATGAACATGGAAATATCTACACCGCCATCTCTATAAACGTGGAAATATCTACACCGCTATCTGTATGAACTTGGAAATATCTACACTGCTCTCGGTATAAAATTGAAATTATCTACACCACTATGTCTATAAACATGGAAATATCTACACTGCTATCTGTATAAACATGGAAATATCTACACCGCTATTTGTATAAACATGGAAATATCTTCACCGCTATATGTATAAACATGGAAATATCTACAACACTGTCTCTATAAACTTGGAAATAACTACACCACTATCTCTGTAAACATGGAAATATCTAGACAGCCATCTCCATAAACATGGAAATATCTACACCACCATCTGTATGAACATGGAAATATCTATACCTCTATCTTCAGAAACCTCGAAATATCTACACCGCCATCTCTATGAACATGGAAATATCTACCCCGCCATCTGTATGAACATGTAAATATCTACACCGCCATCTGTATGAACATGGAAATATCTACACCGCTGACTGTATGAACATGGAAATATCTACACCGCTATTGGTATGAGCATGGAAATATCTACACCGCTATCTGTATGAACATGGAAATATCTACACCGCTATCTGTATGAACATGGAAATATCTACGACGCCATCTGTACGAACATGGAAATATCTATACCGCCATCTGTATGAACATGTAAATATCTACACCGCCATCTGTATGAACATGGAAATATCTACACGGCTAACTGTATGAACATGGAAATATCTACACCGCTATCTGTATGAACATGGAAATATCTACACTGCTATCTGTACGAACATGGAAATATCTACACCGCTATCTGTATGAACCTGCAAATATCTACACAGCTATCTGTATATCAATGGAAATATCTACACTGCTATCTCTATAAACATGGAAATAACTACACTGCTATCTGTATAAACATGGAAATATCTACACCGCCACCTGTATGAACATGGAAATATCTACACTGCCATCTGTACGAACATGGAAATATCTACACCGCCATCTGTATGAACATGCAAATATCTACACAGCTATCTGTATATCAATGGAAATATCTACACTGCTATCTGTATAAACATGGAAATAACTACACTGCTATCTGTATAAACATGGAAATATCTACAACGCTAACTGTATGGACATGGAAATATATACACCGCTAATGGTATGAACATGGAAATATCTACAACGCTATCTGTATGAACATGGAAATATCTACACCGCCATCTCTATAAACGTGGAAATATCTACACCGCTATCTGTATGAACTTGGAAATATCTACACTGCTCTCGGTATAAAATTGAAATTATCTACACCACTATGTCTATAAACATGGAAATATCTACACTGCTATCTGTATAAACATGGAAATATCTACACCGCTATTTGTATAAACATGGAAATATCTTCACCGCTATATGTATAAACATGGAAATATCTACAACACTGTCTCTATAAACTTGGAAATAACTACGCCACTATCTCTGTAAACATGGAAATATCTAGACAGCCATCTCCATAAACATGGAAATATCTACACCACCATCTGTATGAACATGGAAATATCTATACCTCTATCTTCAGAAACATCGAAATATCTACACCGCCATCTCTATGAACATGGAAATATCTACACCGCCATCTGTATGAACATGTAAATATCTACACCGCCATCTGTATGAACATGGAAATATCTACACCGCTGACTGTATGAACATGGAAATATCTACACCGCTATTGGTATGAGCATGGAAATATCTACACCGCTATCTGTGTGAACATGGAAATATCTACACCGCTATCTGTATGAACATGGAAATATCTACACCGCTAACTGTATAAACATGGAAATATCTACACCGCTATTGGTATGAACATGGAAATATCTACACCGCTATCTGTATATCTATGGAAAATCTACACTGCTATCTCTATAAAGAAGGAAATAACTACACTGCTATCTTTATCAACATGGAAATATCTACACCGCCATCTTTATGAACAAGGAAATACCTACACAGCCATCTGTATGAACATGGAAATATCTACACCGCCATCTGTATGAACATGGATGTATCTACACCGGCATCTGGATGAACATGGAAATAACTACACCGCTATCTGCAGGAACATGGAAATATCTACACAGCTATCTGCATACACATGGAAATATCTACACAGATTTCTAAAGAAATATAGAAGTAACTACAGCGCTATCTCTATAAACTTCGAAATATCTACACCGCCATCTGTATGAAGATGGAAATATCTACACCACCATCTGTATAAACATGGAAATATCTATAATGCCATCTGCATAAACATGGAAATATCTACACCACCATCTGTATAAACATGGAAATATCTACACCGCTATCTGCATAAACATGGAAATATACACACCGCTATCTGTGTAAACATGGAAATGTCTGCACCGCTATCTGTGTAAAAATGGAAATATCTACACCGCCATCTGTGTAAACATGAAAATATCTACACTGCCATCTCTATAAACATGGAAATATCTACACCGCCATCTGTATGAGCATGGAAATATCTACAACGCCATCTCTATAAACGTGGAAATATCTACACCGCTATCTGTATAAACTTGGAAATATCTACACCGCTCTCTGTATAAACATGGAAATATCTTCACCGCTGTCTATATAAACATGGAAATATCCACAACGCTGTCTCTATAAACATGGAAATATCAACAAAACTGTCTCTATAAACTTGGAAATAACTACACTACTATCTCTATAAACATGGAAATATCTAGACCGCCATCTCTATAAACATGGAAATATCTACACCACCATCTGTATAAACATGGAAATATCTATACCCCTATCTGCATAAACATGGAAATATCTACACCGCCATCTCTATGAAAATGGAAATACCTACACCACCATCTGTACGAACATGGAAATATCTACACCGCCATCTGTATGAACATGTAAATATCTACACCGCCATCTGTATGAACATGGAAATATCTACGGCGCTATCAGTATGAAAATGGAAATATCTACACCGGTATCTGTATGAACATGTAAATATCTACACCGCCATCTGTATGAACATGTAAATATCTACACCGCCATCTGTATGAACATGGAAATATCTACACCGCCATCTGTATGAACATGGAAATATCTACAGCGCTATCTGCATGAACATGGAAATATCTACACAGCTAACTGCATATACATGGAAATATCTACACAGATTTCTCTATAAATATGGAAATAACTACAGCGCTATCTCTATAAACTTCAAAATATCTACACCGCCATCTGTATGAACATGGAAATATCTACACCGCCATCTGTACGAACATGGACATGTCTACACCGCCATCTGTAATAAGATGGAAATATCTACACCGCTATCTGTATAAACATGGAAATATCTCCACCACTATCTGTATAAACATGGAAATAACCGCACCGCTATCTGTATAAACATGGAAATATCTACACCGCTATCTGCATAAACATGGAAATATCCACACCGCTATCTGTGTAAACATGGAAATGCCTACACCGCTATCTGTGTAAACATGGAAATATCTACACCGCAATCTGTGCAAACATGAAAATATCTACACCGCGATCTCTATAAACATGGAAATATCTACACCACCATCTGTATGAACATGGAAATATCTACACCGCTATCTGTATGAACTTAGAAATATCTACACTGCTATCTGTATAAAATTGGAAATATCTACTCCACTATATCTATAAACATAGAAATATCTACACCGCTATCTGTATAAACATGGAAATATCTACACCTCTATCTGTATAAACATGGAAATATCTACAACGCTGTCTCTATAAACTTGAAAATAACTACACCACTGTCTCTATAAACATGGAAATATCTAGACTGCCATCTCTATAAACATGGAAATATCTACAGCACCATCTGTATAAACATGGAAATATCTATACCGCTATCTGCATAAACATGGAAATATCTACACCGCCATCTCTATGAACATGGAAATATCTACACCGCTATCTGTATGAACATGGAAATACCTACACCGTTATCTGTACGAACATGGAAATATCTACACCTCTATCTGTATGAACATGGAAATATCTACACCGCTATCTGTACGAACATGGAAATATCTACACCGCTATCTGTATGAACATGCAAATATCTACACAGCTATCTGTATATCAATGAAAATATCCACACTGCTTTCTTTAAAACTTGGAAATAACTACACCGCTATCTGTATAAACATGTAAATATCTACACCGCCACCTGTATGAACATGGAAATATCTACACTGCCATCCGTACGAACATGGAAATATCTACACCGCCATCTGTATGAACCTGCAAATATCTACACTGCCATCTGTATGAACGTGGAAATATCTACACCGCTAACTGTATGAACATGGAAATATCTACACCGCTAATGGTATGAACATGGAAATATCTACACCGCTATCTGTATGAACATGGAAATATCTACACCGCCATCTCTATAAACGTGGAAATATCTACACCGCTATCTGTATGAACTTGGAAATATCTACATTGCTCTCAGTATAAAATTGAAATTATCTACACCACTATGTCTATAAACATGGAAATATCTACACTGCTATCTGTATAAACATGGAAATATCTACACCGCTATTTGTATAAACATGGAAATATCTTCACCGCTATATGTATAAACATGGAAATATCTACAACACTGTCTCTATAAACTTGGAAATAACTACACCACTATCTCTGTAAACATGGAAATATCTAGACAGCCATCTCCATAAACATGGAAATATCTACACCACCATCTGTATGAACATGGAAATATCTATACCTCTATCTTCAGAAACCTCGAAATATCTACACCGCCATCTCTATGAACATGGAAATATCTACCCCGCCATCTGTATGAACATGTAAATATCTACACCGCCATCTGTATGAACATGGAAATATCTACACCGCTGACTGTATGAACATGGAAATATCTACACTGCTATTGGTATGAGCATGGAAATATCTACACCGCTATCTGTATGAACATGGAAATATCTACACCGCTATCTGTATGAACATGGAAATATCTATGACGCCATCTGTACGAACATGGAAATATCTATACCGCCATCTGTATGAACATGTAAATATCTACACCGCCATCTGTATGAACATGGAAATATCTACACGGCTAACTGTATGAACATGGAAATATCTACACCGCTATCTGTATGAACTTGGGAATATCTACACCGTTATCTGTATGAACATGGAAATATGTACACCGCTATCTGTAGGAACATGGAAATATCTACACCGGTATCTGTACGAACATGGAAATATGTACACCGCTATCTGTATGAACATGCAAGTATCTACACAGCTATCTGTATATCAATGGAAATATCCACACTGCTATCTCTATAAACATGGAAATAACTACACCGCCATCTGTATGAACATGGAAATATCTACACCGCCATTTGTATGAACATGGAAATATCTACACCGCCATCTGTATGAACATGGAAATATCTTCACCGCCATCTGTATGAACATGGATATATGTACACCGTCATCTGGATGAACATGGGAATATCTACACCGCTATCTGCATGAACATGGAAATATCTACACAGCTATCTGAATATACATGGAAATATTTACACAGATTTCTCTGTAAATATGGAAATAACTACAACGCTATCTCTATAAACTTCGAAATATCTACACCGCCATCTGTATGAACATGGAAATATCTACACCGCCAACAGTACAAACATGGATATATCTACACCGCCATCTGTATTACGATGGAAATATCTACAACGCTATCTGTATAAACATGGAAATATCTGCCCAACTATCTGTATAAACATGGAAATATCCGCACCGCTATCTGTATAAACATGGAAATATCTACACTGCTATCTGCATAAACATGGAAATATCCACACCGCTATCTGTGTAAACATGGAAATATCTACACTGCCATCTCTGAAAACATGAAGATATCTACACCGCCATCTCTATAAACATGGAAATATCTAGACCGCCATCTCTATATACATGGAAATATCTACACCACCATCTGTATAAACATGGAAATATCTATACCGCTATCTGCATAAACATGGAAATATCTACACCGCTATCTGTATGAACTTGGAAATATGTACACTGCTCTCTGTATAAAATTGAAACTATCTACACCACTATCTCTATAAACATGGAAATATCTACACTGCTATCTGTATAAACATGGAAATATCTGCACCGCTATCTGTATAAACGTTGAAATATCTTCACCGCTATCTGTATAAACATGGAAATATCTACAACGCTGTCTCTATAAACTTGGAAATAACTACACCACTATCTCTGTAAACATGGAAATATCTAGACCGCCATCTCTATAAACATGGAAATATCTACACCACCATCTGTATAAACATGGAAATATCTATACCGCTATCTGCATAAACATGGAAGTATCTACACCGCCATCTCTATGAACATGGAAATATCTACACCGCCATCTGTACGAACATGGAAATATCTATACCGCCATCTGTATGAACATGTAAATATCTACACCGCCATCTGTCTGAACATGCAAATATCTACACCGCTAACTGTATGAACATGGAAATATCTACACCGCTATCTGTATGAACTTGGAAATATCTACACCGCTATCTGTATGAACATGGAAACATATACACCGCTATCTGTACGAACATGGAAATATCTACACCGCTATCTGTATGAACATGCAAGTATCTACACAGCTATCTGTATATCAATGGAAATATCCACACTGCTATCTCTATAAACATGGAAATAACTACACTGCTATCTGTAAAAACATGGAAATATCTACACCGCCACCTGTATGAACATGGAAATATCTACAGTGCCATCCGTACGAACATGGAAATATCTACACCGCCATCTGTATGAACATGTAAATATCTACACCGCCATCTGTATGAACATGGAAATATCTACACTGCTAACTGTATGAACATGGAAATATCTGCACCGCTATTGGTATGAACATGGAAATATCTACACCGCCATCTCTATGAACATGGAAATATCTACACCACCATCTGTATGAACATGGAAATATCTACACCGCCATCGGTATGAACTTGGAAATATCTACACCGCCATATGTATTAACATGTAAATATCTACATCGCCATCTGTATGAACATGGAAATATCTACACCGCTAACTGTATGAACATGGAAATATCTACACCGCTATCTGTATGAACATGGAAATATCTACACCGCCATCTGTATGAACATGGAAATATCTACACCGCTGTCTGTATGAACATGCAAATATCTACACAGCTATCTGTATATCAATGGAAATATTTATACTGCTATCTCTATAAACATGGAAATAACTACACTACTATCTGTATAAACATGGAAATATCTTCACCGCCACCTGTATGAACATGGAAATATCTACACTGCCATCCCTACGAACATGGAAATATCTACACCACCATCTGTATGAACATGTAAATATCTACAACGCTATCTGTATAAACATGGAAATATCTTCACCGCTATCTTTATAAACATGGAAATATCTACACCGCTGTCTGTATATCAATGGAAATATCTGCACTGCTATCTGTATAAACATGGAAATAACTACACTGCTATCTGTATAAACATGGAAAGATCTACACCGCCATCTCTATGAACATGGAAATATCTACACCGCCATTTGTATGAACATGGAAATATCTACACCGCCATCTCTATGAACATGGAAATATCTACACCGCCATCTGTATGAACATGGAAATATCTACTCCGCTATCTGTATGAACATGGAAATATCTACACCGCTCTCTGTACGAACATGGAAATATCTACACCACTATCTGTATGAACATGGAAATATCTACACCGCTATGTGTATGAACATGCAAATATCTACACAGCTATCTGTATACCAATGGAAATATCTACACTGCAGTCTCTATAAACATGGAAATATCTACACTGCTATCTGTATAAACATGGAAATATCTACACCGCCATTTGGATGAACATGGAAATATCTACACCGCTAACTATGAATATGGAAATATCTACACCGCTATCTGAATAAACATGGAAATATCTACACCGCTATCTCTATGAACATGCAAATATCTACACAGCTATCTGTATATCAATGGAAATACCTACACTGCTAGCTCTATAAACATGGTAATAACTACACTGCTATCTGTATAAACATGGAAATATCTACACCGTCATCTCTATGAACATGGAAATACCTACACCGACATTTGTATGAACATGGAAATATCCACACCGCTATCTGTGTAAACATGGAAATGTCTACACCGCTATCTGTGTAAACATGGAAATATCTACACCGCCATCTGTGTAAACATGAAAATATTTACACCGCCATCCCTATAAACGTGGAAATATCTACACTGCCATCTGTATGAACATGGAAATATCTACACCGCAATCTCTATAAACGTGGAAATATCTACACCGCTATCTGTATGAACTTGGAAATATCTACACTGCTCTCTCTATAAAACTGAAATTATCTACACCACTATCTCTATAAACATGGAAATATCTACACTGCTATCTGTATAAACATGGAAATATCTACAACGCTATCTGTATAAACATGGAAATATCTTCACCGTTATCTGTATAAACATGGAAATATCTACAACGCTGTCTCTATAAACTTGGAAATAACTACACAACTATCTCTGTAAACCTGGAAATATCTAGACCGCCATCTCTATAAACATGGAAATATCTACACCACCATCTGTATAAACATGGAAATATCTATACCGCTATCTGCATAAACATGGAAATATCTACACCGCCATCTCTATGAACATGGAAATATCTACACCGCCATCTGTACGAACATGGAAATATCTATACCGCCATCTGTATGAACATGTAAATATCTACACCGCCATCTGTATGAACATGGAAATATCTTCACCGCTAACTGTATGAACATGGAAATATCTACACCGCTATCTGAATGAACATGGAAATATCTACACCGTTATCTGTATGAACATGGAAATATCTACACCGCTGTCTGTAAGAACATGGAAATATCTACACCGCTATCTGTACGAACATGGAAATATCTATACCGCTATTTATATGAACATGCAAATATCTACACAGCTATCTGTATATCAATGGAAATATCTACAATGCTATTTCTATACACATGGAAATATCTACACTGCTATCTGTATAAACATGGAAATATCTACACTGCCACCTGTGTGAACATGGAAATATCTACACTGCCATCCGTACGAACATGGAAATATCTACACCGCCATCTGTATGAACATGTAAATATCTGCACCGCCATCTGTATGAACATGGAAATATCTACACCGCTAACTGTATGAACATGGAAATATCTACACTGCTATCTGTATGAACATGGAAATATCTACACCGCTATCTGTATGAACATGGAAATATCTACACCGCCATCTGTATGAACATGGAAATATCAACACCGCCATCTATATGAACATGTAAATATCTACACTGCCATCTGTAAGAACATGGAAATATCTACGCCGCTAACTGTATGAACATGGAAATATCTACACCGCTATCTGTATGAACATGGAAATATCTACACCGCTATTTGTATAAACATGGAAATATCTACACCGCTATCTGTATGAACATGCAAATATCTACAGAGCTATCTGTATATCAATGGAAATATCTACACTGCTATCTCTATAAACATGGAAATAACTACACTGCTATCTGTATAAACATGGAAATATCTACACCACCATCTCCATGAACATGGAAATATCTACACCGCCATTTGTATGAACATGGAAATATCTACACCGCCATCTCTATGAACATGGAAATATCTACACCGCCATTTGTATGAACATGGAAATATCTACACCGCCATCTGCATGAACATGGAAGTATCTACACCGCCATCTCTATCAACGTGGAAATATCTACACCGCTATCTGTATGAACTTGGAAATATCTACACTGCTCTCAGTATAAATTGAAATTATCTACACCAGTATCTCTATAAACATGGAAATATCTACACTGCTAACAGAATAAACATGGAAATATCTTCACCGCTATCTGTATAAACATGGAAATATCTACACTGCTATCTCTATAAACATGGAAATAACTACACTGCTATCTGTATGAACATGGAAATATCTACACCGCTATCTGTATAAACATGGAAATATCTACACCGCCATTTGTATGAACATGGAAATATCTACACCGCTATCTGTATTAACATGGAAATGTCTACACCGCTATCTGAATGAACATGGATATATCTACACAGCCATCTGGATGAACATGGAAATATCTACACCGCCATCTGTACAAACATGTAAATATCTGCACCGCCATCTCTATGACCTTGAAAATATCTACACCACCATCTGTACGAACATGGAAATATCTACACCGCCATCTGTACAAACATGTAAATATCTGCACCGCCATCTGTATGAATATGGAAATATCTACACCGTTATCACTATGAACATGGAAATATCTACACTGCTAACTGTAGGAACATGGAAATATATACACCGCTATCTCTATGAACCTGGAAATATCTACACCGCTATCTGCATGAACATGGAAATATCTACACCGTTATCTGTATGAACATGGAAATATCTACACCGCTATCTGTACGAACATGGAAATATCTACACCGCTATCTGTATGAACATGCAAATAACTACACAGCTATCTGTATATCAATGGAAATATCCACACTGCTATCTCTATAAACATGGAAATATCTACACCACCACCTATATGAACATGGAAATATCTACACTGCCATCCGTACGAACATGGAAATATCTACACCGCCATCTGTATGAACAAGTAAATATCTACACCGCCATCTGTATGAACATGGAGATATCTACACCGCTATCTGAATAAACATGGAAATATCTACACCGCTATCTGTATAAACATGGAAATATCAGCACCGCTATCTGTATGAACATGGAAATATCTACACCGCTATCTCTATGAACATGGAAATATCTACGCCGCTAACTGTATGAACATGGAAATATCTACACAGCCATCTGGATGAACATGGAAATATCTACACCGATATCTGTATAAACATGGAAATATCTACACCGCCATCTGTATGAACATGGAAATATCTGCACCGCCATCTGTATGAACATAGAAATATCTACACCGCCATCTGTATGAAGAAGGAGATATCTACACCGCTATCTGTATAAACATGGAAATATCTACACCGCTATCTGTATGAACATGGAAATATCTACACCGCTATCTGTATAAACACGGAAATATGTACACCGCTACCTGTATAAACATGGAAGTATCAGCACCGCTATCGGTATGAACATGGCAATATCTACACGGCTATCTGTATGAACATGGAAATATCTACAACGCTATCTGTATTAACATGGAAATATCTTCACCGCCATCTGTATGAACATGGATATATCTACTCAGCCATCTGGATGAACATGGAAATATTTACACCGCTATCTGTATGAACATGGAAATATCTACACCGCTTTCTGTATGAACATGGAAATATCTACACAGCCATCTGGATGAACATGGAATTATCTACACCTCTATCTGTGTAAACATGCATACATCTTCACCGCTATCTGTATAAACATGGAAATATCTACACCGCTATCTTTATGAACATGGAAATATCTACACAGCTAACTGTTTGAACAGGGAAATATCTACACCGCTATCTGCAAGAAAATGGAAATATCTACACAGCTATCTGCATATACATGGAAATATCTACACAGCTATCTCTTTACACATGGAAATAACTACACTGCTATCTGTATGAACATGGAAATATCTACACCGCCATCTGTATGAAGATGGAAATATCTGCACCGCCATCTGTATGAACATGTAAATATCTACGCCGCCATCTGAATTAAGATGGAGATATCTACACCGCTATCTGAATAAACATGGAAATATCTACACCGCTATCTGTATAAACATGGAAATATCAGCACCGCTATCTGTATGAACATGGAAATATCTACACCGCTATCTCTATGAACATGGAAATATCTACGCCGCTAACTGTATGAACATGGAAATATCTACACCGCTATCTGTATGAACATGGAAATATCTACACCGCTATTTGTATAAACATGGAAATATCTACACCGCTATCTGTATGAACATGCAAATATCTACAGAGCTATCTGTATATCAATGGAAATATCTACACTGCTATCTCTATAAACATGGAAATAACTACACTGCTATCTGTATAAACATGGAAATATCTACACCACCATCTCCATGAACATGGAAATATCTACACCGCCATTTGTATGAACATGGAAATATCTACACCGCCATCTGCATGAACATGGAAGTATCTACACCGCCATCTCTATCAACGTGGAAATATCTACACCGCTATCTGTATGAACTTGGAAATATCTACACTGCTCTCAGTATAAATTGAAATTATCTACACCAGTATCTCTATAAACATGGAAATATCTACACTGCTAACAGAATAAACATGGAAATATCTTCACCGCTATCTGTATAAACATGGAAATATCTACACTGCTATCTCTATAAACATGGAAATAACTACACTGCTATCTGTATGAACATGGAAATATCTACACCGCTATCTGTATAAACATGGAAATATCTACACCGCCATTTGTATGAACATGGAAATATCTACACCGCTATCTGTATTAACATGGAAATGTCTACACCGCTATCTGAATGAACATGGATATATCTACACAGCCATCTGGATGAACATGGAAATATCTACACCGCCATCTGTACAAACATGTAAATATCTGCACCGCCATCTCTATGACCTTGAAAATATCTACACCACCATCTGTACGAACATGGAAATATCTACACCGCCATCTGTACAAACATGTAAATATCTGCACCGCCATCTGTATGAATATGGAAATATCTACACCGTTATCTCTATGAACATGGAAATATCTACACTGCTAACTGTAGGAACATGGAAATATATACACCGCTATCTGTATGAACCTGGAAATATCTACACCGCTATCTGCATGAACATGGAAATATCTACACCGTTATCTGTATGAACATGGAAATATCTACACCGCTATCTGTACAAACATGGAAATATCTACACCGCTATCTGTATGAACATGCAAATAACTACACAGCTATCTGTATATCAATGGAAATATCCACACTGCTATCTCTATAAACATGGAAATATCTACACCACCACCTATATGAACATGGAAATATCTACACTGCCATCCGTACGAACATGGAAATATCTACACCGCCATCTGTATGAACAAGTAAATATCTACACCGCCATCTGTATGAACATGGAAATATCTACACCGCTAACTGTATGAACATGGAAATATCTACACCACTATTGGTATGAACATGGAAATATCTACACCGCTATCTGTATGAACATGGAAATATCTACACCGCCATCTGTATGAACATGGAAATATCTACACCGCCATCTATATGAACATGTAAATATCTACACCGCCATCTGTATGAACATGTAAATATCTGCACCGCCATCTGTATGAACATGGAAATATCTACACCGCTAACTGTATGAACATGGAAATATCTACACCGCTATCTGTATGAACATGGAAATAACTACACCGCTATCTGTATGAACATGGAAATATCTACACCGCCATCTGTATGAACATGGAAATATCTACACCGCCATCTGTATGAACATGTAAATATCTACATAGCCATCTGTAAGAACATCGAAATATCTACGCCGCTAACTGTATGAACATGGAAATAACTACACCGCTATCTGTATGAACATGGAAATATCTACACCGCCATCTGTATGAACATGGAAATATCAACACCGCCATCTATATGAACATGTAAATATCTACACTGCCATCTGTAAGAACATGGAAATATCTACGCCGCTAACTGTATGAACATGGAAATATCAACACCGCTATCTGTATGAACATGGAAATATCTACACCGCTATTTGTATAAACATGGAAATATCTACACCGCTATCTGTATGAACATGCAAATATCTACAGAGCTATCTGTATATCAATGGAAATATCTACACTGCTATCTCTATAAACATGGAAATAACTACACTGCTATCTGTATAAACATGGAAATATCTACACCACCATCTCCATGAACATGGAAATATCTACACCACCGTTTGTATGAACATGGAAATATCTACACCGCCATCTCTATGAACATGGAAATATCTACACCGCCATTTGTATGAACATGGAAATATCTACACCGCCATCTGCATGAACATGGAAGTATCTACACCGCCATCTCTATCAACGTGGAAATATCTACACCGCTATCTGTATGAACTTGGAAATATCTACACTGCTCTCAGTATAAATTGAAATTATCTACACCAGTATCTCTATAAACATGGAAATATCTACACTGCTAACAGAATAAACATGGAAATATCTTCACCGCTATCTGTATAAACATGGAAATATCTACACTGCTATCTCTATAAACATGGAAATAACTACACTGCTATCTGTATGAACATGGAAATATCTACACCGCTATCTGTATAAACATGGAAATATCTACACCGCCATTTGTATGAACATGGAAATATCTACACCGCTATCTGTATTAACATGGAAATGTCTACACCGCTATCTGAATGAACATGGATATATCTACACAGCCATCTGGATGAACATGGAAATATCTACACCGCCATCTGTACAAACATGTAAATATCTGCACCGCCATCTCTATGACCTTGAAAATATCTACACCACCATCTGTACGAACATGGAAATATCTACACCGCCATCTGTACAAACATGTAAATATCTGCACCGCCATCTGTATGAATATGGAAATATCTACACCGTTATCTCTATGAACATGGAAATATCTACACTGCTAACTGTAGGAACATGGAAATATATACACCGCTATCTGTATGAACCTGGAAATATCTACACCGCTATCTGCATGAACATGGAAATATCTACACCGTTATCTGTATGAACATGGAAATATCTACACCGCTATCTGTACGAACATGGAAATATCTACACCGCTATCTGTATGAACATGCAAATAACTACACAGCTATCTGTATATCAATGGAAATATCCACACTGCTATCTCTATAAACATGGAAATATCTACACCACCACCTATATGAACATGGAAATATCTACACTGCCATCCGTACGAACATGGAAATATCTACACCGCCATCTGTATGAACAAGTAAATATCTACACCGCCATCTGTATGAACATGGAAATATCTACACCGCTAACTGTATGAACATGGAAATATCTACACCACTATTGGTATGAACATGGAAATAACTACACCGCTATCTGTATGAACATGGAAATATCTACACCGCCATCTGTATGAACATGGAAATATCTACACCGCCATCTATATGAACATGTAAATATCTACACCGCCATCTGTATGAACATGTAAATATCTGCACCGCCATCTGTATGAACATGGAAATATCTACACCGCTAACTGTATGAACATGGAAATATCTACACCGCTATCTGTATGAACATGGAAATAACTACACCGCTATCTGTATGAACATGGAAATATCTACACCGCCATCTGTATGAACATGGAAATATCTACACCGCCATCTGTATGAACATGTAAATATCTACATAGCCATCTGTAAGAACATCGAAATATCTACGCCGCTAACTGTATGAACATGGAAATATCAACACCGCTATCTGTGTAAACATGCATACATCTTCACTGCTATCTGTATAAACATGGAAATATCTACACCGCTATCTTTATGAACATGGAAATATCTACACCGCTAACTGTTTGAACAGGGAAATATATACACCGCTATCTGCATGAAAATGGAAATATCTACATAGCTATCTGCATATACATGGAAATATCTACACAGCTATCTCTTTACACATGGAAATAACTACACCGCTATCTGTATGAACATGGAAATATCCACACCGCCATCTGTATGAACATGGAAATATCTGCACCGCCATTTGTATGAACATATAAATATCTACAATACCATTTGTATTAAGATGGAGATACCTACACCGCCATCTACATAAACATTGAAATATCTACACCGCTATCTGTATGAACATGGAAATATCTTCACCGCCATCTGTATGAACATGGATATGTCTACACAGCCATCTGGATGAACATGGAAATATCTACACCGATATCTGTATAAACATGGAAATATCTACACCGCCATCTGTATGAACATGGAAATATCTGCACCGCCATCTGTATGAACATAGAAATATCTACACCGCCATCTGTATGAAGAAGGAGATATCTACACCGCTATCTGTATAAACATGGAAATATCTACACCGCTATCTGTATGAACATGGAAATATCTACACCGCTATCTGTATAAACACGGAAATATGTACACCGCTACCTGTATAAACATGGAAGTATCAGCACCGCTATCGGTATGAACATGGCAATATCTACACGGCTATCTGTATGAACATGGAAATATCTACAACGCTATCTGTATTAACATGGAAATATCTTCACCGCCATCTGTATGAACATGGATATATCTACTCAGCCATCTGGATGAACATGGAAATATTTACACCGCTATCTGTATGAACATGGAAATATCTACACCGCTTTCTGTATGAACATGGAAATATCTACACAGCCATCTGGATGAACATGGAATTATCTACACCTCTATCTGTGTAAACATGCATACATCTTCACCGCTATCTGTATAAACATGGAAATATCTACACCGCTATCTTTATGAACATGGAAATATCTACACAGCTAACTGTTTGAACAGGGAAATATCTACACCGCTATCTGCAAGAAAATGGAAATATCTACACAGCTATCTGCATATACATGGAAATATCTACACAGCTATCTCTTTACACATGGAAATAACTACACTGCTATCTGTATGAACATGGAAATATCTACACCGCCATCTGTATGAAGATGGAAATATCTGCACCGCCATCTGTATGAACATGTAAATATCTACGCCGCCATCTGAATTAAGATGGAGATATCTACACCGCTATCTGAATAAACATGGAAATATCTACACCGCTATCTGTATAAACATGGAAATATCAGCACCGCTATCTGTATGAACATGGAAATATCTACACCGCTATCTCTATGAACATGGAAATATCTACACCGCTATCTGTATGAACATGGAAATAGCTACACGGCTATCTGTATGAACATGGAAATACCTACACCACTATCTGTATGAACATGGAAATATCTACACCGCTAACAGCATGAACATGGATATATCTACACAACCATCTGGATGAACATGGAAATATCTACACCGCTATCTGCATGAACATGGAAATATCTACACCGCTATCTGTGTAAACATGAATACATCTTCAACGCTATCTGTATAAACATGCATATATCTACACCGCTATCTGTATGAACATGGAAATATCTACACCGCTACCTGTATAAACATGGAAATATCAGCACCGCTATCTGTATGAACGTGGAAATATCTACACCGCCATTTGTATGAACATGGAAATATCTACACCGCCATCTCTATGAACATGGAAATACCTACACCGCCATTTGTATGAACATGGAAATATCTACACCGCCATCTCTATGAACATGGATATATCTACACCGGCATCTGGATGAACATGGAAATATCTACACCGCTTTCTGCATGAACATGGAAATATCTACACCGCTATCTGTATATCTATGGAAAATCTACGCTGCTATCTCTATAAACAAGGAAATAACTACACTGCTATCTGTATCAACATGGAAATATCTACACCGCCATCTCTATGAACATGGAAATATCTACACAGCCATCTGTATGAACATGGAAATATCTACACCGCCATCTGTATGAACATGGATGTATCTACACCGGCATCTGGATGAACATGGAAATAACTACACCGCTATCTGCAGGAACATGGAAATATCTACACAGCTATCTGCATACACATGGAAATATCTCCACAGATTTCTAAAGAAATATAGAAGTAACTACAGCGCTATGTCTATAAACTTCGAAATATCTACACCGCCATCTGTATGAAGATGGAAATATCTACACCACCATCTGTATAACCATGGAAATATCTATACCGCCATCTGCATAAACATGGAAATATCTACACCACCATCTGTATAAACATTGAAATATCTATACCGCTCTCTGCATAAATATGGAAGTATATACACCGCCATCTGTATTAAGATGGAATATCTACACCGCTATCTGTATAAACATGGAAATATCCGCACCACTACCTGTATAAACATGGAAATAACCGCACCGCTATCTGTATAAACATGGAAATATCTACACCGCTATCTGCATAAACATGGAAATATACACACCGCTATCTGTGTAAACATGGAAATGTCCGCACCGCTATCTGTGTAAACATGGAAATATCTACACCGCCATCTGTGTAAACATGAAAATATCTACACTGCCATCTCTATAAACATGGAAATATCTACACCGCCATCTGTATGAGCATGGAAATATCTACACCGCCATCTCTATAAACCTGGAAATATCTACACCGCTATCTGTATGAACTTGGAAATATCTACACTGCTATCTGTGTAAAATTGGAATTATCTACACTGCTATCTCTATCAACATGGAAATATCTACACCGCTATCTGTATAAACATGGAAATATCTACACCGCTATCTGTATAAACATGGAAATATCTTCACCGCTGTCTCTATAAACATGGAAATATCTACAACGCTGTCTCTATAAACATGGAAATATCAACAACACTGTCTCTATAATCTTGGAAATAACTACACTACAATCTCTATAAACATGGAAATATCTAGACCGCCATCTCTATAAACATGGAAATATCTACACCACCATCTGTATAAACATGGAAATATCTATACCGCTCTCTGCATAAACATGGAAATATCTACACCGCCATCTCTATGAACATGGAAATACCTACACCACCATCTGTACGAACATGGAAATATCTACACCGCCATCTGTATGAACATGTAAATATCTACACCGCCATCTGTATGAACATGGAAATATCTACAGCGTTATCTGTAAGAACATGGAAATATCTACACCGGTATCTGTATGAACATGGAAATATCTACACCGCTATCTGTATGAACATGCAAATATCTACAAAGCTATCTGTATATCAATGGAAATATCTACACTGCTATCTATATAAACATGGAAATAACTACACTGCTATCTGTATAAACATGGAAATAGCTACACCGCCATCTCTATGAACATGGAAATATCTACACCGCCATTTGTATGAACATGGAAATATCTACACCGCCATCTCTATGAACATGTAAGTATCTACACTGTCATCTGTATGAACATGGAAAAATCTACACCGCTAACTGTACGTACATGGAAATATCTACACCGCTATCTGTATGAACATGGAAATATCTACACCGCTATCTGTGTAAACATGCATACATCTTCACCGCTATCTGTATCTACATGGAAATATCTACACCGCTATCTGTATGAACATGGAAATATCTACACCGCTATCTGTATGAACATGGAAATATCTTCACCGCCATCTGTATGAACATGGATATATCTACACAGCCCTCTGGATGAACATGGAAATATCTGCACCGCTATCTGTATGAACATGGAAATATCTACACCGCTATCTGTATGAACGTGGATATATCTACACAGACATCTGGATGAACATGGAAATATCTACACCGCTATCTGTGTAAACATGCATACATCTTCACTGCTATCTGTATAAACATGGAAATATCTACACCGCTATCTTTATGAACATGGAAATATCTACACCGCTAACTGTTTGAACAGGGAAATATATACACCGCTATCTGCATGAAAATGGAAATATCTACATAGCTATCTGCATATACATGGAAATATCTACACAGCTATCTCTTTACACATGGAAATAACTACACCGCTATCTGTATGAACATGGAAATATCCACACCGCCATCTGTATGAACATGGAAATATCTGCACCGCCATTTGTATGAACATATAAATATCTACAATACCATTTGTATTAAGATGGAGATACCTACACCGCCATCTACATAAACATTGAAATATCTACACCGCTATCTGTATGAACATGGAAATATCTTCACCGCCATCTGTATGAACATGGATATGTCTACACAGCCATCTGGATGAACATGGAAATATCTACACCGATATCTGTATAAACATGGAAATATCTACACCGCCATCTGTATGAACATGGAAATATCTGCACCGCCATCTGTATGAACATAGAAATATCTACACCGCCATCTGTATGAAGAAGGAGATATCTACACCGCTATCTGTATAAACATGGAAATATCTACACCGCTATCTGTATGAACATGGAAATATCTACACCGCTATCTGTATAAACACGGAAATATGTACACCGCTACCTGTATAAACATGGAAGTATCAGCACCGCTATCGGTATGAACATGGCAATATCTACACGGCTATCTGTATGAACATGGAAATATCTACAACGCTATCTGTATTAACATGGAAATATCTTCACCGCCATCTGTATGAACATGGATATATCTACTCAGCCATCTGGATGAACATGGAAATATTTACACCGCTATCTGTATGAACATGGAAATATCTACACCGCTTTCTGTATGAACATGGAAATATCTACACAGCCATCTGGATGAACATGGAATTATCTACACCTCTATCTGTGTAAACATGCATACATCTTCACCGCTATCTGTATAAACATGGAAATATCTACACCGCTATCTTTATGAACATGGAAATATCTACACAGCTAACTGTTTGAACAGGGAAATATCTACACCGCTATCTGCAAGAAAATGGAAATATCTACACAGCTATCTGCATATACATGGAAATATCTACACAGCTATCTCTTTACACATGGAAATAACTACACTGCTATCTGTATGAACATGGAAATATCTACACCGCCATCTGTATGAAGATGGAAATATCTGCACCGCCATCTGTATGAACATGTAAATATCTACGCCGCCATCTGAATTAAGATGGAGATATCTACACCGCTATCTGAATAAACATGGAAATATCTACACCGCTATCTGTATAAACATGGAAATATCAGCACCGCTATCTGTATGAACATGGAAATATCTACACCGCTATCTCTATGAACATGGAAATATCTACACCGCTATCTGTATGAACATGGAAATAGCTACACGGCTATCTGTATGAACATGGAAATACCTACACCACTATCTGTATGAACATGGAAATATCTACACCGCTAACAGCATGAACATGGATATATCTACACAACCATCTGGATGAACATGGAAATATCTACACCGCTATCTGCATGAACATGGAAATATCTACACCGCTATCTGTGTAAACATGAATACATCTTCAACGCTATCTGTATAAACATGCATATATCTACACCGCTATCTGTATGAACATGGAAATATCTACACCGCTACCTGTATAAACATGGAAATATCAGCACCGCTATCTGTATGAACGTGGAAATATCTACACCGCTATCTGTTTGAACATGGAAATATCTAAACCGCTATCAGCATGAAAATGGAAATATCTATACAGCTATCTGCATATACATGGAAATATCTACACATCTATCTCTTTACACATGTAAATAACTACACCGCTATCTGTATGAACATGGAAATGTCTGCACCGCCATCTGTATGTACATATAAATATCTACACCGCCATCTGTATTAAGATGGAGATATCTACACCGCTATCTGTATAAACATGGAAATATCTACACCGCTATCTGAATAAACAGGGAAATATCTACACCGCTCTCTGTATAAACATGGAAATATCAGCACCGGTATCTGTATGAACATGGAAATATCTTCACCGCCATCTGTAGGAACATGGATATATCTACACAGCCACCTGGATGAACATGGAAATATCTACACCGCTATCTGTATGAACATGGAAATATCTACACCGCTATCTGTGTAAACATGCATACATCTTCACCGCTATCTGTATAAACATGGAAATATCTACACTGCTATCTGTATGAACATGGAAATATCTACACCGCTATCTGTTTGAACATGGAAATATCTACACCGCTATCTGCATGAAAATGGAAATATCTACACAGCGATCTGCATATACATGGAAATATCTACAAAGCTATCTCTTTACACGTGGAAATAATTACAGCGCTATCTCTATAAACATGGAAATAGCTACACCGCCATCTGTATGAACATGGAAATATCTGCACCGCCATCTGTATGAACATATAAATATCTACACCGCCATCTATATTAAAATGGAGATATCTACACCGCTATCTGTATAAACTTGGAAATATCTACACTGCTATCTCTATGAACATGGAAATTTCTACACCGCTATCTGTATGAACATGGAAATAGCTACACCGCTATCTGTATGTACATGGAAATATCTACACCACTACCAGTATGAACATGGAAATATCTTCACCGCTATTTGTATGAACATGGATATATCTACACAGCCATCTGGATGAACACGGAAATATCTACACCACTATCTGTATGAACATGGAAATATCTACACCGCTATCTGTGTAAATATGCATACATCTTCACCGCAATCTGTATAAACATGGAAATATCTACACCGCTCTCTGTATGAACATGGGAATATCTACACCGCTATCTGTTTGAACATGTAAATATCTACACCGCTATCTGCATGAAAATGGAAATATCTACACAGCTATCTGCATATACATGGAAATATCTACACAGCTATCTCTTTACACATGGAAATAACTACACCGCTATCTGTATGAACATGGAAATATCTTCACCGCCATCTGTATGAACATGGAAATAGCTGCACCGATATCGGTATGAACATATACATATCTACACGGTCATCTGTATTAAGATGGAGATATCTACACCGATATCTGTATAAACATGGAAATATCTACACCGCTATCTGTATAAACATGGCAATATCTACACCGCTATCTGTATAAACATGGAAATATCAGCACCGCTGTCTGTATGAACATGGAAATATCAGCCCCTCTATCTGTATGAACATGGAGATATCTACACCGCTATCTGTATGAACATGGAAGTATCTAGACCGCTATCTGAATGAACATGGAAATACCTTCACCGCCATCTGTATGAACATGGATATATCTAAACAGCCATCTGGATGAACATGGATATATCTACACAGCCCTCTGGATGAACATGGAAATATCCACACCGCTATCTGTGTAAACATGGAAATATCTACACCGCTATCTGTATGAACATGGAAATATCTACACCGCTATCTCTATGAACAAGGAAATATCTTCAACGCCATCTGTACGAACATGGATATATCTACAGAGACATCTGGATGAACATGGAAATATCTACACCGCCATCTGTATGAGGATATCAATATCTACACCGCCATCTGTATTAAGATGGAGATAACTACACCGCTATCTGTATAAACCTGGAAATATCTACACGGCTATCTGTATAAACATGGAAATATCTACACCGCTATCTGGATAAACATGGAAATTTCTACACCGCTACCTGTATAAACATGGAAATATCAGCACCGCTATCTGTAGGAAGATGGAGATATCTACACCGCCATCTGTATAAACCTGGAAATATCTACACCGCTATCTGTATAAACATGGAAATATCTACACCACTATCTGAATGAACATGGAAATATCTACACCGCTATCTTTATGAACATGGATATATCTACACAGCCATCTGGATGAACATGGAAATATCTACACCGCTATCTCTATGAACATGGAAATATCTACACCGCTATCTGTGAAAACATGCATACATCTTCACCGCTATCTGTATAAACATGGAAATATCTACACCGCTATCTGTATGAACATGGAAATAGCTACACCGCTATCTGTATGAACATGGAAATATCTACACCGCTATCTGTATGAACATGGATATATCTACACAGCCATCTGGATGAACATGGAAATATCTACACCGCTATGTGTGTAAACATGCATACATCTTCACCGCTATCTGTATAAACATGGAAATATCTACACCGCTATCTGTATGAACATGGAAATATCTGCACCGCTATCTGTATGAACATGGAAATATCTACACCGCTATCTGTTTGAAGATGGAAATATATACAGCGCTATCTGCATGAAAATGGAAATATCTACACAGCTATCTGCATATACATGGAAATATCTACACAGCTATCTCTTTACACGTGGAAATAACTACACCGCTATCTGTATGAACATGGAAATATCTACACCGCCATCTGTATGAACATGGAAATATCTGCACCGCCATCTGTATGAACATTTAAATATCTACACCGCCAACTGTATTAAGATGGAGATATCTACACCGCTATCTGAATAAACATGGAAATATCTACACAGCTATCTGTATAAACATGGAAATATCTACACCGCTATCTTTATAAACATGGAAATATCTACACCGCTACCTGTACAAACATGGAAATATCAGCACCGCTATCTGTATGAACCTGGAAATATCTACACCGCTATCTGTATGAACATGGAAATATCTACACCGCTATCTGTATGAACATATAAATATCTACACCGCCATCTGTATTAAGAAGGCAATATCTAAACCGCTATCTGTATAAACATGGAAATATCTACACCGCTGCCTGTATAAACATGGAAATATCAGCACCGATCTCGGTATGAAAATGGAGATATCTACACCGCAATCTGTATGAACACGGAAATATCTACACAGCTATCTGTATGAACATGGAAATAGCTACACCGTTATCTGTATGAACATGGAAATAGCTACACCGCTATCTGTATGAAGATGGAAATATCTACACCGCTATCTGTATGAAGATGGATATATCTACACAGCCATCTGGATGAACATGGAAATATCTACACCGCTATCTGTATGAACATGGAAATATCTACACCGCTATCTGTATGAACATGGATATATCTACACAGCCATCTGGATGAACATGGAAATATCTACACTGCTATCTGTGTAAACATGCATACATCTTCACCACTATCTGTATAAACATAGAAATATCTACACCGCTATCTGTATGAACATGGAAATATCTACACCGCTATCTGTATGAACATGGAAATATCTACACTGCTATCTGTTTGAACATGGAAATATCTACACCGCTATCTGCATGAAAATGGATATATATACACTGCTATCTGCATATACATTTAAATATCTACACAGCTATCTCTTTACACATGGAAATAACTACACCGATATCTGTATGAACATGGACATATCTACACCGCCATCTGTATGAACATGGAAATCTCTGCACCGCCATCTGTATGAACATATAAATATCTACACCGCCATCTGTATTAAGATGGATTTATCTATACTGCTATCTGTATAAACATGGAAATATCTACACCGCCATCTGTATCAACATATAAATATCTACACCGCCATCTGTATTAAGAAGGAAATATCTAAACCGCTATCTGTATAAACGTGGAAATATCTACACTGCTGAATGTATAAACATGGAAATATCAGCACCACTATCTGTATGAACATGGAAATATCTACACCGCAATCTGTATGAACATGGATATATCTACACAGCCATCTGGATGAACATGGAAATATCTACACCGCTATCTGAATGAACATGGAAATATCTACACCGCTATCTGTGTAAACATGGATACATCTTCACCGCTATCTTTATAAACATGGAAATATCTACACTGCTATCTGTATGAACATGGAAATATCTACACCGCTATCTGTTTGAAGTTGGAAATATCTACACCGCTATCTGCATGAAAATGGAAATATCTACACAGCTATCTGCATATACTTGGAAATATCTATGCAGCTATCTCTTTACACATGGAAATAACTACACCGCTATCTCTATAAACATGGAAATATCTGCACTGCCATCTGTATGAACATGGAAATATCTGCACTGCCATCTGTATGAACATATAAATATCTACACCGCCATGTGTATTAAAATGGAGATATCAACACCGCCATCTGTATAAACATGGAAATATCTACACCGCTATCTGTATGAACATGGAAATATCTACACCGCTATCTGTATAAACATGGAAATATCTACACTGCAACCTGTATAAACATGGAAATATCAGCACCGCAATCTGTTTGAACATGGAAATATCTACACCGCTATCTGTATGAATATGGAAATATCTACACCACTCTCTGTATGAACATGGAAATAGCTACACAGCCATCTGGATGAACATGGAAATATGTAAACCGCTATCTGTATGAACATGGATATATCTACACAGCCATCTGGATGAACATGGAAATATCTACACCGCTATCTGTATGAAAATGGAAATACATACACCGCTATCTGTATGAACATGGAAATATATACACCGCTTTCTGTATGAACATGGAAATATCTACACCGCTATCTATATGAACATGGAAATATCTTCACTGCCATCTGTATGAACATGGATATATCTACACAGCCATCTGGATGAACATGGAAATATCTGCACCGCTATCAGTATGAACATGGAAATATCTACACCGCTGTCTGTATGAACATGGATATATCTACACAGCCATCTGGATGAACATGGAAATATCTACACCGCTATCTTTATGAACATGGAAATATCTACACCGCTATCTGAACTGGGAAATATATACACCGCTATCTGCATGAAAATGGAAATATCTACACAGCTATCTGCTTATACTTGGAAATATCTACGCAGCTATCTCTTTACACATGGAAATAACTACACCGCTATGTGTATAAACATGGAAATATCTTCACCGCTATCTGTATGAACATGGAAATATCTACACCGCCATCTGTATGAACATGGAAATATCTGCACTGCCATCTGTATGAACATATAAATATCTACACCGCCATCTGTATTAAGATGGAGATATCTACACCGCTATGTGTATAAACATTGAAAAATCTACACCGCTACCTCTATAAACATGGAAATATATACACCGCTATCTGTATAACCATGGAAATATCTACACCGTTACCTGTATAAACATGGAAATATCTACACCGCTACCTGTATAAACATGGAAATATCAGCACCGCTATCTGTATAAACATGGGAATATCTATACCGCTACCTGTATAAACATGGAAATATCAGCACCGCAATCTGTAGGAACATGGAAATAACTACACCGCCATCTGTATGAACATGGAAGTATCTGCACCGCCATCTGTGTTAAGATGGAGATATCTACACTGCTATCTGTATAAACATGGAAATATCTACACCACTATCTGTATAAATATGGAAATATCTACACCGCTATGTGTATAAACATGGAAATATCTACACTGCTATCTGTATAAACATGGAAATATCTACACCGCTACCTGTATAAACATGGAAATATCAGCACCGCTATCGGTTTGAACATGGAAATATCTACACCGCTATCTGTATGAACATGGAAATATCTACACCGCTATCTGTATAAACATGGAAATATCTACACTGCTACCTGTATAAACATGGAAATATCAGCACCGCAATCTGTATGAACATGGAAATATCTACACCGCTATCTGTTTGAATATGGAAATATCTACACCACTCTCTGTATGAACATGGAAATAGCTACACAGCCATCTGGATGAACATGGAAATATCTAAACCGCTATCTGTTTGAACATGGATATATCTACACAGCCATCTGGATGAAAATGGAAATATCTACACCGCTATCTGTATGAAAATGGAAATACATACACCGCTATCTGTGTGAACATGGAAATATCTACACCGCTATCTGTATGAACATGGAAATATCTACACCGCTATCTATAGGAACATGGAAATATCTTCACCGCCATCTGTGTAAACATGGATATATCTACACAGCCATCTGGATGAACGTGGAAATATCTGCACCGCTTTCTGTACGAACATGGAAATATCTACACCGCTGTCTGTATGAACATGGATATATCTACACAGCCATCTGGATGAACATGGAAATATCTACACCGCTATCTGTGTAAACATGCATACATCTTCACCGCTATCTGTATAAACATGGAAATATCTACACCGCTATCTGTATGAACATGGAAATATCTGCACCGCTATCTGTATGAACATGGAAATATCTACACCGCTATCTGTTTGAAGATGGAAATATATACAGCGCTATCTGCATGAAAATGGAAATATCTACACAGCTATCTGCATATACATGGAAATATCTACACAGCTATCTCTTTACACGTGGAAATAACTACACCGCTATCTGTATGAACATGGAAATATCTACACCGCCATCTGTATGAACATGGAAATATCTGCACCGCCATCTGTATGAACATTTAAATATCTACACCGCCAACTGTATTAAGATGGAGATATCTACACCGCTATCTGAATAAACATGGAAATATCTACACAGCTATCTGTATAAACATGGAAATATCTACACCGCTATCTTTATAAACATGGAAATATCTACACCGCTACCTGTACAAACATGGAAATATCAGCACCGCTATCTGTATGAACCTGGAAATATCTACACCGCTATCTGTATGAACATGGAAATATCTACACCGCTATCTGTATGAACATATAAATATCTACACCGCCATCTGTATTAAGAAGGCAATATCTAAACCGCTATCTGTATAAACATGGAAATATCTACACCGCTGCCTGTATAAACATGGAAATATCAGCACCGATCTCGGTATGAAAATGGAGATATCTACACCGCAATCTGTATGAACACGGAAATATCTACACAGCTATCTGTATGAACATGGAAATAGCTACACCGTTATCTGTATGAACATGGAAATAGCTACACCGCTATCTGTATGAAGATGGAAATATCTACACCGCTATCTGTATGAAGATGGATATATCTACACAGCCATCTGGATGAACATGGAAATATCTACACCGCTATCTGTATGAACATGGAAATATCTACACCGCTATCTGTATGAACATGGATATATCTACACAGCCATCTGGATGAACATGGAAATATCTACACCGCTATCTGTGTAAACATGCATACATCTTCACCACTATCTGTATAAACATAGAAATATCTACACCACTATCTGTATGAACATGGAAATATCTACACCGCTATCTGTATGAACATGGAAATATCTACACTGCTATCTGTTTGAACATGGAAATATCTACACCGCTATCTGCATGAAAATGGAAATATATACACTGCTATCTGCATATACATTTAAATATCTACACAGCTATCTCTTTACACATGGAAATAACTACACCGATATCTGTATGAACATGGACATATCTACACCGCCATCTGTATGAACATGGAAATATCTGCACCGCCATCTGTATGAACATATAAATATCTACACCGCCATCTGTATTAAGATGGATTTATCTATACTGCTATCTGTATAAACATGGAAATATCTACACCGCCATCTGTATCAACATATAAATATCTACGCCGCCATCTGTATTAAGAAGGAAATATCTAAACCGCTATCTGTATAAACGTGGAAATATCTACACTGCTGAATGTATAAACATGGAAATATCAGCACCACTATCTGTATGAATATGGAAATATCTACACCGCAATCTGTATGAACATGGATATATCTACACAGCCATCTGGATGAACATGGAAATATCTACACCGCTATCTGAATGAACATGGAAATATCTACACCGCTATCTGTGTAAACATGGATACATCTTCACCGCTATCTTTATAAACATGGAAATATCTACACTGCTATCTGTATGAACATGGAAATATCTACACCGCTATCTGTTTGAAGTTGGAAATATCTACACCGCTATCTGCATGAAAATGGAAATATCTACACAGCTATCTGCATATACTTGGAAATATCTATGCAGCTATCTCTTTACACATGGAAATAACTACACCGCTATCTCTATAAACATGGAAATATCTACACTGCCATCTGTATGAACATGGAAATATCTGCACTGCCATCTGTATGAACATATAAATATCTACACCGCCATGTGTATTAAAATGGAGATATCAACACCGCCATCTGTATAAACATGGAAATATCTACACCGCTATCTGTATGAACATGGAAATATCTACACCGCTATCTGTATAAACATGGAAATATCTACACTGCAACCTGTATAAACATGGAAATATCAGCACCGCAATCTGTTTGAACATGGAAATATCTACACCGCTATCTGTATGAATATGGAAATATCTACACCACTCTCTGTATGAACATGGAAATAGCTACACAGCCATCTGGATGAACATGGAAATATCTAAACCGCTATCTGTATGAACATGGATATATCTACACAGCCATCTGGATGAACATGGAAATATCTACACCGCTATCTGTATGAAAATGGAAATACATACACCGCTATCTGTATGAACATGGAAATATATACACCGCTATCTGTATGAACATGGAAATATCTACACCGCTATCTATATGAACATGGAAATATCTTCACTGCCATCTGTATGAACATGGATATATCTACACAGCCATCTGGATGAACATGGAAATATCTGCACCGCTATCAGTATGAACATGGAAATATCTACACCGCTGTCTGTATGAACATGGATATATCTACACAGCCATCTGGATGAACATGGAAATATCTACACCGCTATCTGTGTAAACATGCATACATCTCCACTGCTATCTGGATAAACATGGAAATATCTACACCGCTATCTTTATGAACATGGAAATATCTACACCGCTATCTGAACTGGGAAATATATACACCGCTATCTGCATGAAAATGGAAATATCTACACAGCTATCTGCTTATACTTGGAAATATCTACGCAGCTATCTCTTTACACATGGAAATAACTACACCGCTATGTGTATAAACATGGAAATATCTTCACCGCTATCTGTATGAACATGGAAATAGCTACACCGCTATCTGTATGAACATGGAAATATCTACACCGCTATCTGTATGAACATGGATATATCTACACAGCCATCTGGATGAACATGGAAATATCTACACCGCTATCTCTATGAACATGGAAATATCTACACCGCTATCTGTGAAAACATGCATACATCTTCACCGCTATCTGTATAAACATGGAAATATCTACACCGCTATCTGTATGAACATGGAAATAGCTACACCGCTATCTGTATGAACATGGAAATATCTACACCGCTATCTGTATGAACATGGATATATCTACACAGCCATCTGGATGAACATGGAAATATCTACACCGCTATGTGTGTAAACATGCATACATCTTCACCGCTATCTGTATAAACATGGAAATATCTACACCGCTATCTGTATGAACATGGAAATATCTGCACCGCTATCTGTATGAACATGGAAATATCTACACCGCTATCTGTTTGAAGATGGAAATATATACAGCGCTATCTGCATGAAAATGGAAATATCTACACAGCTATCTGCATATACATGGAAATATCTACACAGCTATCTCTTTACACGTGGAAATAACTACACCGCTATCTGTATGAACATGGAAATATCTACACCGCCATCTGTATGAACATGGAAATATCTGCACCGCCATCTGTATGAACATTTAAATATCTACACCGCCAACTGTATTAAGATGGAGATATCTACACCGCTATCTGAATAAACATGGAAATATCTACACAGCTATCTGTATAAACATGGAAATATCTACACCGCTATCTTTATAAACATGGAAATATCTACACCGCTACCTGTACAAACATGGAAATATCAGCACCGCTATCTGTATGAACCTGGAAATATCTACACCGCTATCTGTATGAACATGGAAATATCTACACCGCTATCTGTATGAACATATAAATATCTACACCGCCATCTGTATTAAGAAGGCAATATCTAAACCGCTATCTGTATAAACATGGAAATATCTACACCGCTGCCTGTATAAACATGGAAATATCAGCACCGATCTCGGTATGAAAATGGAGATATCTACACCGCAATCTGTATGAACACGGAAATATCTACACAGCTATCTGTATGAACATGGAAATAGCTACACCGTTATCTGTATGAACATGGAAATAGCTACACCGCTATCTGTATGAAGATGGAAATATCTACACCGCTATCTGTATGAAGATGGATATATCTACACTGCCATCTGGATGAACATGGAAATATCTACACCGCTATCTGTATGAACATGGAAATATCTACACCGCTATCTGTATGAACATGGATATATCTACACAGCCATCTGGATGAACATGGAAATATCTACACCGCTATCTGTGTAAACATGCATACATCTTCACCACTATCTGTATAAACATAGAAATATCTACACCGCTATCTGTATGAACATGGAAATATCTACACCGCTATCTGTATGAACATGGAAATATCTACACTGCTATCTGTTTGAACATGGAAATATCTACACCGCTATCTGCATGAAAATGGATATATATACACTGCTATCTGCATATACATTTAAATATCTACACAGCTATCTCTTTACACATGGAAATAACTACACCGATATCTGTATGAACATGGACATATCTACACCGCCATCTGTATGAACATGGAAATCTCTGCACCGCCATCTGTATGAACATATAAATATCTACACCGCCATCTGTATTAAGATGGATTTATCTATACTGCTATCTGTATAAACATGGAAATATCTACACCGCCATCTGTATCAACATATAAATATCTACACCGCCATCTGTATTAAGAAGGAAATATCTAAACCGCTATCTGTATAAACGTGGAAATATCTACACTGCTGAATGTATAAACATGGAAATATCAGCACCACTATCTGTATGAACATGGAAATATCTACACCGCAATCTGTATGAACATGGATATATCTACACAGCCATCTGGATGAACATGGAAATATCTACACCGCTATCTGAATGAACATGGAAATATCTACACCGCTATCTGTGTAAACATGGATACATCTTCACCGCTATCTTTATAAACATGGAAATATCTACACTGCTATCTGTATGAACATGGAAATATCTACACCGCTATCTGTTTGAAGTTGGAAATATCTACACCGCTATCTGCATGAAAATGGAAATATCTACACAGCTATCTGCATATACTTGGAAATATCTATGCAGCTATCTCTTTACACATGGAAATAACTACACCGCTATCTCTATAAACATGGAAATATCTGCACTGCCATCTGTATGAACATGGAAATATCTGCACTGCCATCTGTATGAACATATAAATATCTACACCGCCATGTGTATTAAAATGGAGATATCAACACCGCCATCTGTATAAACATGGAAATATCTACACCGCTATCTGTATGAACATGGAAATATCTACACCGCTATCTGTATAAACATGGAAATATCTACACTGCAACCTGTATAAACATGGAAATATCAGCACCGCAATCTGTTTGAACATGGAAATATCTACACCGCTATCTGTATGAATATGGAAATATCTACACCACTCTCTGTATGAACATGGAAATAGCTACACAGCCATCTGGATGAACATGGAAATATCTAAACCGCTATCTGTATGAACATGGATATATCTACACAGCCATCTGGATGAACATGGAAATATCTACACCGCTATCTGTATGAAAATGGAAATACATACACCGCTATCTGTATGAACATGGAAATATATACACCGCTATCTGTATGAACATGGAAATATCTACACCGCTATCTATATGAACATGGAAATATCTTCACTGCCATCTGTATGAACATGGATATATCTACACAGCCATCTGGATGAACATGGAAATATCTGCACCGCTATCAGTATGAACATGGAAATATCTACACCGCTGTCTGTATGAACATGGATATATCTACACAGCCATCTGGATGAACATGGAAATATCTACACCGCTATCTGTGTAAACATGCATACATCTCCACTGCTATCTGGATAAACATGGAAATATCTACACCGCTATCTTTATGAACATGGAAATATCTACACCGCTATCTGAACTGGGAAATATATACACCGCTATCTGCATGAAAATGGAAATATCTACACAGCTATCTGCTTATACTTGGAAATATCTACGCAGCTATCTCTTTACACATGGAAATAACTACACCGCTATGTGTATAAACATGGAAATATCTTCACCGCTATCTGTATGAACATGGAAATATCTACACCGCCATCTGTATGAACATGGAAATATCTGCACTGCCATCTGTATGAACATATAAATATCTACACCGCCATCTGTATTAAGATGGAGATATCTACACCGCTATGTGTATAAACATTGAAAAATCTACACCGCTACCTCTATAAACATGGAAATATATACACCGCTATCTGTATAACCATGGAAATATCTACACCGTTACCTGTATAAACATGGAAATATCTACACCGCTACCTGTATAAACATGGAAATATCAGCACCGCTATCTGTATAAACATGGGAATATCTATACCGCTACCTGTATAAACATGGAAATATCAGCACCGCAATCTGTAGGAACATGGAAATAACTACACCGCCATCTGTATGAACATGGAAGTATCTGCACCGCCATCTGTGTTAAGATGGAGATATCTACACTGCTATCTGTATAAACATGGAAATATCTACACCACTATCTGTATAAATATGGAAATATCTACACCGCTATGTGTATAAACATGGAAATATCTACACTGCTATCTGTATAAACATGGAAATATCTACACCGCTACCTGTATAAACATGGAAATATCAGCACCGCTATCGGTTTGAACATGGAAATATCTACACCGCTATCTGTATGAACATGGAAATATCTACACCGCTATCTGTATAAACATGGAAATATCTACACTGCTACCTGTATAAACATGGAAATATCAGCACCGCAATCTGTATGAACATGGAAATATCTACACCGCTATCTGTTTGAATATGGAAATATCTACACCACTCTCTGTATGAACATGGAAATAGCTACACAGCCATCTGGATGAACATGGAAATATCTAAACCGCTATCTGTTTGAACATGGATATATCTACACAGCCATCTGGATGAAAATGGAAATATCTACACCGCTATCTGTATGAAAATGGAAATACATACCCCGCTATCTGTGTGAACATGGAAATATCTACACCGCTATCTGTATGAACATGGAAATATCTACACCGCTATCTATAGGAACATGGAAATATCTTCACCGCCATCTGTGTAAACATGGATATATCTACACAGCCATCTGGATGAACGTGGAAATATCTGCACCGCTTTCTGTACGAACATGGAAATATCTACACCGCTGTCTGTATGAACATGGATATATCTACACAGCCATCTGGATGAACATGGAAATATCTACACCGCTATCTGTGTAAACATGCATACATCTTCACCGCTATCTGTATAAACATGGAAATATCTACACCGCTATCTGTATGAACATGGAAATATCTGCACCGCTATCTGTATGAACATGGAAATATCTACACCGCTATCTGTTTGAAGATGGAAATATATACAGCGCTATCTGCATGAAAATGGAAATATCTACACAGCTATCTGCATATACATGGAAATATCTACACAGCTATCTCTTTACACGTGGAAATAACTACACCGCTATCTGTATGAACATGGAAATATCTACACCGCCATCTGTATGAACATGGAAATATCTGCACCGCCATCTGTATGAACATTTAAATATCTACACCGCCAACTGTATTAAGATGGAGATATCTACACCGCTATCTGAATAAACATGGAAATATCTACACAGCTATCTGTATAAACATGGAAATATCTACACCGCTATCTTTATAAACATGGAAATATCTACACCGCTACCTGTACAAACATGGAAATATCAGCACCGCTATCTGTATGAACCTGGAAATATCTACACCGCTATCTGTATGAACATGGAAATATCTACACCGCTATCTGTATGAACATATAAATATCTACACCGCCATCTGTATTAAGAAGGCAATATCTAAACCGCTATCTGTATAAACATGGAAATATCTACACCGCTGCCTGTATAAACATGGAAATATCAGCACCGATCTCGGTATGAAAATGGAGATATCTACACCGCAATCTGTATGAACACGGAAATATCTACACAGCTATCTGTATGAACATGGAAATAGCTACACCGTTATCTGTATGAACATGGAAATAGCAACACCGCTATCTGTATGAAGATGGAAATATCTACACCGCTATCTGTATGAAGATGGATATATCTACACAGCCATCTGGATGAACATGGAAATATCTACACCGCTATCTGTATGAACATGGAAATATCTACACCGCTATCTGTATGAACATGGATATATCTACACAGCCATCTGGATGAACATGGAAATATCTACACCGCTATCTGTGTAAACATGCATACATCTTCACCACTATCTGTATAAACATAGAAATATCTACACCGCTATCTGTATGAACATGGAAATATCTACACCGCTATCTGTATGAACATGGAAATATCTACACTGCTATCTGTTTGAACATGGAAATATCTACACCGCTATCTGCATGAAAATGGAAATATATACACTGCTATCTGCATATACATTTAAATATCTACACAGCTATCTCTTTACACATGGAAATAACTACACCGATATCTGTATGAACATGGACATATCTACACCGCCATCTGTATGAACATGGAAATATCTGCACCGCCATCTGTATGAACATATAAATATCTACACCGCCATCTGTATTAAGATGGATTTATCTATACTGCTATCTGTATAAACATGGAAATATCTACACCGCCATCTGTATCAACATATAAATATCTACGCCGCCATCTGTATTAAGAAGGAAATATCTAAACCGCTATCTGTATAAACGTGGAAATATCTACACTGCTGAATGTATAAACATGGAAATATCAGCACCACTATCTGTATGAACATGGAAATATCTACACCGCAATCTGTATGAACATGGATATATCTACACAGCCATCTGGATGAACATGGAAATATCTACACCGCTATCTGAATGAACATGGAAATATCTACACCGCTATCTGTGTAAACATGGATACATCTTCACCGCTATCTTTATAAACATGGAAATATCTACACTGCTATCTGTATGAACATGGAAATATCTACACCGCTATCTGTTTGAAGTTGGAAATATCTACACCGCTATCTGCATGAAAATGGAAATATCTACACAGCTATCTGCATATACTTGGAAATATCTATGCAGCTATCTCTTTACACATGGAAATAACTACACCGCTATCTCTATAAACATGGAAATATCTACACTGCCATCTGTATGAACATGGAAATATCTGCACTGCCATCTGTATGAACATATAAATATCTACACCGCCATGTGTATTAAAATGGAGATATCAACACCGCCATCTGTATAAACATGGAAATATCTACACCGCTATCTGTATGAACATGGAAATATCTACACCGCTATCTGTATAAACATGGAAATATCTACACTGCAACCTGTATAAACATGGAAATATCAGCACCGCAATCTGTTTGAACATGGAAATATCTACACCGCTATCTGTATGAATATGGAAATATCTACACCACTCTCTGTATGAACATGGAAATAGCTACACAGCCATCTGGATGAACATGGAAATATCTAAACCGCTATCTGTATGAACATGGATATATCTACAGAGCCATCTGGATGAACATGGAAATATCTACACCGCTATCTGTATGAAAATGGAAATACATACACCGCTATCTGTATGAACATGGAAATATATACACCGCTATCTGTATGAACATGGAAATATCTACACCGCTATCTATATGAACATGGAAATATCTTCACTGCCATCTGTATGAACATGGATATATCTACACAGCCATCTGGATGAACATGGAAATATCTGCACCGCTATCAGTATGAACATGGAAATATCTACACCGCTGTCTGTATGAACATGGATATATCTACACAGCCATCTGGATGAACATGGAAATATCTACACCGCTATCTGTGTAAACATGCATACATCTCCACTGCTATCTGGATAAACATGGAAATATCTACACCGCTATCTTTATGAACATGGAAATATCTACACCGCTATCTGAACTGGGAAATATATACACCGCTATCTGCATGAAAATGGAAATATCTACACAGCTATCTGCTTATACTTGGAAATATCTACGCAGCTATCTCTTTACACATGGAAATAACTACACCGCTATGTGTATAAACATGGAAATATCTTCACCGCTATCTGTATGAACATGGAAATATCTACACCGCCATCTGTATGAACATGGAAATATCTGCACTGCCATCTGTATGAACATATAAATATCTACACCGCCATCTGTATTAAGATGGAGATATCTACACCGCTATGTGTATAAACATTGAAAAATCTACACCGCTACCTCTATAAACATGGAAATATATACACCGCTATCTGCATAACCATGGAAATATCTACACCGTTACCTGTATAAACATGGAAATATCTACACCGCTACCTGTATAAACATGGAAATATCAGCACCGCTATCTGTATAAACATGGGAATATCTATACCGCTACCTGTATAAACATGGAAATATCAGCACCGCAATCTGTAGGAACATGGAAATAACTACACCGCCATCTGTATGAACATGGAAGTATCTGCACCGCCATCTGTGTTAAGATGGAGATATCTACACTGCTATCTGTATAAACATGGAAATATCTACACCACTATCTGTATAAATATGGAAATATCTACACCGCTATGTGTATAAACATGGAAATATCTACACTGCTATCTGTATAAACATGGAAATATCTACACCGCTACCTGTATAAACATGGAAATATCAGCACCGCTATCGGTTTGAACATGGAAATATCTACACCGCTATCTGTATGAACATGGAAATATCTACACCGCTATCTGTATAAACATGGAAATATCTACACTGCTACCTGTATAAACATGGAAATATTAGCACCGCAATCTGTATGAACATGGAAATATCTACACCGCTATCTGTTTGAATATGGAAATATCTACACCACTCTCTGTATGAACATGGAAATAGCTACACAGCCATCTGGATGAACATGGAAATATCTAAACCGCTATCTGTTTGAACATGGATATATCTACACAGCCATCTGGATGAAAATGGAAATATCTACACCGCTATCTGTATGAAAATGGAAATACATACACCGCTATCTGTGTGAACATGGAAATATCTACACCGCTATCTGTATGAACATGGAAATATCTACACCGCTATCTATAGGAACATGGAAATATCTTCACCGCCATCTGTGTAAACATGGATATATCTACACAGCCATCTGGATGAACGTGGAAATATCTGCACCGCTTTCTGTACGAACATGGAAATATCTACACCGCTGTCTGTATGAACATGGATATATCTACACAGCCATCTGGATGAACATGGAAATATCTACACCGCTATCTGTGTAAACATGCATACATCTTCACCGCTATCTGTATAAACATGGAAATATCTACACCGCTATCTGTATGAACATGGAAATATCTGCACCGCTATCTGTATGAACATGGAAATATCTACACCGCTATCTGTTTGAAGATGGAAATATATACAGCGCTATCTGCATGAAAATGGAAATATCTACACAGCTATCTGCATATACATGGAAATATCTACACAGCTATCTCTTTACACGTGGAAATAACTACACCGCTATCTGTATGAACATGGAAATATCTACACCGCCATCTGTATGAACATGGAAATATCTGCACCGCCATCTGTATGAACATTTAAATATCTACACCGCCAACTGTATTAAGATGGAGATATCTACACCGCTATCTGAATAAACATGGAAATATCTACACAGCTATCTGTATAAACATGGAAATATCTACACCGCTATCTTTATAAACATGGAAATATCTACACCGCTACCTGTACAAAAATGGAAATATCAGCACCGCTATCTGTATGAACCTGGAAATATCTACACCGCTATCTGTATGAACATGGAAATATCTACACCGCTATCTGTATGTACATATAAATATCTACACCGCCATGTGTATTAAAATGGAGATATCAACACCGCCATCTGTATAAACATGGAAATATCTACACCGCTATCTGTATGAACATGGAAATATCTACACCGCTATCTGTATAAACATGGAAATATCTACACTGCAACCTGTATAAACATGGAAATATCAGCACCGCAATCTGTTTGAACATGGAAATATCTACACCGCTATCTGTGTAAACATGGATACATCTTCACCGCTATCTTTATAAACATGGAAATATCTACACTGCTATCTGTATGAACATGGAAATATCTACACCGCTATCTGTTTGAAGTTGGAAATATCTACACCGCTATCTGCATGAAAATGGAAATATCTACACAGCTATCTGCATATACTTGGAAATATCTATGCAGCTATCTCTTTACACATGGAAATAACTACACCGCTATCTCTATAAACATGGAAATATCTACACTGCCATCTGTATGAACATGGAAATATCTGCACTGCCATCTGTATGAACATATAAATATCTACACCGCCATGTGTATTAAAATGGAGATATCAACACCGCCATCTGTATAAACATGGAAATATCTACACCGCTATCTGTATGAACATGGAAATATCTACACCGCTATCTGTATAAACATGGAAATATCTACACTGCAACCTGTATAAACATGGAAATATCAGCACCGCAATCTGTTTGAACATGGAAATATCTACACCGCTATCTGTATGAATATGGAAATATCTACACCACTCTCTGTATGAACATGGAAATAGCTACACAGCCATCTGGATGAACATGGAAATATCTAAACCGCTATCTGTATGAACATGGATATATCTACAGAGCCATCTGGATGAACATGGAAATATCTACACCGCTATCTGTATGAAAATGGAAATACATACACCGCTATCTGTATGAACATGGAAATATATACACCGCTATCTGTATGAACATGGAAATATCTACACCGCTATCTATATGAACATGGAAATATCTTCACTGCCATCTGTATGAACATGGATATATCTACACAGCCATCTGGATGAACATGGAAATATCTGCACCGCTATCAGTATGAACATGGAAATATCTACACCGCTGTCTGTATGAACATGGATATATCTACACAGCCATCTGGATGAACATGGAAATATCTACACCGCTATCTGTGTAAACATGCATACATCTCCACTGCTATCTGGATAAACATGGAAATATCTACACCGCTATCTTTATGAACATGGAAATATCTACACCGCTATCTGAACTGGGAAATATATACACCGCTATCTGCATGAAAATGGAAATATCTACACAGCTATCTGCTTATACTTGGAAATATCTACGCAGCTATCTCTTTACACATGGAAATAACTACACCGCTATGTGTATAAACATGGAAATATCTTCACCGCTATCTGTATGAACATGGAAATATCTACACCGCCATCTGTATGAACATGGAAATATCTGCACTGCCATCTGTATGAACATATAAATATCTACACCGCCATCTGTATTAAGATGGAGATATCTACACCGCTATGTGTATAAACATTGAAAAATCTACACCGCTACCTCTATAAACATGGAAATATATACACCGCTATCTGCATAACCATGGAAATATCTACACCGTTACCTGTATAAACATGGAAATATCTACACCGCTACCTGTATAAACATGGAAATATCAGCACCGCTATCTGTATAAACATGGGAATATCTATACCGCTACCTGTATAAACATGGAAATATCAGCACCGCAATCTGTAGGAACATGGAAATAACTACACCGCCATCTGTATGAACATGGAAGTATCTGCACCGCCATCTGTGTTAAGATGGAGATATCTACACTGCTATCTGTATAAACATGGAAATATCTACACCACTATCTGTATAAATATGGAAATATCTACACCGCTATGTGTATAAACATGGAAATATCTACACTGCTATCTGTATAAACATGGAAATATCTACACCGCTACCTGTATAAACATGGAAATATCAGCACCGCTATCGGTTTGAACATGGAAATATCTACACCGCTATCTGTATGAACATGGAAATATCTACACCGCTATCTGTATAAACATGGAAATATCTACACTGCTACCTGTATAAACATGGAAATATTAGCACCGCAATCTGTATGAACATGGAAATATCTACACCGCTATCTGTTTGAATATGGAAATATCTACACCACTCTCTGTATGAACATGGAAATAGCTACACAGCCATCTGGATGAACATGGAAATATCTAAACCGCTATCTGTTTGAACATGGATATATCTACACAGCCATCTGGATGAAAATGGAAATATCTACACCGCTATCTGTATGAAAATGGAAATACATACACCGCTATCTGTGTGAACATGGAAATATCTACACCGCTATCTGTATGAACATGGAAATATCTACACCGCTATCTATAGGAACATGGAAATATCTTCACCGCCATCTGTGTAAACATGGATATATCTACACAGCCATCTGGATGAACGTGGAAATATCTGCACCGCTTTCTGTACGAACATGGAAATATCTACACCGCTGTCTGTATGAACATGGATATATCTACACAGCCATCTGGATGAACATGGAAATATCTACACTGCTATCTGTGTAAACATGCATACATCTTCACCGCTATCTGTATAAACATGGAAATATCTACACCGCTATCTGTATGAACATGGAAATATCTGCACCGCTATCTGTATGAACATGGAAATATCTACACCGCTATCTGTTTGAAGATGGAAATATATACAGCGCTATCTGCATGAAAATGGAAATATCTACACAGCTATCTGCATATACATGGAAATATCTACACAGCTATCTCTTTACACGTGGAAATAACTACACCGCTATCTGTATGAACATGGAAATATCTACACCGCCATCTGTATGAACATGGAAATATCTGCACCGCCATCTGTATGAACATTTAAATATCTACACCGCCAACTGTATTAAGATGGAGATATCTACACCGCTATCTGAATAAACATGGAAATATCTACACAGCTATCTGTATAAACATGGAAATATCTACACCGCTATCTTTATAAACATGGAAATATCTACACCGCTACCTGTACAAAAATGGAAATATCAGCACCGCTATCTGTATGAACCTGGAAATATCTACACCGCTATCTGTATGAACATGGAAATATCTACACCGCTATCTGTATGAACATATAAATATCTACACCGCCATCTGTATTAAGAAGGCAATATCTAAACCGCTATCTGTATAAACATGGAAATATCTACACCGCTGCCTGTATAAACATGGAAATATCAGCACCGATCTCGGTATGAAAATGGAGATATCTACACCGCAATCTGTATGAACACGGAAATATCTACACAGCTATCTGTATGAACATGGAAATAGCTACACCGTTATCTGTATGAACATGGAAATAGCTACACCGCTATCTGTATGAAGATGGAAATATCTACACCGCTATCTGTATGAAGATGGATATATCTACACAGCCATCTGGATGAACATGGAAATATCTACACCGCTATCTGTATGAACATGGAAATATCTACACCGCTATCTGTATGAACATGGATATATCTACACAGCCATCTGGATGAACATGGAAATATCTACACCGCTATCTGTGTAAACATGCATACATCTTCACCACTATCTGTATAAACATAGAAATATCTACACCGCTATCTGTATGAACATGGAAATATCTACACCGCTATCTGTATGAACATGGAAATAGCTACACTGCTATCTGTTTGAACATGGAAATATCTACACCGCTATCTGCATGAAAATGGAAATATATACACTGCTATCTGCATATACATTTAAATATCTACACAGCTATCTCTTTACACATGGAAATAACTACACCGATATCTGTATGAACATGGACATATCTACACCGCCATCTGTATGAACATGGAAATCTCTGCACCGCCATCTGTATGAACATATAAATATCTACACCGCCATCTGTATTAAGATGGATTTATCTATACTGCTATCTGTATAAACATGGAAATATCTACACCGCCATCTGTATCAACATATAAATATCTACACCGCCATCTGTATTAAGAAGGAAATATCTAAACCGCTATCTGTATAAACGTGGAAATATCTACACTGCTGAATGTATAAACATGGAAATATCAGCACCACTATCTGTATGAACATGGAAATATCTACACCGCAATCTGTATGAACATGGATATATCTACACAGCCATCTGGATGAACATGGAAATATCTACACCGCTATCTGAATGAACATGGAAATATCTACACCGCTATCTGTGTAAACATGGATACATCTTCACCGCTATCTTTATAAACATGGAAATATCTACACTGCTATCTGTATGAACATGGAAATATCTACACCGCTATCTGTTTGAAGTTGGAAATATCTACACCGCTATCTGCATGAAAATGGAAATATCTTCACAGCTATCTGCATATACTTGGAAATATATATGCAGCTATCTCTTTACACATGGAAATAACTACACCGCTATCTCTATAAACATGGAAATATCTACACTGCCATCTGTATGAACATGGAAATATCTGCACTGCCATCTGTATGAACATATAAATATCTACACCGCCATGTGTATTAAAATGGAGATATCAACACCGCCATCTGTATAAACATGGAAATATCTACACCGCTATCTGTATGAACATGGAAATATCTACACCGCTATCTGTATAAACATGGAAATATCTACACTGCAACCTGTATAAACATGGAAATATCAGCACCGCAATCTGTTTGAACATGGAAATATCTACACCGCTATCTGTATGAATATGGAAATATCTACACCACTCTCTGTATGAACATGGAAATAGCTACACAGCCATCTGGATGAACATGGAAATATCTAAACCGCTATCTGTATGAACATGGATATATCTACACAGCCATCTGGATGAACATGGAAATATCTACACCGCTATCTGTATGAAAATGGAAATACATACACCGCTATCTGTATGAACATGGAAATATATACACCGCTATCTGTATGAACATGGAAATATCTACACCGCTATCTATATGAACATGGAAATATCTTCACTGCCATCTGTATGAACATGGATATATCTACACAGCCATCTGGATGAACATGGAAATATCTGCACCGCTATCAGTATGAACATGGAAATATCTACACCGCTGTCTGTATGAACATGGATATATCTACACAGCCATCTGGATGAACATGGAAATATCTACACCGCTATCTGTGTAAACATGCATACATCTCCACTGCTATCTGGATAAACATGGAAATATCTACACCGCTATCTTTATGAACATGGAAATATCTACACCGCTATCTGAACTGGGAAATATATACACCGCTATCTGCATGAAAATGGAAATATCTACACAGCTATCTGCTTATACTTGGAAATATCTACGCAGCTATCTCTTTACACATGGAAATAACTACACCGCTATGTGTATAAACATGGAAATATCTTCACCGCTATCTGTATGAACATGGAAATATCTACACCGCCATCTGTATGAACATGGAAATATCTGCACTGCCATCTGTATGAACATATAAATATCTACACCGCCATCTGTATTAAGATGGAGATATCTACACCGCTATGTGTATAAACATTGAAAAATCTACACCGCTACCTCTATAAACATGGAAATATATACACCGCTATCTGTATAACCATGGAAATATCTACACCGTTACCTGTATAAACATGGAAATATCTACACCGCTACCTGTATAAACATGGAAATATCAGCACCGCTATCTGTATAAACATGGGAATATCTATACCGCTACCTGTATAAACATGGAAATATCAGCACCGCAATCTGTAGGAACATGGAAATAACTACACCGCCATCTGTATGAACATGGAAGTATCTGCACCGCCATCTGTGTTAAGATGGAGATATCTACACTGCTATCTGTATAAACATGGAAATATCTACACCACTATCTGTATAAATATGGAAATATCTACACCGCTATGTGTATAAACATGGAAATATCTACACTGCTATCTGTATAAACATGGAAATATCTACACCGCTACCTGTATAAACATGGAAATATCAGCACCGCTATCGGTTTGAACATGGAAATATCTACACCGCTATCTGTATGAACATGGAAATATCTACACCGCTATCTGTATAAACATGGAAATATCTACACTGCTACCTGTATAAACATGGAAATATCAGCACCGCAATCTGTATGAACATGGAAATATCTACACCGCTATCTGTTTGAATATGGAAATATCTACACCACTCTCTGTATGAACATGGAAATAGCTACACAGCCATCTGGATGAACATGGAAATATCTAAACCGCTATCTGTTTGAACATGGATATATCTACACAGCCATCTGGATGAAAATGGAAATATCTACACCGCTATCTGTATGAAAATGGAAATACATACACCGCTATTTGTGTGAACATGGAAATATCTACACCGCTATCTGTATGAACATGGAAATATCTACACCGCTATCTATAGGAACATGGAAATATCTTCACCGCCATCTGTGTAAACATGGATATATCTACACAGCCATCTGGATGAACGTGGAAATATCTGCACCGCTTTCTGTACGAACATGGAAATATCTACACCGCTGTCTGTATGAACATGGATATATCTACACAGCCATCTGGATGAACATGGAAATATCTACACCGCTTTCTGCATGAACATGGATATATCTACACAGCTATCTTAATATACATGGAAATATCTACACAGATTTCTCTATAAATATGGAAATAACTACAGCGCTATCTCTATAAACTTCGAAATATCTACACCGCCATCTGTATGAACATGGAAATATCTACACCGCCGTCTGTACGTATATGGAAAAATCTACACCGCCATCTGTATTAAAATGGAAATATCTACACCGCTATCGGTATAAACATGGAAATATCTGCCCAACTATCTCTATAAACATGGAAATATCTGCACCGCTATCTGTATAAACATGGAAATATCCACACCGCTATCTGTGTAAACATGGAAATGTCTACACCGCTATCTTTGTAAACATGGAAATATCTACACCGCCATCGGTGTAAACATGAAAATATCTACACCGCCATCCCTAAAAACATGGAAATATCTACACCGCCATCTGTATGAACATGGAAATATCTACACCGCCATCTGTATAAACGTGGAAATATCTACACCGCTATCTGTATGAACTTGGAAATATCTACACTGCCATCTGTATGAGCATGGAAATATCTACACCGCCATCTCTATAAACGTGGAAATATCTACACCGCTATCTGTATGAACTTGGAAATATCTACACTGCTATCTGTATAAAATTGGAATTATCTACACCGCTATCTCTATCAACATGGAAATATCTACACCGCTATCTGTATAAACATGGAAATATCTACACCGCTATCTGTATAAACATGGAAATATCTTCACCGCTGTCTCTATAAACATGGAAATATCTACAACGCTGTCTCTATAAACATGGAAATATCAACAACACTGTCTCTATAAACTTGGAAATAACTACACCACTATCTCTGTAAACATGGAATTATCTAGACCGCCATCTCTGTAAACATGGAAATATCTACACCACCATCTGTATAAACATGGAAATACCTATACCGCTATCTGCATAAACTTGGAAATATCTACACCGCCATTTCAATGAACATGGAAATATCTACACCGCCATCTGTACGATCATGCAAATATCTATACCGCCATCTGTATGAACATGTAAATATCTACACCGCCATCTGTATGAACATGGAAATATCTACACCGCTAACTGTATGAACATGGAAATATCTACACCGCTATCTGTATTAACATGGAAATATCTACACCGCTCTCTGTATGAACATGGAAATATCTACACCGCTAACTGTATGAACATGGAAATATCTACACCGCTATCTGTACAAACATGGACATATCTACTCCGCTATCTGTATGAACATGCAAATATCTACTCAGCTATCTGTATACCAACGGAAACATCTACACTGCTATCTCTATAAACATGGAAATAACTACACTGCTATCTGTATAAACATGGAAATATCTACACCGCCACCTGTATGAACATGGAAATATCTACACTGCCATCCGTACGAACATGGAAATATCTACACCGCCATCTGTATGAACATGTAAGTATCTACACCGCCATCTGTACGAACATGGAAATATCTACACCGCTAACTGTATAAAGATGGAAATATCTACACCGCTATTTGTATGAACATGGAAATATCTACACCGCTATCTGTATATCTATGGAAAATCTACACTGCTATCTCTATAAACAAGGAAATAACTACACTGCTATCTGTATCAACATGGAAATATCTACACCGCCATCTTTATGAACATGGAAATATCTACACAGCCATCTGTATGAACATGGAAATATCTACACCGCCATCTGTATGAACATGGATGTATCTACACCGGCATCTGGATGAACATGGAAATAACTACACCGCTATCTGCAGGAACATGGAAATATCTACACAGCTATCTGCATACACATGGAAATATCTACACAGATTTCTAAAGAAATATAGAAGTAACTACAGCGCTATCTCTATAAACTTCGAAATATCTACACCGCCATCTGTATGAAGATGGAAATATCTACACCACCATCTGTATAAACATGGAAATATCTATATTGCCATCTGCATAAACATGGAAATATCTACACCACCATCTGTATAAACATGGAAATATCTACACCGCTATCTGCATAAACATGGAAATATACACACCGCTATCTGTGTAAACATGGAAATGTCTGCACCGCTATCTGTGTAAAAATGGAAATATCTACACCGCCATCTGTGTAAACATGAAAATATCTACACTGCGATCTCTATAAACATGGAAATATCTACACCGCCATCTGTATGAGCATGGAAATATCTACACCGCCATCTCTGTAAACGTGGAAATATCTACACCGCTATCTGTATAAACTTGGAAATATCTACACCGCTCTCTGTATAAACATGGAAATATCTTCACCGCTGTCTATATAAACATGGAAATATCTACAACGCTGTCTCTATAAACATGGAAATATCAACAACACTGTCTCTATAAACTTGGAAATAACTACACTACTATCTCTATAAACATGGAAATATCTAGACGGCCATCTCTATAAACATGGAAATATCTACACCACCATCTGTATAAACATGGAAATATCTATACCCCTATCTGCATAAACATGGAAATATCTACACCGCCATCTCTATGAAAATGGAAATACCTACACCACCATCTGTACGAACATGGAAATATCTACACCGCCATCTGTATGAACATGTAAATATCTACACCGCCATCTGTATGAACATGGAAATATCTACACCGCTATCTGTTTGAATATGGAAATATCTACACCACTCTCTGTATGAACATGGAAATAGCTACACAGCCATCTGGATGAACATGGAAATATCTAAACCGCTTTCTGTTTGAACATGGATATATCTACACAGCCATCTGGATGAACATGGAAATATCTACACCGCTATCTGTATGAAAATGGAAATACATACACCGCTATCTGTGTGAACATGGAAATATCTACACCACTATCTGTATGAACATGGAAATATCTACACCGCTATTGGTATGAACATGGAAATATCTTCACCGCCATCTGTGTAAACATGGATATATCTACACAGCCATCTGGATGAACGTGGAAATATCTGCACCGCTTTCTGTACGAACATGGAAATATCTACACCGCTGTCTGTATGAACATGGATATATCTACACAGCCATCTGGATGAACATGGAAATATCTACACCGCTTTCTGCATGAACATGGATATATCTACACAGCTATCTGAATATACATGGAAATATCTACGCAGATTTATCAATAAATATGGAAATAACTACAGCGCTATCTCTATAAACTTCGAAATATCTACACCGCCATCTGTATGAACATGGAAATATCTACACCGCCGTCTGTACGTATATGGAAAAATCTACACCGCCATCTGTATTAAGATGGAAATATCTACACCGCTATCTGTATAAACATGGAAATATCTGCCCAACTATCTGTATAAACATGGAAATATCTGCACCGCTCTCAGTATAAACATGGAAATATCCACACCGCTATCTGTGTAAACATGGAAATGTCTACACCGCTATCTTTGTAAACATGGAGATATCTACACCGCCATCGGTGTAAACATGAAAATATCTACACCGCCATCCCTAAAAACATGGAAATATCTACACCGCCATCTGTATGAACATGGAAATATCTACACCGCCATCTGTATAAACGTGGAAATATCTACACCGCTATCTGTATGAACTTGGAAATATCTACACCGCCATCTGTATGAGCATGGAAATATCTACACCGCCATCTCTATAAACGTGGAAATATCTACACCGCTATCTGTATGAACTTGGAAATATCTACACTGCTATCTGTATAAAATTGGAATTATCTACACCGCTATCTCTATCAACATGGAAATATCTACACCGCTATCTGTATAAACATGGAAATATCTACACCGCTATCTGTATAAACATGGAAATATCTTCACCGCTGTCTCTATAAACATGGAAATATCTACAACGCTGTCTCTATAAACATGGAAATATCAACAACACTGTCTCTATAAACTTGGAAATAACTACACCACTATCTCTGTAAACATGGAATTATCTAGACCGCCATCTCTGTAAACATGGAAATATCTACACCACCATCTGTATAAACATGGAAATATCTATACCGCTATCTGCATAAACTTGGAAATATCTACACCGCCATTTCAATGAACATGGAAATATCTACACCGCCATCTGTACGATCATGCAAATATCTATACCGCCATCTGTATGAACATGTAAATATCTACACCGCCATCTGTATGAACATGGAAATATCTACACCGCTAACTGTATGAACATGGAAATATCTACACCGCTATCTGCATTAACATGGAAATATCTACACCGCCCTCTGTATGAACATGGAAATATCTACACCGCTATCTGTATGAACATGGAAATATCTACACCGCTATCTGTACAAACATGGACATATCTACACCGCTATCTGTATGAACATGCAAATATCTACTCAGCTATCTGTATATCAACGGAAACATCTACACTGCTATCTCTATAAACATGGAAATAACTACACTGCTATCTGTATAAACATGGAAGTATCTACACCGCCACCTGTATGAACATGGAAATATCTACACTGCCATCCGTACGAACATGGAAATATCTACACCACCATCTGTATGAACATGTAAGTATCTACACCGCCATCTGTACGAACATGGAAATATCTACACCGCTAACTGTATAAACATGGAAATATCTACACCGCTATTGGTATGAACATGGAAATATCTACACCGCTATCTGTATATCTATGGAAAATCTACACTGCTATCTCTATAAACAAGGAAATAACTACACTGCTATCTTTATCAACATGGAAATATCTACACCGCCATCTTTATGAACATGGAAATATCTACACAGCCATCTGTATGAACATGGAAATATCTACACCGCCATCTGTATGAACATGGATGTATCTACACCGGCATCTGGATGAACATGGAAATAACTACACCGCTATCTGCAGGAACATGGAAATATCTACACAGCTATCTGCATACACATGGAAATATCTACACAGATTTCTAAAGAAATATAGAAGTAACTACAGCGCTATCTCTATAAACTTCGAAATATCTACACCGCCATCTGTATGAAGATGGAAATATCTACACCACCATCTGTATAAACATGGAAATATCTATATTGCCATCTGCATAAACATGGAAATATCTACACCACCATCTGTATAAACATGGAAATATCTACACCGCTATCTGCATAAACATGGAAATATACACACCGCTATCTGTGTAAACATGGAAATGTCTGCACCGCTATCTGTGTAAAAATGGAAATATCTACACCGCCATCTGTGTAAACATGAAAATATCTACACTGCCATCTCTATAAACATGGAAATATCTACACCGCCATCTGTATGAGCATGGAAATATCTACACCGCCATCTCTATAAACGTGGAAATATCTACACCGCTATCTGTATAAACTTGGAAATATCTACACCGCTCTCTGTATAAACATGGAAATATCTTCACCGCTGTCTATATAAACATGGAAATATCTACAACGCTGTCTCTATAAACATGGAAATATCAACAACACTGTCTCTATAAACTTGGAAATAACTACACTACTATCTCTATAAACATGGAAATATCTAGACCGCCATCTCTATAAACATGGAAATATCTACACCACCATCTGTATAAACATGGAAATATCTATACCCCTATCTGCATAAACATGGAAATATCTACACCGCCATCTCTATGAAAATGGAAATACCTACACCACCATCTGTACGAACATGGAAATATCTACACCGCCATCTGTATGAACATGTAAATATCTACACCGCCATCTGTATTAACATGGAAATATCTACAGCGCTATCTGTATGAAAATGGAAATATCTACACCGGTATCTGTATGAACATGTAAATATCTACACCGCCATCTGTATGAACATGTAAATATCTACACCGCCATCTGTATGAACATGGAAATATCTACACCGCCATCTGTATGAACATGGAAATATCTACAGCGCTATCTGCATGAACATGGAAATATCTACACAGCTAACTGCATATACATGGAAATATCTACACAGATTTCTCTATAAATATGGAAATAACTACAGCGCTATCTCTATAAACTTCAAAATATCTACACCGCCATCTGTATGAACATGGAAATATCTACACCGCCATCTGTACGAACATGGACATATCTACACCGCCATCTGTAATAAGATGGAAATATCTACACCGCTATCTGTATAAACATGGAAATATCTCCACCACTATCTGTATAAACATGGAAATAACCGCACCGCTATCTGTATAAACATGGAAATATCTACACCGCTATCTGCATAAACATGGAAATATCCACACCGCTATCTGTGTAAACATGGAAATGCCTACACCGCTATCTGTGTAAACATGGAAATATCTACACCGCAATCTGTGTAAACATGAAAATATCTACACCGCGATCTCTATAAACATGGAAATATCTACACCACCATCTGTATGAACATGGAAATATCTACACCGCTATCTGTATGAACTTAGAAATATCTACACTGCTATCTGTATAAAATTGGAAATATCTACTCCACTATATCTATAAACATGGAAATATCTACACCGCTATCTGTATAAACATGGAAATATCTACACCGCTATCTGTATAAACATGGAAATATCTACAACGCTGTCTCTATAAACTTGAAAATAACTACACCACTGTCTCTATAAACATGGAAATATCTAGACTGCCATCTCTATAAACATGGAAATATCTACAGCACCATCTGTATAAACATGGAAATATCTATACCGCTATCTGCATAAACATGGAAATATCTACACCGCCATCTCTATGAACATGGAAATATCTACACCGCTATCTGTATGAACATGGAAATATCTACACCGCTATCTGTACGAACATGGACATATCTACACCGCTATCTGTATGAACATGCAAATATCTACTCAGCTATCTGTATATCAACGGAAACATCTACACTGCTATCTCTATAAACATGGAAATAACTACACTGCTATCAGTATAAACATGGAAATATCTACACCGCCACCTGTATGAACATGGAAATATCTACACTGCCATCCGTACGAACATGGAAATATCTACACCGCCATCTGTATGAACATGTAAGTATCTACACCGCCATCTGTACGAACATGGAAATATCTACACCGCTAACTGTATAAACATGGAAATATCTACACCGCTATTGGTATGAACATGGAAATATCTACACCGCTATCTGTATATCTATGGAAAATCTACACTGCTATCTCTATAAACAAGGAAATAACTACACTGCTATCTTTATCAACATGGAAATATCTACACCGCCATCTTTATGAACATGGAAATATCTACACAGCCATCTGTATGAACATGGAAATATCTACACCGCCATCTGTATGAACATGGATGTATCTACACCGGCATCTGGATGAACATGGAAATAACTACACCGCTATCTGTAGGAACATGGAAATATCTACACAGCTATCTGCATACACATGGAAATATCTACACAGATTTCTAAAGAAATATAGAAGTAACTACAGCGCTATCTCTATAAACTTCGAAATATCTACACCACCATCTGTATGAAGATGGAAATATCTACACCACCATCTGTATAAACATGGAAATATCTATATTGCCATCTGCATAAACATGGAAATATCTACACCACCATCTGTATAAACATGGAAATATCTACACCGCTATCTGCATAAACATGGAAATATACACACCGCCATCTGTGTAAACATGAAAATATCTACACTGCCATCTCTATAAACATGGAAATATCTACACCGCCATCTGTATGAGCATGGAAATATCTACACCGCCATCTCTATAAACGTGGAAATATCTACACCGCTATCTGTATAAACTTGGAAATATCTACACCGCTCTCTGTATAAACATGGAAATATCTTCACCGCTGTCTATATAAACATGGAAATATCTACAACGCTGTCTCTATAAACATGGAAATATCAACAACACTGTCTCTATAAACTTGGAAATAACTACACTACTATCTCTATAAACATGGAAATATCTAGACGGCCATCTCTATAAACATGGAAATATCTACACCACCATCTGTATAAACATGGAAATATCTATACCCCTATCTGCATAAACATGGAAATATCTACACCGCCATCTCTATGAAAATGGAAATACCTACACCACCATCTGTACGAACATGGAAATATCTACACCGCCATCTGTATGAACATGTAAATATCTACACCGCCATCTGTATGAACATGGAAATATCTACAGCGCTATCTGTATGAAAATGGAAATATCTACACCGGTATCTGTATGAACATGTAAATATCTACACCGCCATCTGTATGAACATGTAAATATCTACACCGCCATCTGTATGAACATGGAAATATCTACACCGCCATCTGTATGAACATGGAAATATCTACAGCGCTATCTGCATGAACATGGAAATATCTACACAGCTAACTGCATATACATGGAAATATCTACACAGATTTCTCTATAAATATGGAAATAACTACAGCGCTATCTCTATAAACTTCAAAATATCTACACCGCCATCTGTATGAACATGGAAATATCTACACCGCCATCTGTACGAACATGGACATATCTACACCGCCATCTGTAATAAGATGGAAATATCTACACCGCTATCTGTATAAACATGGAAATATCTCCACCACTATCTGTATAAACATGGAAATAACCGCACCGCTATCTGTATAAACATGGAAATATCTACACCGCTATCTGCATAAACATGGAAATATCCACACCGCTATCTGTGTAAACATGGAAATGCCTACACCGCTATCTGTGTAAACATGGAAATATCTACACCGCAATCTGTGTAAACATGAAAATATCTACACCGTGATCTCTATAAACATGGAAATATCTACACCACCATCTGTATGAACATGGAAATATCTACACCGCTATCTGTATGAACTTAGAAATATCTACACTGCTATCTGTATAAAATTGGAAATATCTACTCCACTATATCTATAAACATGGAAATATCTACACCGCTATCTGTATAAACATGGAAATATCTACACCGCTATCTGTATAAACATGGAAATATCTACAACGCTGTCTCTATAAACTTGAAAATAACTACACCACTGTCTCTATAAACATGGAAATATCTAGACTGCCATCTCTATAAACATGGAAATATCTACAGCACCATCTGTATAAACATGGAAATATCTATACCGCTATCTGCATAAACATGGAAATATCTACACCGCCATCTCTATGAACATGGAAATATCTACACCGCTATCTGTATGAACATGGAAATACCTACACCGTTATCTGTACGAACATGGAAATATCTACAACTCTATCTGTATGAACAGGGAAATATCTACACCGCTATCTGTACGAACATGGAAATATCTACACCGCTATCTGTATGAACATGCAAATATCTACACAGCTATCTGTATATCAATGAAAATATCCACACTGCTTTCTTTAAAACTTGGAAATAACTACACCGCTATCTGTATAAACATGTAAATATCTACACCGCCACCTGTATGAACATGGAAATATCTACACTGCCATCCGTACGAACATGGAAATATCTACACCGCCATCTGTATGAACATGCAAATATCTACACCGCCATCTGTATGAACGTGGAAATATCTACACCGCTAACTGTATGAACATGGAAATATCTACACCGCTAATGGTATGAACATGGAAATATCTACACCGCTATCTGTATGAACATGGAAATATCTACACCGCCATCTCTATAAACGTGGAAATATCTACACCGCTATCTGTATGAACTTGGAAATATCTACACTGCTCTCGGTATAAAATTGAAATTATCTACACCACTATGTCTATAAACATGGAAATATCTACACTGCTATCTGTATAAACATGGAAATATCTACACCGCTATTTGTATAAACATGGAAATATCTTCACCGCTATATGTATAAACATGGAAATATCTACAACACTGTCTCTATAAACTTGGAAATAACTACACCACTATCTCTGTAAACATGGAAATATCTAGACAGCCATCTCCATAAACATGGAAATATCTACACCACCATCTGTATGAACATGGAAATATCTATACCTCTATCTTCAGAAACATCGAAATATCTACACCGCCATCTCTATGAACATGGAAATATCTACCCCGCCATCTGTATGAACATGTAAATATCTACACCGCCATCTGCATGAACATGGAAATATCTACACCGCTGACTGTATGAACATGGAAATATCTACACCGCTATTGGTATGAGCATGGAAATATCTACACCGCTATCTGTGTGAACATGGAAATATCTACACCGCTATCTGTATGAAAAAGGAAATATCTACAACGCCATCTGTACGAACATGGAAATACCTATACCGCCATCTGTATGAACATGTAAATATCTACACCGCCATCTGTATGAACATGGAAATATCTACACGGCTAACTGTATGAACATGGAAATATCTACACCGCTATCTGTATGAACATGGAAATATCTACACTGCTATCTGTACGAACATGGAAATATCTACACCGCTATCTGTATGAACCTGCAAATATCTACACAGCTATCTGTATATCAATGGAAATATCTACACTGCTATCTCTATAAACATGGAAATAACTACACTGCTATCTGTATAAACATGGAAATATCTACACCGCCACCTGTATGAACATGGAAATATCTACACTGCCATCCGTACGAACATGGAAATATCTACACCGCCATCTGTATGAACATGCAAATATCTACACAGCTATCTGTATATCAATGGAAATATCTACACTGCTATCTGTATAAACATGGAAATAACTACACTGCTATCTGTATAAACATGGAAATATCTACAACGCTAACTGTATGGACATGGAAATATATACACCGCTATTGGTATGAACATGGAAATATCTACACCGCCATCTCTATGAACATGGAAATATCTACACCGCCATGTGTATGAACATTGAAATATCTACACCGCCATCTGTATGAACATGGAAATATCTTCACCGCCATCTCTATGAACATGGATATATCTACACCGGCATCTGGATGAACATGGAAATATCTACACCGCTTTCTGCATGAACACGGAAATATCTACACCGCTATCTGTATATCTATGGAAAATCTACACTGCTATCTCTATAAACATGGAAATAACTACACTGCTATCTGTATCAACATGGAAATATCTACACCGCCATCTCTATGAACATGGAAATATCTACAAAGCCTACTGTATGAACATGGAAATATGTTCACCGCCATCTGTATGAACATGGATGTATCTACACCGGCATCTGGATGAACATGGGAATAACTACACCGCTATCTGCAGGAACATGGAAATATCTACAAAGCTATCTGCATACACATGGAAATATCTACAAAGATTTCTAAAGAAATATAGAAATAACTACAACGCTATCTCTATAAACTTCGAAATATCTACACTGCTATCTGTGTAAACATGAAAATATCTTCACCGCTATCTGTATAAACATGGAAATATCTTCACCGCTATCTGTATAAACATGGAAATATCTACAACGCTGTCTCTATAAACTTCGAAATAACTACACCACTATCTCTGTAAACATGGAAATATTTAGACCGCCATCTCTATAAACATGGAAATATCTACAGCACCATCTGTATAAACATAGAAATATCTATACCGCTATCTGCATAAACATGGAAATATCTAGACCGCCATCTATATGAACATGGAAATATCTACGCCGCCATCTGTACGAACATGGAAATATCTACACCGCTATCTGTATGAACATGCAAATAACTACACAGCTATCTGTATATCAATGGAAATATCCACTCTGCTATCTCTATAAACATGGAAATATCTACACCGCCACCTATATGAACATGGAAATATCTACACTGCCATCCGTACGAACATGGAAATATCTACACCGCCATCTGTATGAACAAGTAAATATCTACACCGCCATCTGTATGAACATGGAAATATCTACACCGCTAACTGTATGAACATGGAAATATCTACACCGCTATTGGTATGAACATGGAAACATCTACACCGCAATTGTATGAACATGGAAATATCTACACCGCCATCTCTATGAACATGGAAATATCTACACCGCCATTTGTATGAACATGAAAATATCTACACCGCTAACTGTATGAACATGGAAATATCTACACCGCCATCTGTATGAACATGGAAATATCTACACCGCTATCTGTATGAACATGGAAATATCTCCACCGCCATCTCTATGAAAAACGAAATATCTACTCCGCCATCTGTACGAACATGGAAATATCCACACCGCCATCTGTATGAACATGTAAATATCTACACCGCCATCTGTATGAACAAGGAAATATCTACACCGCTAACTGTATGAACATGGAAATATCTACACCGCTATCTGTATGAACATGGAAACATCTACACCGCCATCTGTATGAACATGGAAATATCTACACCGTTATCTGTATGAACATGGAAATATCTACACCGCTATCTGTATGAACATGGAAATATCTACACAGCTATCTATACGAACATGGAAATATCTACACCGCTATCTGTATGAACATGCAAATACCTACACAGCTATCTGTATATCAATGGAAATATCCACACTGCTATCTCTATAAACATGGAAATAACTACACTGCTATCTGTATAAACATGGAAATATCTACACCGCCACCTATAAGAACATGGAAATATCTACACTGCCATCCGTACGAACATGGAAGTATCTACACCGCCATCTGTATGAACATGTAAATATCTACACCGCCATCTGTATGAACATGGAAATATCTACACCGCCATCTGTATGAACATGTAAATATCTACACTGCCATCTGTAAGAACATGGAAATATCTACACCGCTAACTGTATGAACATGGAAATAACTACACCGCTATCTGTATGAACATGCAAATATCTACACCGCTATCTGTATAAACATGGAAATATCAACTCCGCTGTTTGTATGAACATGCAAATATCTACACAGCTATCTGTATATCAATGGAAATATCTACACTGCTTTCTCTATAAACATGGAAATAACTACACTGCTATCTGTATAAACATGGAAATATCTACACCGCCATCTCTATGAACATGGAAATATCTACACCGCCATTTGTATGAACTTGGAAGTATCTACACCGCCATCTCTATGAACATGGAAATACCTACACCGCCATTTGTATGAACATGGAAATATCTACACCGCCATCTGTATAAACGTGGAAATATCTACACCGCTATCTGTATGAACTTGGAAATATCTACACTGCTCTCGGTATAAATTCAAATTATCTACACCACTATCTCTATAAACATGGAAATATCTACACCGCCATCTGTATGAACATGGAAATATCTACACCGCCATCTGTATGAACATGGAAATGTCTACACCGCCATCTGTATTAACATGTAAATATCTACACTGCCATCTGTAAGAACATGGAAATATCTACACCGCTAACTGTATGAACATGGAAATATCTACACCGCTACCTGTATGAACATGGAAATATCTACACCGCTATCTGTATAAACATGGAAATATCTACACCGTTATCTGTATGAACATGCAAATATCTACACAGCTATCTGTATATCAATGGAAATATCTACACTGCTATCTCTATAAACACGGAAATAACTACACTGCTATCTGTATAAACATGGAAAGATCTACACCGCCATCTCTATGAACATGGAAACATCTACACCGCCATTTGTATGAACATGGAAATATCTACACCGCCATCTCTATGAATATGGAAATATCTACAACGCCATTTGTATGAACATGAAAATATCTACACCGCTAACTGTATGAACATGGAAATATCTACACCGCCATCTGTATGAACATGGAAATATCTACACCGCTATCTGTATGAACATGGAAATATCTCCACTGCTCTCTATACGAACATGGAAATATCTACACCGCTATCTGTATGAACATGGAAATATCTACACCGCCATCTCTATGAACATGGATATATCTACACCGGCATCTGGATGAACATGGAAATATCTACACCGCTTTCTGCATGAACATGGAAATATCTACACCGCTATCTGTATATCTATGGAAAATCTACACTGCTATCTCTATAAACAAGGAAATAACTACACTGCTATCTGTATCAACATGGAAATATCTACACCGCCATCTCTATGAACATGGAAATATCTACACAGCCATCTGTATGAACATGGAAATATCTACACCGCCATCTGTATGAACATGGATATATCTACACCGGCATCTGGATGAACATGGAAATAACTACACCGCTATCTGCAGGAACATGGAAATATCTACACAGCTATCTGCATACACATGGAAATATCTACACAGATTTCTAAAGAAATATAGAAGTAACTACAGCGCTATGTCTATAAACTTCGAAATATCTACACCGCCATCTGTATGAAGATGGAAATATCTACACCACCATCTGTATAACCATGGAAATATCTATACCGCCATCTGCATAAACATGGAAATATCTACACCACCATCTGTATAAACATGGAAATATCTATACCGCTCTCTGCATAAATATGGAAGTATATACACCGCCATCTGTATTAAGATGGAATATCTACACCGCTATCTGTATAAACATGGAAATATCCGCACCACTACCTGTATAAACATGGAAATAACCGCACCGCTATCTGTATAAACATGGAAATATCTACACCGCTTTCTGCATAAACATGGAAATATACACACCGCTATCTGTGTAAACATGGAAATGTCCGCACCGCTATCTGTGTAAACATGGAAATATCTACACCGCCATCTGTGTAAACATGAAAATATCTACACTGCCATCTCTATAAACATGGAAATATCTACACCGCCATCTGTATGAGCATGGAAATATCTACACCGCCATCTCTATAAACCTGGAAATATCTACACCGCTATCTGTATGAACTTGGAAATATCTACACTGCTATCTGTGTAAAATTGGAATTATCTACACTGCTATCTCTATCAACATGGAAATATCTACACCGCTATCTGTATAAACATGGAAATATCTACACCGCTATCTGTATAAACATGGAAATATCTACACCGCTATCTGTATAAACATGGAAATATCTTCACCGCTGTCTCTATAAACATGGAAATATCTACAACGCTGTCTCTATAAACATGGAAATATCAACAACACTGTCTCTATAAACTTGGAAATAACTACACTACAATCTCTATAAACATGGAAATATCTAGACCGCCATCTCTATAAACATGGAAATATCTACACCACCATCTGTATAAACATGGAAATATCTATACCGCTCTCTGCATAAACATGGAAATATCTACACCGCCATCTCTATGAACATGGAAATACCTACACCACCATCTGTACGAACATGGAAATATCTACACCGCCATCTGTATGAACATGTAAATATCTACACCGCCATCTGTATGAACATGGAAATATCTACAGCGTTATCTGTATGAACATGGAAATATCTACACCGGTATCTGTATGAACATGGAAATATCTACACCGCTATCTGTATGAACATGCAAATATCTACAAAGCTATCTGTATATCAATGGAAATATCTACACTGCTATCTATATAAACATGGAAATAACTACACTGCTATCTGTATAAACATGGAAATAGCTACACCGCCATCTCTATGAACATGGAAATATCTACACCGCCATCTGTACGAACATGGAAATATCTACAACGCCATCTGTATGAACATGTAAGTATCTACACTGTCATTTGTATGAACATGGAAAAATCTACACCGCTAACTGTACGTACATGGAAATAACTACACCGCTATCTGTATGAAAATGGAAATATCTACACCGCTATCTGTATGAACATGGAAATATCTACACCGCTATCTGTATGAACATGGAAATATCTACACCGCTATCTGTATGAACATGGAAATATCTACACCGCTATCTGTGTAAACATGCATACATCTTCACCGCTATCTGTATCTACATGGAAATATCTACACCGCTATCTGTATGAACATGGAAATATCTACACCGCTATCTGTATGAACATGGAAATATCTTCACCGCCATCTGTATGAACATGGATATATCTACACAGCCATCTGGATGAACATGGAAATATCTGCACCGCTATCTGTATGAACATGGAAATATCTACACCGCTATCTGTATGAGCGTGGATATATCTACACAGCCATCTGGATGAACATGGAAATATCTACACCGCTATCTGTGTAAACATGCATACATCTTCACTGCTATCTGTATAAACATGGAAATATCTACACCGCTATCTTTATGAACATGGAAATATCTACACCGCTAACTGTTTGAACAGGGAAATATATACACCGCTATCTGCATGAAAATGGAAATATCTACATAGCTATCTGCATATACATGGAAATATCTACACAGCTATCTCTTTACACATGGAAATAACTACACCGCTATCTGTATGAACATGGAAATATCTACACCGCCATCTGTATGAACATGGAAATATCTGCACCGCCATTTGTATGAACATATAAATATCTACAATACCATTTGTATTAAGATGGAGATACCTACACCGCCATCTGCATAAACATTGAAATATCTACACCGCTATCTGTATGAACATGGAAATATCTTCACCGCCATCTGTATGAACATGGATATGTCTACACAGCCATCTGGATGAACATGGAAATATCTACACCGATATCTGTATAAACATGGAAATATCTACACCGCCATCTGTATGAACATGGAAATATCTGCACCGCCATCTGTATGAACATATAAATATCTACACCGCCATCTGTATGAAGAAGGAGATATCTACACCGCTATCTGTATAAACATGGAAATATCTACACCGCTATCTGTATGAACATGGAAATATCTACACCGCTATCTGTATAAACACGGAAATATGTACACCGCTACCTGTATAAAGATGGAAGTATCAGCACCGCTATCGGTATGAACATGGCAATATCTACACGGCTATCTGTATGAACATGGAAATATCTACAACGCTATCTGTATTAACATGGAAATATCTTCACCGCCATCTGTATGAACATGGATATATCTACTCAGCCATCTGGATGAACATGGAAATATTTACACCGCTATCTGTATGAACATGGAAATATCTACACCGCTTTCTGTATGAACATGGAAATATCTACACAGCCATCTGGATGAACATGGAATTATCTACACCTCTATCTGTGTAAACATGCATACATCTTCACCGCTATCTGTATAAACATGGAAATATCTACACCGCTATCTTTATGAACATGGAAATATCTACACAGCTAACTGTTTGAACAGGGAAATATCTACACCGCTATCTGCAAGAAAATGGAAATATCTACACAGCTATCTGCATATACATGGAAATATCTACACAGCTATCTCTTTACACATGGAAATAACTACACTGCTATCTGTATGAACATGGAAATATCTACACCGCCATCTGTGTGAAGATGGAAATATCTGCACCGCCATCTGTATGAACATGTAAATATCTACGCCGCCATCTGAATTAAGATGGAGATATCTACACCGCTATCTGAATAAACATGGAAATATCTACACCGCTATCTGTATAAACATGGAAATATCAGCACCGCTATCTGTATGAACATGGAAATATCTACACCGCTATCTCTATGAACATGGAAATATCTACACCGCTATCTGTATGAACATGGAAATAGCTACACGGCTATCTGTATGAACATGGAAATACCTACACCACTATCTGTATGAACATGGAAATATCTACACCGCTATCAGCATGAACATGGATATATCTACACAGCCATCTGGATGAACATGGAAATATCTACACCGCTATCTGCATGAACATGGAAATATCTACACCGCTATCTGTGTAAACATGAATACATCTTCAACGCTATCTGTATAAACATGCATATATCTACACCGCTATCTGTATGAACATGGAAATATCTACACCGCTACCTGTATAAACATGGAAATATCAGCACCGCTATCTGTATGAACGTGGAAATATCTACACCGCTATCTGTTTGAACATGGAAATATCTAAACCGCTATCAGCATGAAAATGGAAATATCTACACAGCTATCTGCATATACATGGAAATATCTACACATCTATCCCTTTACACATGTAAATAACTACACCGCTATCTGTATGAACATGGAAATGTCTGCACCGCCATCTGTATGTACATATAAATATCTACACCGCCATCTGTATTAAGATGGAGATATCTACACCGCTATCTGTATAAACATGGAAATATCTACACCGCTATCTGAATAAACAGGGAAATATCTACACCGCTCTCTGTATAAACATGGAAATATCAGCACCGCTATCTGTATGAACATGGAAATATCTTCACCGCCATCTGTAGGAACATGGATATATCTACACAGCCACCTGGATGAACATGGAAATATCTACCCCGCTATCTGTATGAACATGGAAATATCTACACCGCTATCTGTGTAAACATGCATACATCTTCACCGCTATCTGTATAAACATGGAAATATCTACACTGCTATCTGTATGAACATGGAAATATCTACACCGCTATCTGTTTGAACATGGAAATATCTACACCGCTATCTGCATGAAAATGGAAATATCTACACAGCGATCTGCATATACATGGAAATATCTACAAAGCTATCTCTTTACACGTGGAAATAATTACAGCGCTATCTCTATAAACATGGAAATAGCTACACCGCCATCTGTATGAACATGGAAATATCTGCACCGCCATCTGTATGAACATATAAATATCTACACCGCCATCTATATTAAAATGGAGATATCTACACTGCTATCTGTATAAACTTGGAAATATCTACACTGCTATCTCTAAGAACATGGAAATTTCTACACCGCTATCTGTATGAACATGGAAATAGCTACACCGCTATCTGTATGTACATGGAAATATCTACACCACTACCTGTATGAACATGGAAATATCTTCACCGCTATTTGTATGAACATGGATATATCTACACAGCCATCTGGATGAACACGGAAATATCTACACCACTATCTGTATGAACATGGAAATATCTACACCGCTATCTGTGTAAATATGCATACATCTTCACCGCAATCTGTATAAACATGGAAATATCTACACCGCTCTCTGTATGAACATGGGAATATCTACACCGCTATCTGTTTGAACATGGAAATATCTACACCGCTATCTGCATGAAAATGGAAATATCTACACAGCTATCTGCATATACATGGAAATATCTACACAGCTATCTCTTTACACATGGAAATAACTACACCGCTATCTGTATGAACATGGAAATATCTTCACCGCCATCTGTATGAACATGGAAATAGCTGCACCGATATCGGTATGAACATATACATATCTACACGGCCATCTGTATTAAGATGGAGATATCTACACCGATATCTGTATAAACATGGAAATATCTACACCGCTATCTGTATAAACATGGCAATATCTACACCGCTATCTGTATAAACATGGAAATATCTACACCGCTACCTGTATAAACATGGAAATATCAGCACCGCTGTCTGTATGAACATGGAAATATCAGCCCCTCTATCTGTATGAACATGGAGATATCTACACCGCTATCTGTATGAACATGGAAATATCTAGACCGCTATCTGAATGAACATGGAAATACCTTCACCGCCATCTGTATGAACATGGATATATCTAAACAGCCATCTGGATGAACATGGATATATCTACACAGCCCTCTGGATGAACATGGAAATATCCACACCGCTATCTGTGTAAACATGCATACATCCTCACCGCTATCTGTATAAACATGGAAATATCTACACCGCTATCTGTATGAACATGGAAATATCTACACCGCTATCTGTATGAACATGGAAATATCAGCCCCTCTATCTGTATGAACATGGAGATATCTACACCGCCATCTGTATGAACATGGATATATTTACACAGCCATCTGGAGGAACATGGAAATATCTACACCGCTATCTGTATGAACATGGAAATAGCTACACCACTCTCTGTATGAACATGGAAATATCTACACCGCTATCTGTATGAACATGGAAATATCTACACCGCTATCTGTATGAACAAGGAAATATCTTCACCGCCATCTGTACGAACATGGATATATCTACAGAGACATCTGGATGAACATGGAAATATCTACACCGCCATCTGTATGAGGATATAAATATCTACACCGCCATCTGTATTAAGATGGAGATAACTACACCGCTATCTGTTTAAACCTGGAAATATCTACACGGCTATCTGTATAAACATGGAAATATCTACACCGCTATCTGGATAAACATGGAAATTTCTACACCGCTACCTGTATAAACATGGAAATATCAGCACCGCTATCTGTAGGAAGATGGAGATATCTACACCGCCATCTGTATAAACCTGGAAATATCTACACCGCTATCTGTATAAACATGGAAATATCTACACCACTATCTGAATGAACATGGAAATATCTACACCGCTTTCTGTATGAACATGGATATATCTACACAGCCATCTGGATGAACATGGAAATATCTACACCGCTATCTCTATGAACATGGAAATATCTACACCGCTATCTGTGTAAACATGCATACATCTTCACCGCTATCTGTATAAACATTGAATATCTACACCGCTATCTGTATGAACATGGAAATAGCTACACCGCTATCTGTATGAACATGGAAATATCAGCACCGCTATCTGTATAAACATGGGAATATCTATACCGCTACCTGTATAAACATGGAAATATCAGCACCGCAATCTGTAGGAACATGGAAATAACTACACCGCCATCTGTATGAACATGGAAGTATCTGCACCGCCATCTGTGTTAAGATGGAGATATCTACACTGCTATCTGTATAAATATGGAAATATCTACACCACTATCTGTATAAATATGGAAATATCTACACCGCTATGTGTATAAACATGGAAATATCTACACTGCTATCTGTATAAACATGGAAATATCTACACCGCTACCTGTATAAACATGGAAATATCAGCACCGCTATCGGTTTGAACATGGAAATATCTACACCGCTATCTGTATGAACATGGAAATATCTACACCGCTATCTGTATAAACATGGAAATATCTACACTGCTACCTGTATAAACATGGAAATATCAGCACCGCAATCTGTATGAACATGGAAATATCTACACCGCTATCTGTTTGAATATGGAAATATCTACACCACTCTCTGTATGAACATGGAAATAGCTACACAGCCATCTGGATGAACATGGAAATATCTAAACCGCTATCTGTTTGAACATGGATATATCTACACAGCCATCTGGATGAAAATGGAAATATCTACACCGCTATCTGTATGAAAATGGAAATACATACACCGCTATCTGTGTGAACATGGAAATATCTACACCGCTATCTGTATGAACATGGAAATATCTACACCGCTATCTATAGGAACATGGAAATATCTTCACCGCCATCTGTGTAAACATGGATATATCTACACAGCCATCTGGATGAACGTGGAAATATCTGCACCGCTTTCTGTACGAACATGGAAATATCTACACCGCTGTCTGTATGAACATGGATATATCTACACAGCCATCTGGATGAACATGGAAATATCTACACCGCTATCTGTGTAAACATGCATACATCTTCACCGCTATCTGTATAAACATGGAAATATCTACACCGCTATCTGTATGAACATGGAAATATCTGCACCGCTATCTGTATGAACATGGAAATATCTACACCGCTATCTGTTTGAAGATGGAAATATATACAGCGCTATCTGCATGAAAATGGAAATATCTACACAGCTATCTGCATATACATGGAAATATCTACACAGCTATCTCTTTACACGTGGAAATAACTACACCGCTATCTGTATGAACATGGAAATATCTACACCGCCATCTGTATGAACATGGAAATATCTGCACCGCCATCTGTATGAACATTTAAATATCTACACCGCCAACTGTATTAAGATGGAGATATCTACACCGCTATCTGAATAAACATGGAAATATCTACACAGCTATCTGTATAAACATGGAAATAACTACACCGCTATCTTTATAAACATGGAAATATCTACACCGCTACCTGTACAAACATGGAAATATCAGCACCGCTATCTGTATGAACCTGGAAATATCTACACCGCTATCTGTATGAACATGGAAATATCTACACCGCTATCTGTATGAACATATAAATATCTACACCGCCATCTGTATTAAGAAGGCAATATCTAAACCGCTATCTGTATAAACATGGAAATATCTACACCGCTGCCTGTATAAACATGGAAATATCAGCACCGATCTCGGTATGAAAATGGAGATATCTACACCGCAATCTGTATGAACACGGAAATATCTACACAGCTATCTGTATGAACATGGAAATAGCTACACCGTTATCTGTATGAACATGGAAATAGCTACACCGCTATCTGTATGAAGATGGAAATATCTACACCGCTATCTGTATGAAGATGGATATATCTACACAGCCATCTGGATGAACATGGAAATATCTACACCGCTATCTGTATGAACATGGAAATATCTACACCGCTATCTGTATGAACATGGATATATCTACACAGCCATCTGGATGAACATGGAAATATCTACACCGCTATCTGTGTAAACATGCATACATCTTCACCACTATCTGTATAAACATAGAAATATCTACACCGCTATCTGTATGAACATGGAAATATCTACACCGCTATCTGTATGAACATGGAAATATCTACACTGCTATCTGTTTGAACATGGAAATATCTACACCGCTATCTGCATGAAAATGGAAATATATACACTGCTATCTGCATATACATTTAAATATCTACACAGCTATCTCTTTACACATGGAAATAACTACACCGATATCTGTATGAACATGGACATATCTACACCGCCATCTGTATGAACATGGAAATATCTGCACCGCCATCTGTATGAACATATAAATATCTACACCGCCATCTGTATTAAGATGGATTTATCTATACTGCTATCTGTATAAACATGGAAATATCTACACCGCCATCTGTATCAACATATAAATATCTACACCGCCATCTGTATTAAGAAGGAAATATCTAAACCGCTATCTGTATAAACGTGGAAATATCTACACTGCTGAATGTATAAACATGGAAATATCAGCACCACTATCTGTATGAACATGGAAATATCTACACCGCAATCTGTATGAACATGGATATATCTACACAGCCATCTGGATGAACATGGAAATATCTACACCGCTATCTGAATGAACATGGAAATATCTACACCGCTATCTGTGTAAACATGGATACATCTTCACCGCTATCTTTATAAACATGGAAATATCTACACTGCTATCTGTATGAACATGGAAATATCTACACCGCTATCTGTTTGAAGTTGGAAATATCTACTCCGCTATCTGCATGAAAATGGAAATATCTACACAGCTATCTGCATATACTTGGAAATATCTATGCAGCTATCTCTTTACACATGGAAATAACTACACCGCTATCTCTATAAACATGGAAATATCTACACTGCCATCTGTATGAACATGGAAATATCTGCACTGCCATCTGTATGAACATATAAATATCTACACCGCCATGTGTATTAAAATGGAGATATCAACACCGCCATCTGTATAAACATGGAAATATATACACCGCTATCTGTATGAACATGGAAATATCTACACCGCTATCTGTATAAACATGGAAATATCTACACTGCAACCTGTATAAACATGGAAATATCAGCACCGCAATCTGTTTGAACATGGAAATATCTACACCGCTATCTGTATGAATATGGAAATATCTACACCACTCTCTGTATGAACATGGAAATAGCTACACAGCCATCTGGATGAACATGGAAATATCTAAACCGCTATCTGTATGAACATGGATATATCTACACAGCCATCTGGATGAACATGGAAATATCTACACCGCTATCTGTATGAAAATGGAAATACATACACCGCTATCTGTATGAACATGGAAATATATACACCGCTATCTGTATGAACATGGAAATATCTACACCGCTATCTATATGAACATGGAAATATCTTCACTGCCATCTGTATGAACATGGATATATCTACACAGCCATCTGGATGAACATGGAAATATCTGCACCGCTATCAGTATGAACATGGAAATATCTACACCGCTGTCTGTATGAACATGGATATATCTACACAGCCATCTGGATGAACATGGAAATATCTACACCGCTATCTGTGTAAACATGCATACATCTCCACTGCTATCTGGATAAACATGGAAATATCTACACCGCTATCTTTATGAACATGGAAATATCTACACCGCTATCTGAACTGGGAAATATATACACCGCTATCTGCATGAAAATGGAAATATCTACACAGCTATCTGCTTATACTTGGAAATATCTACGCAGCTATCTCTTTACACATGGAAATAACTACACCGCTATGTGTATAAACATGGAAATATCTTCACCGCTATCTGTATGAACATGGAAATATCTACACCGCCATCTGTATGAACATGGAAATATCTGCACTGCCATCTGTATGAACATATAAATATCTACACCGCCATCTGTATTAAGATGGAGATATCTACACCGCTATGTGTATAAACATTGAAAAATCTACACCGCTACCTCTATAAACATGGAAATATATACACCGCTATCTGTATAACCATGGAAATATCTACACCGCTACCTGTATAAACATGGAAATATCAGCACCGCTATCTGTATAAACATGGGAATATCTATACCGCTACCTGTATAAACATGGAAATATCTACACCGCTACCTGTATAAACATGGAAATATCAGCACCGCTATCTGTATAAACATGGGAATATCTATACCGCTACCTGTATAAACATGGAAATATCAGCACCGCAATCTGTAGGAACATGGAAATAACTACACTGCCATCTGTATGAACATGGAAGTATCTGCACCGCCATATGTGTTAAGATGGAGATATCTACACTGCTATCTGTATAAACATGGAAATATCTACACCACTATCTGTATAAATATGGAAATATCTACACCGCTATGTGTATAAACATGGAAATATCTACACTGCTATCTGTATAAACATGGAAATATCTACACCGCTACCTGTATAAACATGGAAATATCAGCACCGCTATCGGTTTGAACATGGAAATATCTACACCGCTATCTGTATGAACATGGAAATATCTACACCGCTATCTGTATAAACATGGAAATATCTACACTGCTACCTGTATAAACATGGAAATATCAGCACCGCAATCTGTATGAACATGGAAATATCTACACCGCTATCTGTTTGAATATGGAAATATCTACACCACTCTCTGTATGAACATGGAAATAGCTACACAGCCATCTGGATGAACATGGAAATATCTAAACCGCTATCTGTTTGAACATGGATATATCTACACAGCCATCTGGATGAAAATGGAAATATCTACACCGCTATCTGTATGAAAATGGAAATACATACACCGCTATCTGTGTGAACATGGAAATATCTACACCGCTATCTGTATGAACATGGAAATACCTACACCGCCATCTGTGTAAACATGGATATATCTACACAGCCATCTGGATGAACGTGGAAATATCTGCACCGCTTTCTGTACGAACATGGAAATATCTACACCGCTGTCTGTATGAACATGGATATATCTACACAGCCATCTGGATGAACATGGAAATATCTACACCACTTTCTGCATGAACATGGATATATCTACACAGCTATCTGAATATACATGGAAATATCTACACAGATTTCTCTATAAATATGGAAATAACTACAGCGCTATCTCTATAAACTTCGAAATATCTACACCGCCATCTGTATGAACATGGAAATATCTACACCGCCGTCTGTACGTATATGGAAAAATCTACACCGCCATCTGTATTAAAATGGAAATATCTACACCGCTATCTGTATAAACATGGAAATATCTGCCCAACTATCTGTATAAACATGGAAATATCTGCACCGCTATCTGTATAAACATGGAAATATCCACACCGCTATCTGTGTAAACATGGAAATGTCTACACCGCTATCTTTGTAAACATGGAAATATCTACACCGCCATCGGTGTAAACATGAAAATATCTACACCGCCATCCCTAAAAACATGGAAATATCTACACCGCCATCTGTATGAACATGGAAATATCTACACCGCCATCTGTATAAACGTGGAAATATCTACACCGCTATCTGTAAGAACTTGGAAATATCTACACCGCCATCTGTATGAGCATGGAAATATCTACACCGCCATCTCTATAAACGTGGAAATATCTACACCGCTATCTGTATGAACTTGGAAATATCTACACTGCTATCTGTATAAAATTGGAATTATCTACACCGCTATCTCTATCAACATGGAAATATCTACACCGCTATCTGTATAAACATGGAAATATCTACACCGCTATCTGTATAAACATGGAAATATCTTCACCGCTGTCTCTATAAACATGGAAATATCTACAACGCTGTCTCTATAAACATGGAAATATCAACAACACTGTCTCTATAAACTTGGAAATAACTACACCACTATCTCTGTAAACATGGAATTATCTAGACCGCCATCTCTGTAAACATGGAAATATCTACACCACCATCTGTATAAACATGGAAATATCTATACCGCTATCTGCATAAACTTGGAAATATCTACACCGCCATTTCAATGAACATGGAAATATCTACACCGCCATCTGTACGATCATGCAAATATCTATACCGCCATCTGTATGAACATGTAAATATCTACACCGCCATCTGTATGAACATGGAAATATCTACACCGCTAACTGTATGAACATGGAAATATCTACACCGCTATCTGTATTAACATGGAAATATCTACACCGCTCTCTGTATGAACATGGAAATATCTACACCGCTATCTGTATGAACATGGAAATATCTACACCGCTATCTGTACAAACATGGACATATCTACTCCGCTATCTGTATGAACATGCAAATATCTACTCAGCTATCTGTATACCAACGGAAATATCTACACTGCTATCTCTATAAACATGGAAATAACTACACTGCTATCTGTATAAACATGGAAATATCTACACCGCCACCTGTATGAACATGGAAATATCTACACTGCCATCCGTACGAACATGGAAATATCTACACCGCCATCTGTATGAACATGTAAGTATCTACACCGCCATCTGTACGAACATGGAAATATCTACACCGCTAACTGTATAAAGATGGAAATATCTACACCGCTATTTGTATGAACATGGAAATATCTACACCGCTATCTGTATATCTATGGAAAATCTACACTGCTATCTCTATAAACAAGGAAATAACTACACTGCTATCTGTATCAACATGGAAATATCTACACCGCCATCTTTATGAACATGGAAATATCTACACAGCCATCTGTATGAACATGGAAATATCTACACCGCCATCTGTATGAACATGGATGTATCTACACCGGCATCTGGATGAACATGGAAATAACTACACCGCTATCTGCAGGAACATGGAAATATCTACACAGCTATCTGCATACACATGGAAATATCTACACAGATTTCTAAAGAAATATAGAAGTAACTACAGCGCTATCTCTATAAACTTCGAAATATCTACACCGCCATCTGTATGAAGATGGAAATATCTACACCACCATCTGTATAAACATGGAAATATCTATATTGCCATCTGCATAAACATGGAAATATCTACACCACCATCTGTATAAACATGGAAATATCTACACCGCTATCTGCATAAACATGGAAATATACACACCGCTATCTGTGTAAACATGGAAATGTCTGCACCGCTATCTGTGTAAAAATGGAAATATCTACACCGCCATCTGTGTAAACATGAAAATATCTACACTGCGATCTCTATAAACATGGAAATATCTACACCGCCATCTGTATGAGCATGGAAATATCTACACCGCCATCTCTGTAAACGTGGAAATATCTACACCGCTATCTGTATAAACTTGGAAATATCTACACCGCTCTCTGTATAAACATGGAAATATCTTCACCGCTGTCTATATAAACATGGAAATATCTACAACGCTGTCTCTATAAACATGGAAATATCAACAACACTGTCTCTATAAACTTGGAAATAACTACACTACTATCTCTATAAACATGGAAATATCTAGACGGCCATCTCTATAAACATGGAAATATCTACACCACCATCTGTATAAACATGGAAATATCTATACCCCTATCTGCATAAACATGGAAATATCTACACCGCCATCTCTATGAAAATGGAAATACCTACACCACCATCTGTACGAACATGGAAATATCTACACCGCCATCTGTATGAACATGTAAATATCTACACCGCCATCTGTATGAACATGGAAATATCTACACCGCTATCTGTTTGAATATGGAAATATCTACACCACTTTCTGTATTAACATGGAAATAGCTACACAGCCATCTGGATGAACATGGAAATATCTAAACCGCTATCTGTTTGAACATGGATATATCTACACAGCCATCTGGATGAACATGGAAATATCTACACCGCTATCTGTATGAAAATGGAAATACATACACCGCTATCTGTGTGAACATGGAAATATCTACACCGCTATCTGTATGAACATGGAAATATCTACACCGCTATTGGTATGAACATGGAAATATCTTCACCGCCATCTGTGTAAACATGGATATATCTACACAGCCATCTGGATGAACGTGGAAATATCTGCACCGCTTTCTGTACGAACATGGAAATATCTACACCGCTGTCTGTATGAACATGGATATATCTACACAGCCATCTGGATGAACATGGAAATATCTACACGGCTTTCTGCATGAACATGGATATATCTACACAGCTATCTGAATATACATGGAAATATCTACACAGATTTATCAATAAATATGGAAATAACTACAGCGCTATCTCTATAAACTTCGAAATATCTACACCGCCATCTGTATGAACATGGAAATATCTACACCGACGTCTGTACGTATATGGAAAAATCTACACCGCCATCTGTATTAAGATGGAAATATCTACACCGCTATCTGTATAAACATGGAAATATCTGCCCAACTATCTGTATAAACATGGAAATATCTGCACCGCTCTCTGTATAAACATGGAAATATCCACACCGCTATCTGTGTAAACATGGAAATGTCTACACCGCTATCTTTGTAAACATGGAGATATCTACACCGCCATCGGTGTAAACATGAAAATATCTACACCGCCATCCCTAAAAACATGGAAATATCTACACCGCCATCTGTATGAACATGGAAATATCTACACCGCCATCTGTATAAACGTGGAAATATCTACACCGCTATCTGTATGAACTTGGAAATATCTACACCGCCATCTGTATGAGCATGGAAATATCTACACCGCCATCTCTATAAACGTGGAAATATCTACACCGCTATCTGTATGAACTTGGAAATATCTACACTGCTATCTGTATAAAATTGGAATTTTCTACACCGCTATCTCTATCAACATGGAAATATCTACACCGCTATCTGTATAAACATGGAAATATCTACACCGCTATCTGTATAAACATGGAAATATCTTCACCGCTGTCTCTATAAACATGGAAATATCTACAACGCTGTCTCTATAAACATGGAAATATCAACAACACTGTCTCTATAAACTTGGAAATAACTACACCACTATCTCTGTAAACATGGAATTATCTAGACCGCCATCTCTGTAAACATGGAAATATCTACACCACCATCTGTATAAACATGGAAATATCTATACCGCTATCTGCATAAACTTGGAAATATCTACACCGCCATTTCAATGAACATGGAAATATCTACACCGCCATCTGTACGATCATGCAAATATCTATACCGCCATCTGTATGAACATGTAAATATCTACACCGCCATCTGTATGAACATGGAAATATCTACACCGCTAACTGTATGAACATGGAAATATCTACACCGCTATCTGCATTAACATGGAAATATCTACACCGCCCTCTGTATGAACATGGAAATATCTACACCGCTATCTGTATGAACATGGAAATATCTACACCGCTATCTGTACAAACATGGACATATCTACACCGCTATCTGTATGAACATGCAAATATCTACTCAGCTATCTGTATATCAACGGAAACATCTACACTGCTATCTCTATAAACATGGAAATAACTACACTGCTATCTGTATAAACATGGAAATATCTACACCGCCACCTGTATGAACATGGAAATATCTACACTGCCATCCGTACGAACATGGAAATATCTACACCGCCATCTGTATGAACATGTAAGTATCTACACCGCCATCTGTACGAACATGGAAATATCTACACCGCTAACTGTATAAACATGGAAATATCTACACCGCTATTGGTATGAACATGGAAATATCTACACCGCTATCTGTATATCTATGGAAAATCTACACTGCTATCTCTATAAACAAGGAAATAACTACACTGCTATCTTTATCAACATGGAAATATCTACACCGCCATCTTTATGAACATGGAAATATCTACACAGCCATCTGTATGAACATGGAAATATCCACACCGCCATCTGTATGAACATGGATGTATCTACACCGGCATCTGGATGAACATGGAAATAACTACACCGCTATCTGCAGGAACATGGAAATATCTACACAGCTATCTGCATACACATGGAAATATCTACACAGATTTCTAAAGAAATATAGAAGTAACTACAGCGCTATCTCTATAAACTTCGAAATATCTACACCGCCATCTGTATGAAGATGGAAATATCTACACCACCATCTGTATAAACATGGAAATATCTATATTGCCATCTGCATAAACATGGAAATATCTACACCACCATCTGTATAAACATGGAAATATCTACACCGCTATCTGCATAAACATGGAAATATACACACCGCTATCTGTGTAAACATGGAAATGTCTGCACCGCTATCTGTGTAAAAATGGAAATATCTACACCGCCATCTGTGTAAACATGAAAATATCTACACTGCGATCTCTATAAACATGGAAATATCTACACCGCCATCTGTATGAGCATGGAAATATCTACACCGCCATCTCTGTAAACGTGGAAATATCTACACCGCTATCTGTATAAACTTGGAAATATCTACACCGCTCTCTGTATAAACATGGAAATATCTTCACCGCTGTCTATATAAACATGGAAATATCTACAACGCTGTCTCTATAAACATGGAAATATCAACAACACTGTCTCTATAAACTTGGAAATAACTACACTACTATCTCTATAAACATGGAAATATCTAGACGGCCATCTCTATAAACATGGAAATATCTACACCACCATCTGTATAAACATGGAAATATCTATACCCCTATCTGCATAAACATGGAAATATCTACACCGCCATCTCTATGAAAATGGAAATACCTACACCACCATCTGTACGAACATGGAAATATCTACACCGCCATCTGTATGAACATGTAAATATCTACACCGCCATCTGTATGAACATGGAAATATCTACACCGCTATCTGTTTGAATATGGAAATATCTACACCACTCTCTGTATGAACATGGAAATAGCTACACAGCCATCTGGATGAACATGGAAATATCTAAACCGCTATCTGTTTGAACATGGATATATCTACACAGCCATCTGGATGAACATGGAAATATCTACACCGCTATCTGTATGAAAATGGAAATACATACACCGCTATCTGTGTGAACATGGAAATATCTACACCGCTATCTGTATGAACATGGAAATATCTACACCGCTATTGGTATGAACATGGAAATATCTTCACCGCCATCTGTGTAAACATGGATATATCTACACAGCCATCTGGATGAACGTGGAAATATCTGCTCCGCTTTCTGTACGAACATGGAAATATCTACACCGCTGTCTGTATGAACATGGATATATCTACACAGCCATCTGGATGAACATGGAAATATCTACACGGCTTTCTGCATGAACATGGATATATCTACACAGCTATCTGAATATACATGGAAATATCTACACAGATTTATCAATAAATATGGAAATAACTACAGCGCTATCTCTATAAACTTCGAAATATCTACACCGCCATCTGTATGAACATGGAAATATCTACACCGCCGTCTGTACGTATATGGAAAAATCTACACCGCCATCTGTATTAAGATGGAAATATCTACACCGCTATCTGTATAAACATGGAAATATCTGCCCAACTATCTGTATAAACATGGAAATATCTGCACCGCTCTCTGTATAAACATGGAAATATCCACACCGCTATCTGTGTAAACATGGAAATGTCTACACCGCTATCTTTGTAAACATGGAGATATCTACACCGCCATCGGTGTAAACATGAAAATATCTACACCGCCATCCCTAAAAACATGGAAATATCTACACCGCCATCTGTATGAACATGGAAATATCTACACCGCCATCTGTATAAACGTGGAAATATCTACACCGCTATCTGTATGAACTTGGAAATATCTACACCGCCATCTGTATGAGCATGGAAATATCTACACCGCCATCTCTATAAACGTGGAAATATCTACACCGCTATCTGTATGAACTTGGAAATATCTACACTGCTATCTGTATAAAATTGGAATTTTCTACACCGCTATCTCTATCAACATGGAAATATCTACACCGCTATCTGTATAAACATGGAAATATCTACACCGCTATCTGTATAAACATGGAAATATCTTCACCGCTGTCTCTATAAACATGGAAATATCTACAACGCTGTCTCTATAAACATGGAAATATCAACAACACTGTCTCTATAAACTTGGAAATAACTACACCACTATCTCTGTAAACATGGAATTATCTAGACCGCCATCTCTGTAAACATGGAAATATCTACACCACCATCTGTATAAACATGGAAATATCTATACCGCTATCTGCATAAACTTGGAAATATCTACACCGCCATTTCAATGAACATGGAAATATCTACACCGCCATCTGTACGATCATGCAAATATCTATACCGCCATCTGTATGAACATGTAAATATCTACACCGCCATCTGTATGAACATGGAAATATCTACACCGCTAACTGTATGAACATGGAAATATCTACACCGCTATCTGTATGAACATGGAAATATCTACACCGCTATCTGTATAAACATGGAAATATCAACTCCGCTGTTTGTATGAACATGCAAATATCTACACAGCTATCTGTATATCAATGGAAATATCTACACTGCTTTCTCTATAAACATGGAAATAACTACACTGCTATCTGTATAAACATGGAAATATCTACACCGCCATCTCTATGAACATGGAAATATCTACACCGCCATTTGTATGAACATGGAAGTATCTACACCGCCATCTCTATGAACATGGAAATACCTACACCGCCATTTGTATGAACATGGAAATATCTACACCGCTATCTGTATAAACGTGGAAATATCTACACCGCTATCTGTATGAACTTGGAAATATCTACACTGCTCTCGGTATAAATTCAAATTATCTACACCACTATCTCTATAAACATGGAAATATCTACACCGCCATCTGTATGAACATGGAAATATCTACACCGCCATCTGTATGAACATGGAAATGTCTACACCGCCATCTGTATTAACATGTAAATATCTACACTGCCATCTGTAAGAACATGGAAATATCTACACCGCTAACTGTATGAACATGGAAATATCTACACCGCTACCTGTATGAACATGGAAATATCTACACCGCTATCTGTATAAACATGGAAATATCTACACCGCTATCTGTATGAACATGCAAATATCTACACAGCTATCTGTATATCAATGGAAATATCTACACTGCTATCTCTATAAACACGGAAATAACTACACTGCTATCTGTATAAACATGGAAAGATCTACACCGCCATCTCTATGAACATGGAAACATCTACACCGCCATTTGTATGAACATGGAAATATCTACACCGCCATCTCTATGAACATGGAAATATCTACACCGCCATTTGTATGAACATGAAAATATCTACACCGCTAACTGTATGAACATGGAAATATCTACACCGCCATCTGTATGAACATGGAAATATCTACACCGCTATCTGTATGAACATGGAAATATTTCCACCGCTCTCTATACGAACATGGAAATATCTACACCGCTATCTGTATGAACATGGAAATATCTACACCGCTATGTGTATGAACATGCAAATATCTACACAGCTATCTGTATATCAATGGAAATATCTACACTGCTATCTCTATAAACATGGAAACATCTACACTGCTATCTGTATAAACATGGAAATATCTACACCGCCATTTGTATGAACATGGAAATATCTACACCTCTAACTGTATGAATATAGAAATATCTACAACGCTATCTGAATAAACATGGAAATATCTACACCGCTATCTCTATGAACATGCAAATATCTACACAGCTAACTGTATATCAATGGAAATATCTACACTGCTATGTCTATAAACATGGTAATAACTACACTGCTAACTGTATAAACATGGAAATATCTACACCGTCATCTCTATGAACTTGGAAATATCTACACCGACATTTGTATGAACATGGAAATATCCACACCGCTATCTGTGTAAACATGGAAATGTCTACACCGCTATCTGTGTAAACATGGAAATATCTACACCGCCATCTGTGTAAACATGAAAATATCTACACCGCAATACCTATAAACGTGGAAATACCTACACTGCCATCTGTATGAACATGGAAATATCTACACCGCCATTTGTATGAACATGGAAATATCTACACCGCCATCTCTATCAACATGGAAATACCTACACCGCCATTTGTATGAACCTGGAAATATCTACACCGCCATCTGCATGAGCATGGAAATATCTACACCGCCATCTCTATAAACGTGGAAATATCTACACCGCTAACTGTATGAACATGGAAATATCTACACCGCTATCTGTATGAACATGGAAATATCTACACCGCCATCTGTATGAACATGGAAATATCTACACCGCCATCTCTATGAACATGGAAATATCTACACCGCTATCTGTATGAACATGGAAATATCTACACTGCCATCTATAAGAACATGGAAATATCTACACCGTTATCTGTATGAACATGGAAATATCTACACCGCTATCTGTATGAACATGGAAATATCTACACAGCTATCTGTACAAACATGGAAATATCTACACCGCTATCTGTATGAACATGCAAATAACTACACAGCTATCTGTATATCAATGGAAATATCCACACTGCTATCTCTATAAACATGGAAATAACTACACTGCTATCTGTATAAACATGGAAATGTCTACACCGCCACCTATATGAACATGGAAATATCTACACTGCCATCCGTACGAACATGGAAATATCTACACCGCCATCTGTATGAACATGTAAATATCTACACCGCCATCTGTATGAACATGGAAATATCTACACCGCTAACTGTATGAACATGGAAATATCTTCACCGCTATTGGTATGAACATGGAAATAACTACACCGCTCTCTGTATGAACATGGAAATATCTACACCGCCATCTGTTTGAACATGTAAATATCTACACCGCCATCTGTATGAACATGGAAGTATCTACACCGCTATCTGTATGAACATGGAAATATCTACACCGCTATCTGTATATCAATGGAAATATCCACACTGCTATCTCTATAAACATGGAAATAACTACACTGCTATCTGTATAAACATGGAAAGATCTACACCGCCATCTCTATGAACATGGAAATATCTACACCGCCATTTGTATGAACATGGAAATATCTACACCGCCATCTCTATGAACATGGAAATATCTACACCGCCATTTGTATGAACATGGAAATATCTACACCGCTAAGTGTATGAACATGGAAATATCTACACCGCCATCTGTATGAACATGGAAATATCTCCACCGCTCTCTGTACGAACATGGAAATATCTACACCACTATCTGTATGAACATGGAAATATCTACACCGCTATGTGTATGAACATGCAAATATCTACACAGCTATCTGTATATCAATGGAAATATCTACACTGCTATCTCTATAAACATGGAAACATCTACACTGCTATCTGCATAAACATGGAAATATCTACACCGCAATTTGTATGAACATGGAAATATCTACACCGCTAACTGTATGAATTTGGAAATATCTACACCGCTATCTGAATAAACATGGAAATATCTACACCGCTATCTCTTTGAACATGCAAATATCTACACAGCTATCTGTATATCAATGGAAATATCCACACTGCTATCTCTATAAACATGGAAATAACTACACTGCTATCTGCATAAGCATGGAAATATCTACACCGCCATCTCTATGAATATGGAAATATCTACACCGCCATCTGTACGAACATGGAAATATCTACACCGCCATCTGTATGAACATGTAAATACCTGCACCGCCATCTGTATGAAGATGGAAATATCTACACCGTCATCTCTATGAACATGGAAATATCTACACTGCTAACTGTATGAACATGGAAATATCTACACCGCTATCTGTATGAACATGGAAATATCTACACCGCTATCTGTATGAACATGGAAATATCTACACCGTTATCTGTATGAACACGGAAATATCTACACTGCTATCTGTATGAACATGGAAATATCTAAACCGCTATCTGTACGAACATGGAAATATCTACACCGCTATCTGTATGAACATGCAAATACCTACACAGCTATCTGTATATCAATGGAAATATCCACACTGCTATCTCCATAAACATGGAAATATCTACACTGCTATCTGTATAAACATGGAAATATCTACACCGCCACCTGTATGAACATGGAAATATCTACACTGCCATCCGTACGAACATGGAAATATCTACACCGCCATCTGTATGAACATCTAAATATCTTCACCGCCATCTGTATGAACATGGAAATATCTACACCGCTATCTGTATGAACATGGAAATATCTACACCGCTATCTGTATAAACATGGAAATATCTACAGCGCTATCTGTATGAACATGCAAATATCTACACTGCTATCTGTATATCAATGGTAATATCTACACTGCTATCTCTATAAACATGGAAATAACTACACTGCTATCTGTATAAACATGAAAATATCTACACCGCCATCTCTATGAACTTGGAAATATCTACACCGCCATTTGTATGAACATGGAAATATCTACACCGCCATCTCTATGAACATGGAAATACCTACACTGCCATTTGTATGAACATGGAAATATCTACACCGCCATCTGAATGACCATGGAAATATCTACACCGCCATCTCTATAAACGTGGAAATATCTACACCGCTATCTGTATGAAATTGGAAATATCTACACTGCTCTCGGTATAAATTGAAATTATCTACACCACTATCTCTATAAACATGGAAATATCTACACTGCTATCTGTATAAACATAGAAATATCTACACAGCTATCTGTATAAACATGGAAATATCTTCACCGCTATCTGTATAAACATGGAAATATCTACAACGCTGTCTCTATAAACTTGGAAATAACTACACCACTATCTCTGTAAACATGGAAATATCTAGACCGCCATCTCTATAAACATGGAAATATCTACACCACCATCTGTATAAACATGGAAATATCTATACCGCTATCTGCATAAACATGGAAATATCTACACCGCCATTTCTATGAACATGGAAATATCTACACCGCCATCTGTACGAACATGGAAAAATCTACACCGCCATCTGTATGAACATGTAAATATCTACACCGCCATCTGTATGAACATGGAAATAACTACACCGCTAACTGTATGAACATGGAAATATCTACACCGCTATCTGTATGAACATGGAAATATCTACACCGTTATCTGTATGAACATGGAAATATCTACACCGCTATCTGTATGAACATGGAAATATCTACACAGCTATCTGTACGAACATGGAAATATCTACACCGCTATCTGTATGAACATGAAAATGCCTACACAGCTATCTGTATATCAATGGAAATATCCACACTGCTATCTCTATAAACATGGAAATATCTACACCGCCACCTATATGAACATGGAAATATCTACACTGCCATCCGTACGAACATGGAAATATCTACACCGCCATCTGTATGAACATGTAACTATCTACACCGCCATCTATATGAACATGGAAATATCTACACCGCTAACTGTATGAACATGGAAATATCTACACCGCTATTGGTATGAACATGGAAATAACTACACCGCTATCTGTATGAACATGGAAATATGTAGACCGCCATCTGTATGAACATGGAAATATCTACACCGCCATCTGTATGAACATGTAAATATGTACACCGCCATCTGTATGAACATGTAAATATCTGCACCGCCATCTGTATGAACATGGAAATATCTACACCGCTAACTGTATGAACATGGAAATATCTACACCGCTATCTGTATGAACATGGAAATATCTACACCGCTATCTGTATGAACTTGGAAATATCTACACTGCTCTCGGTATAAATTGAAATTATCTACACCACTATCTCTATAAACATGGAAATATCTACACTGCTATCTGTATAAACATGGAAATATCTTCACCGCTATCTGTATAAACATGGAAATATCTACAATGCTGTCTCTATAAACTTGGAAATAACTACACCACTATCTCTGTAAACATGGAAAAATCTAGACCGCCGTCTCTATAAACATGGAAATATCTACACCACCATCTGTATAAACATGGAAATATGTATACCGCTATCTGCATAAACATGGAAATATCTACACCGCCATCTCTATGAATATGGAAATATCTACACCGCCATCTGTACGAACATGGAAATATCTACACCGCCATCTGTATGAACATGTAAATACCTGCACCGCCATCTGTATGAAGATGGAAATATCTACACCGTCATCTCTATGAACATGGAAATATCTACACTGCTAACTGTATGAACATGGAAATATCTACACCGCTATCTGTATGAACATGGAAATATCTACACCGCTATCGGTATGAACATGGAAATATCTACACCGTTATCTGTATGAACACGGAAATATCTACACCGCTATCTGTATAAACATGGAAATATCTAAACCGCTATCTGTACGAACATGGAAATATCTACACCGCTATCTGTATGAACATGCAAATACCTACACAGCTATCTGTATATCAATGGAAATATCCACACTGCTATCTCCATAAACATGGAAATATCTACACTGCTATCTGTATAAACATGGAAATATCTACACCGCCACCTGTATGAACATGGAAATATCTACACTGCCATCCGTACGAACATGGAAATATCTACACCGCCATCTGTATGAACACCTAAATATCTTCACCGCCACCTGTATGAACATGGAAATATCTACACCGCTATCTGTATGAACATGGAAATATCTACACCGCTATCTGTATAAACATGGAAATATCTACACCGCTATCTGTATGAACATGCAAATATCTACACTGCTATCTGTATATCAATGGTAATATCTACACTGCTATCTCTATAAACATGGAAATAACTACACTGCTATCTGTATAAACATGAAAATATCTACACCGCCATCTCTATGAACTTGGAAATATCTACACCGCCATTTGTATGAACATGGAAATATCTACACCGCCATCTCTATGAACATGGAAATACCTACACTGCCAATTGTATGAACATGGAAATATCTACACCGCCATCTGAATGACCATGGAAATATCTACACCGCCATCTCTATAAACGTGGAAATATCTACACCGCTATCTGTATGAACATGAAAATACCTACACAGCTATCTGTATATCAATGGAAATATCCACACTGCTATCTCTATAAACACGGAAATATCTACACCGCCACCTATATGAACATGGAAATATCTACACTGCCATCCGTAAGAACATGGAAATATCTACACCGCCATCTGTATGAACATGTAAATATCTACACCGCCATCTGTATGAACATGGAAATATCTACACCGCTAACTGTATGAACATGGAAATATCTACACCGCTATTGGTATGAACATGGAAATAACTACACCGCTATCTGTATGAACATGGAAATATCTAGACCGCCATCTGTATGAACATGGATATATCAACACCGCCATCTGTATGAACATCTAAATATGTACACCGCCATCTGTATGAACATGTAAATATCTGCACCGCCATCTGTATGAACATGGAAATATCTACACCGCTATCTGTATGAACATGGAATTATCTACACAGCTATCTGTACGAACATGGAAATATCTACACCACTAACTGTATGAACATGGAAATATCTACACCGCTATCTGTATGAACATCGGTATATCTACACCGTTATCTGTATGAACATGGAAATAACTACACAGCTATCTGTATGAACATGGAAATATCTACACAGCTATCTGTACGAACATGGAAATATCTTCACCGCTATCTGTATGAACATGCAAATACCTACACAGCTATCTGCATATCAATGAAAATATCCACACTGCTATCTCTATAAACATGGAAATAACTACACTGCTATCTGTATAAACATGGAAATGTCTACACCGCCACCTATATGAACATGGAAATATCTACACTGCCATCCGTACGAACATGGAAATATGTACACCGCCATGTGTATGAAGATGTAAATATCCACACCGCCATCTGTATGAACATGGAAATATCTACACCGCTAACTGTATGAACATGGAAATATCAACACCGCTATTGGTATGAACATGGAAATATCTACACCGCTATCTGTATATCAATGGAAATATCTACACTGCTATCACTATAAACATGGAAATAACTACACTGCTATCTGTATAAACATGGAAAGATCTACACCGCCATCTCTATGAACATGGAAATATCTACACCGCCATCTCTATGAACATGGAAATATCTACACCGCCATTTGTATGAACATGGAAATATCTACACCGCTAACTGTATGAACATGGAAATATCTACACCGAAATCTGTATGAACATGGAAATATCTACACCGCTATATGTAAGAACATGGAAATATCTACACCACTCTCTGTACGAACATGGAAATATCTACACTGCTATCTGTATGAACATGGAAATATCTACCCCGCTATGTGTATGAACATGCAAACATCTACACAGCTATCTGTATATCAATGGAAATATCTGCACTGCTATCTCTATAAACATGGAAACATCTACACTGCTATCTGTATAAACATGGAAATATCTACACTGCCATTTGTATGAACATGGAAATATCTACACCGCTAACTGTATGAATATGGAAATATCTACACCGCTATCTGAATAAACATGGAAATATCTACACCGCTATCTCTATGAACATGCAAATATCTACACAGCTATCTGTATATCAATGGAAATATCTACACTGCTATTTCTATAAACATGGTAATAACTACACTGCTATCTGTATAAACATGGAAATATCTACACCGTCATCTCTATGAACATGGAAATATCTACACCGACATTTGCATGAACATGGAAATATCCACACCGCTATCTGTGTAAACATGGAAATGTCTACACCGCTATCTGTGTAAACATGGAATCATCTACACCGCCATCTGTGTAAACATGAAAATATCTACACCGCAATACCTATAAACGTGGAAATATCTACACTGCCATCTGTATGAACATGGAAATATCTACACCGCCATCTCTGTAAACGTGGAAATATCTACACCGCTATCTGTATTAACTTGGAAATATCTACACCGCTCTCTGTATAAAATTGAAATTATCTACACCACTATCTCTATAAACATGGAAATATCTACACTGCTATCTGTATAAACATGGAAATATCTAAAAGGCTATCTGTATAAACATGGAAATACCTACAACGCTGTCTCTATAAACTTGGAAATAACTACACCACTATCTCTGTAAACATGGAAATATCTAGACAGCCGTCTCTATAAACATGGATATATCTACACCACCATCTGTATAAACATGGAAATATATATACCGTTATCTGCATAAACATGGAAATATCTACACCGCCATCTCTATGAACATGGAAATATCTACACCGCCATCTGTACGAACATGGAAATATCTATACCGCCATCTGTATGAACATGGAAATATCTATACCGCCATCTGTATGAACATGGAAATATCTTCACCACTAACTGTATGAACATAGAAATATCTACACCGCTATCTGTATGAACATGGAAATATCTACACCGCTATCTGTATGAACATGGAAATATCTACACCGCTATCTGTACGAACATGGAAATATCTACACCGCTATCTGTATGAACATGCAAATATCTATACAGCTATCTGTATATCAATTGATATACCTACAATGCTATCTCTATAAACATGGAAATAACTACACTGCTATCTGTATAAATATGGAAATATCTACACCGCCACCTGTGTGAACATGGAAATATCTACACTGCCATCCGTACGAACATGGAAATATCTACACCGCCATCTGTATGAAAATGTAAATATCTGCACCGCCATCTGTATGAACATGGAAATATCTACACCGCTATCTGTATGAACATGGAAATATCTACACAGCCATCTGTATGAACATGTAAATATCTACACCGCCATCTGTATGAACATGGAAATATCTTCACCGCTAACTGTATATAAATGGAAATATCTATACCGCTATCTGCATAAACATGGAAATATCTATAAAGCCATCTCTAAGAACATGGAAACATCTACACGGCCATCTGTATGAACATGGAAATATCTACACCGCCAGCTGTATGAACATGTAAATATCTACACCGCTATCTGTATGAACATGGAAATATCCACACCGCTATCTGTATGAACATGCAAATATCTACACTGCTATCTGTATATCAATGGAAATATCTACACCGTTATCTGTATGAACCTCGAAATATCTCCACCGCTATCTGTATGAACATGGAAATATCTACACCGCCATCTCTATGAACAGGGAAATATCTACACCGCCATTTATATGAACATGGAAATATCTACACCGCCATCTGTATGAACATGGAAATATCTTCATCGCCATCTGTATGAACATGGATATATGTACACTGGCATCTGGATGAACATGGAAATATCTACACTGCTATCTGCATGAACATGGATATCTACACAGCTGTCTGAATATACATGGAAATATCTACACAGATTTCTCTATAAGTGTGGAAATATCTACAGCGCTATCTCTATAAACTTCGAAATATCTACACCGTCATCTGTATGAACATGGAAATATCTACACCGCCATCTGTACGAACATGGACATATCTACACCGCCATCTGTATTAAGATGGAAATATCTACACCGCTATCTGTATAAACATGGAAATATCTGCCCAACTATCTGTATAAACATGGAAATATCCGCACCGCTATCTGTATAAACATGGAAATATCTACACTGCTATCTGCATAAACATGGAAATATCCACACCGCCATCTGTGAAACATGGAAATGTCTACACCGCTATCTGTGTAAACATGGAAATATCTACACCGCCATCTGTGTAAGCAGGAAAATATCTACACCGCCATCCCTATAAACATGGAAATATCTACACCGCCATCTGTATGAACATGGAAATATCTACACCGCCATCTCTATAAACGTGGAAATATCTACACCGCTATCTGTATGAACTTGGAAATATCTACACTGCTCTCTGTATAAAATTGAAATTATCTACACCACTATCTCTATAAACATGGAAATATCTACACTGCTATCTGTATAAACATGGAAATATCTACACCGCTATCTGTATAAACATGGAAATATCTTTACCGCTATCTGTATAAACATGGAAATATCTACAACGCTGTCTCTATAAACTTGGAAATAACTACTCCACTATCTCTGTAAACATGGAAATATCTAGACCGCCATCTCTATAAACATAGGAATATCTACACCACCATCTGTATAAAAATGGAAATATCTATACCGCTATCTGTATAAACATGGAAATATCTATAAAGCCATATCTAAGAACATGGAAATATCTACACCGCCATCTGTACGAACATGGAAATATCTACACCGCCAGCTGTATGAACATGTAAATATCTACACCGCCATCTATATGAACATGGAAATATCTACACCACTAACTGTATGAACATGGAAATATCTACACCGCTATCTGTAGGAGCATGGAAATATCTACACCGTTATCTGTTTGAACATGGAAATATCTAAACCGCTATCTGCATGAAAATGGAAATATCTGCACCGCCATCTGTATGAACATGTAAATATCTACACCGCCATCTGTATTAAGATGGAGATATCTACACCGCTATCTGTATAAACTTGGAAATATCTACACCGCTATCTGTATAAACATGGAAATATCTACACCGCTATCTGTATAAACATGGAAATATCCACACCGCTACCTGTATAAACATGGAAATATAAGCACCGCTATCTGTATGAACATGGAAATATCTACACCGCTATCTGTACGAACATGGATATATCTACACCGCTATCTGTATGAACATGGAAATAGCTGCACCGCTATCTGTATGAACATGGAAATATGTACAGCACTATCTGTATGAACATGGAAATATCTACACCGCTATCTGTATGAACATGGATATATCTACACAGCCATGAGGATGAACATGGAAATATCTTCACCACCATCTGTATGAACATGGATATATCTACACAGCCATCTGGATGAACATGGAAATATCTACACCGCTATCTGTATGAACATGGAAATATCTACACCGCTATCTGTGTAAACATGCATACATCTTCACTGCTATCTGTATAAACATGGATATATCAACACCACTATCTGTATGAACATGGAAATATCTACACCGCTATCTGTTTGAACATGGAAATATCTAAACGGCTATCTGCCTGAAAATGGAAATATCTGCACTGCCATCTGTATGAACATATAAATATCTACACCGCCAACTGTATTAAGATGGAGATATCTACACCGCTATCTGTATAAACTTGGAAGTATCTACACCGCTATCTGTATAAACATGGAAATATCTACACCGCTATCTGTATAAACATGGAAATATCTGCACCGCTACCTGTATAAACATGGAAATATCAGCACTGCTATCTGTATGATCGTGGAAATATCTACACTGCTATCTGTACGAACATGGAAATACCTACACCTCTATCTGTATGAACATGGAAATAGCTACACCGCTATCTGTATGAACATGGAAATATCTACACCACTATCTGTATGAACATGAAAATATCTACACCGCTATCTCTATGAACATGGATATATCTGCACAGCCATCTGGATGAACACGGAAATATCTACACCGTTATCTGTGTAAACATGCATACATCTTCACCGCTATCTGTATAAACATGGAAATATCTACACTGCTATCTGTATGAACATGGAAATATCTACACCACTATCTGTTTGAACATGGAAATATCTAAACGGCTATCTGCATGAAGATGGAAATAGCTACACTGCTATCTGCATATACATGGAAATATCTACACAGCTATCTCTTTGCGCATGGAAATAACTACACCGCTATCTGTATGAACATGGAAATATCTTCACCGCCATCTGTATGAACATGGATATATCTACACAGCCATGTGGATGAACATGGAAATATCTACACCGCTATCTGTATAAGCATGGAAATATCTACACCGCTATCTGTATGAACATGGAAATATCTACACCGCTACCTGTATAAACATGGAAATATAAGCACCGATATCTGTATGAACATGGAAATATCTACACCGCTATCTCTACGAACATGGAAATATCTACACCGCTATCTGTATGAACATGGAAATAGCTGCACGGCTATCTGTATGAACATGGAAATATCTACACCACTATCTGTATGAACATGGAAATATCTGCACGGCCATCTGTATGAACATATAAATATCTACACCGCCATCTGTATTAAGATGGAGATATCTACACCGCTATCTGTATAAACCTGGAAATACCTACACCGCTATCTGTATAAAGATGGAAATGTCTACACCGCTATCTGTATAAACTTGGAAATACCTACACCGCTACCTGTATAAACATGGAAATATCAGCACCGCTCTCTGTATGAACATGGAAATATCAGCCCATCTATCTGTATGAACATGGAAATATCTACACCACTATCTGTATGAACATGGAAATATCTACACCGCTATCTGTATGAACATGGAAATATCTTCACCGAAATCTGTATGAACATGGATATATCTACACAGCCATCTGGATGAACATGGAAATATCTACACCGCTATCTGTATGAACATGGAAATAGCTACACCGCTATCTGTATGAACATGGAAATATCTACACCACTGTCTGTATGAACATGGAAATATCTACACCGCTATCTGTTTGAACATGGAAATATCTACACCGCTATCTGCATGAAAATGGAAATATCTACAGAGCTATCTGCATATACATGGAAATATCTACAAAGCCATCTCTTTACACATGGAAATAACTACACCACTATCTCTATAAACATGGAAATATCTACACCGCCATCTCTATGAACATGGAAATATCTGCACCGCCATCTGTATGAACGTATAAATAACTTCACCGCCATCTGTATTAAGATGGAGATATCTACAGCGCTATCTGTATAAACTTGGAAATATCTACACCGCTATCTGTATAAACATGGAAATATCTACACCGCTATCTGTATAAACATGGAAATATCTACACCGCTACCTGTATAAACATGGAAATATAAGCACCGCTATATGTATGAAAATGGAAATATCTACACCGCTATCTGTACGAACTTGGAAATATCTACACCGCTATCTGTATGAACATGGAAATAGCTGCACCGCTATCTGTATGAACATGGAAATATCTACACCACTATCTGTATGAACATGGAAATATCTTCACCGCTAACTGTATGAACATGGAATTATCTTCACCGCCATGTGTATGAACATGGATATGTCTACACGGCCATCTGGATGAACATGGAAATATCTACACCGCTATCTGCATGAACATGGAAATATCTACACCGCTATCTGTTTGAACATGGAAATATCTACACCGCTATCTGCATGTAAATGGAAATATCTACAGATATATCTGCATATACATGGAAATATCTACAAAGATATCTCTTTACACATGGAAATAACTACACCGCCATCTCTATAAATATGGAAATATCTACACTGCCATCTCTATGAACATGGAAATATCTGCACCGTCATCTGTATGAACATATAAATATCTACACCGCCATCTGTATTAAGATGGAGATATCTACACCGCTATCTGTATAAACTTGGAAATATCTACACCGCTATCTATATAAACATGGCAATATCTACACCGCTACCTGTAAACATGGAAATATAAGCACCGCTATCTGTATGAACATGGAAATATCTACACCGCTATCTGTACGAACTTGGAAATATCTACACCGCTATCTGTATGAACATGGAAATAGCTGCACCACTATCTGTATGAACATGGAAATATCTACATCACTATCTGTATGAACATGGATATATCTTCTCCGCTATCTGTATGAACATGGATATATCTACACAGCCATCTGTATGAACATGGATATATCTACACCGCTATCTGTATGAACATGGAAATATCTACACCGCTATCTGTGTAAACATGCATACATCTTCACCGCTATCTGTATAAACATGGATATATCTACACAGCCATATGGATGAACATGGAAATATCTACACCGCTATCTGCATGAACATGGAAATAGCTACACCGCCATCTGTATGAACTTGGAAATATCTGCACCGCTATCTGTATGAACATATAAGTATCTACACCGCCATCTGCATTAAGATGGAGATATCTACACCGCTATCTGTATAAACTTGGAAATATCTACACCGCTATCTGTATAAAAATGGAAATATCTACACCGCTATCTGTATAAACATGGAAATATCCACAACGCTACCTGTATAAACATGGAAATATCAGCACAGCTATCTGTATGAACATGGAAATATCTACACCACTATCTGTATGAACATGGAAATATCTACACCGCTATCTGTGTAAACATGCATACTTCTTCACCACTATCTGTATAAACATGGATATATCTACACCGCTATCTGTATGAACATGGAAATATCTACACCGCTATCTGTATGAACATGGAAATATCTACACCACTATCTGTTTGAACATGGAAATATCTACACCACTATCTGCATGAAAATGGAAATATCTACACTGCTATCTGCATATACATTTAAAAATCTACACAGCTATCTCTTTACACATGGAAATAACTACACCGCTATCTGTATGAACATGGAAATATCTACACCGCCATCTGTATGAACATGGAAATATCTGCACGGCCATCTGTATGAACGTATAAATATCTACACCGCCATCTGTATTAAGATGGAGATATCTACACCGCTACCTGTATAAACATGGAAATATCTACACCGCTATCTGTATGAACATGGAAATATCTACACCGCTACCTGTATAAACATGGAAATATCAGCACCTCTATCTGTATGAACATGGAAATATCAGCCCCTCTATCTGTATGAACATGGAAATATCTACACCACTATCTGTATGAACATGGATATATCTACACTGCTATCTGTATGAGCATGGAAATATCTTCACCGCCATCTGTATGAGCATGGATATATCTACACAGCCATCTGGATGAACATGGAAATATCTACACCGCTATCTGTATAAACATGGAAATATCTACACCGCTATCTGTATGAACATGGAAATATCTACAGCACTATCTGTATGAACATGTAAATATCTACACTGCTATCTGTATGAACATGGATATATCTACACAGCCATCTGGATGAACATGGAAATATCTACACCGCTATCTGTATGAACATGGAAATATATACACCGCTATCTGTGTAGACATGCATACATCTTCACCGCTATCTGTATAAACATGGATATATCTACACCGCTATCTGTATGAACATGGAAATATCTACACCGCTATCTGTTTGAACACGGAAATATCTAAACCGCTATCTGCGTGAAAATGGAAATATCTACACAGCTATCTGCATATACATGGAAATAACTACACCGCTATCTGTATGAACATGGAAATATCTGCACGGCCATCTGTATGAACATATAAATATCTACACCGCCATCTGTATTAAGGTGGAGATATCTACACCGCTATCTGTATAAACATGGAAATATCAACACCGCTATCTGTATAAACATGGAAATGTCTACACCGCTATCTGTATAAACTTGGAAATATCTACACGGCTACCTGTATAAACATGGAAATATCAGCACCGCTATCGGTATGAACATGGAAATATCAGCCCATCTATCTGTATGAAAATGGAAATATCTACACCACTATCTGTATGAACATGGAAATATCTACACCGCTATCTGTATGAACATGGAAATATCTTCACCGCCTTCTGTATGAACATGGATACATCTACACAGCCATTTGGAAGAACATGGAAATATCTACACCGCTATCTGTATGAACATGGAAATATCTACACCGCTATCTGTATGAATATGGAAATAGCTACACCGCTATCTGTATGAACATGGAAATATCGACACCACTATCTGTATGAACATGGAAATATCTACACCGATATCTGTTTGAACATGGAAATATCTACACCGCTATCTGCATGAAAATGGAAATATCTACACAGCTATCTGCATATACATGGAAATATCTATAAAGCTATCTCTTTACACATGGAAATAACTACACCACTATCTCTATAAACATGGAAATATCTACACCGCCATCTGTATGAACATGGAAATATCTGCACCGGCATCTGTATGAACATATAAATATCTACACCACCATCTGTATTAAGATGGAGATATCTACACCGCTATCGGTATAAACTTGGAAATATCTACACCACTATCTGTATAACCATGGAATTATCTACACCGCTATCTGTATAAACATGGAAATATCTACACCGCTACCTGTATAAACATGGAAATATAAGCACCGCTATCTGCATGAAAATGGAAATATCTACACAGCTATCTGCATATACTTGGAAATATCTACACAGCTATCTCTTTACACATGCAAATATCTACACCGCTATCTGTATGAACATGGAAATATCTACACCGCCATCTGTATGAACATGGAAATATCTGCACGGCCATCTGTATGAACATATAAATATCTACACCGCCATCTGTATTAAGATGGAGATATCTACACCGCTATCTGTATAAACATGGAAATATCTACACCGCTATCTGTGTAAACATGGAAATATCTACACTGCTACCTGTATAAACATGGAAATATACGCACCGCTATCTGTATGAACATGGAAATATCAGCCCCTCTATCTGTATGAACATGGAAATATCTACACCACTATCTGTGTGAACATGGATATGTCTACACAGCCAACTGGATGAACATGGAAATATTTACACCGCTTTCTGTATGAACATGGAAATAGCTACACCACTATCTGTATGAACATGGAAATATCTACACCACTATCTGTATGAACATGGAAATATCTTCACCGCTAACTGTATGAACATGGAATTATCTTCACCGCCATGTGTATGAACATGGATATGTCTACACGGCCATCTGGATGAACATGGAAATATCTACACCGCTATCTGCATGAACATGGAAATATCTACACCGCTATCTGTTTGAACATGGAAATATCTACACCGCTATCTGCATGTAAATGGAAATATCTACAGATATATCTGCATATACATGGAAATATCTACAAAGATATCTCTTTACACATGGAAATAACTACACCGCCATCTCTATAAATATGGAAATATCTACACTGCCATCTCTATGAACATGGAAATATCTGCACCGCCATCTGTATGAACATATAAATATCTACACCGCCATCTGTATTAAGATGGAGATATCTACACCGCTATCTGTATAAACTTGGAAATATCTACACCGCTATCTATATAAACATGGCAATATCTACACCGCTACCTGTAAACATGGAAATATAAGCACCGCTATCTGTATGAACATGGAAATATCTACACCGCTATCTGTACGAACTTGGAAATATCTACACCGCTATCTGTATGAACATGGAAATAGCTGCACCGCTATCTGTATGAACATGGAAATATCTACATCACTATCTGTATGAACATGGATATATCTTCTCCGCTATCTGTATGAACATGGATATATCTACACAGCCATCTGTATGAACATGGATATATCTACACCGCTATCTGTATGAACATGGAAATATCTACACCGCTATCTGTGTAAACATGCATACATCTTCACCGCTATCTGTATAAACATGGATATATCTACACAGCCATATGGATGAACATGGAAATATCTACACCGCTATCTGCATGAACATGGAAATAGCTACACCGCCATCTGTATGAACTTGGAAATATCTGCACCGCCATCTGTATGAACATATAAATATCTACACCGCCATCTGTATTAAGATGGAGATATCTACACCGCTATCTGTATAAAAATGGAAATATCTACACCGCTATCTGTATAAACATGGAAATATCCACAACGCTACCTGTATAAACATGGAAATATCAGCACAGCTATCTGTATGAACATGGAAATATCTACACCACTATCTGTATGAACATGGAAATATCTACACCGCTATCTGTGTAAACATGCATACTTCTTCACCGCTATCTGTATAAACATGGAAATATCTACACCGCTATCTGTATGAACATGGAAATATCTACACCGCTATCTGTATGAACATGGAAATATCTACACCACTATCTGTTTGAACATGGAAATATCTACACCACTATCTGCATGAAAATGGAAATATCTACACTGCTATCTGCATATACATTTAAAAATCTACACAGCTATCTCTTTACACATGGAAATAACTACACCGCTATCTGTATGAACATGGAAATATCTACACCGCCATCTGTATGAACATGGAAATATCTGCACGGCCATCTGTATGAACTTATAAATATCTACACCGCCATCTGTATTAAGATGGAGATATCTACACCGCTACCTGTATAAACATGGAAATATCTACACCGCTATCTGTATGAACATGGAAATATCTACACCGCTACCTGTATAAACATGGAAATATCAGCACCTCTATCTGTATGAACATGGAAATATCAGCCCCTCTATCTGCATGAACATGGAAATATCTACACCACTATCTGTATGAACATGGATATATCTACACTGCTATCTGTATGAGCATGGAAATATCTTCACCGCCATCTGTATGAGCATGGATATATCTACACAGCCATCTGGATGAACATGGAAATATCTACACCGCTATCTGTATAAACATGGAAATATCTACACCGCTATCTGTATGAACATGGAAATATCTACAGCACTATCTGTATGAACATGTAAATATCTACACTGCTATCTGTATGAACATGGATATATCTACTCAGCCATCTGGATGAACATGGAAATATCTACACCGCTATCTGTATGAACATGGAAATATATACACCGCTATCTGTGTAGACATGCATACATCTTCACCGCTATCTGTATAAACATGGATATATCTACACCGCTATCTGTATGAACATGGAAATATCTACACCGCTATCTGTTTGAACACGGAAATATCTAAACCGCTATCTGCATGAAAATGGAAATATCTACACAGCTATCTGCATATACATGGAAATAACTACACCGCTATCTGTATGAACATGGAAATATCTGCACGGCCATCTGTATGAACATATAAATATCTACACCGCCATCTGTATTAAGGTGGAGATATCTACACCGCTATCTGTATAAACATGGAAATATCAACACCGCTATCTGTATAAACATGGAAATGTCTACACCGCTATCTGTATAAACTTGGAAATATCTACACGGCTACCTGTATAAACATGGAAATATCAGCACCGCTATCTGTATGAACATGGAAATATCAGCCCATCTATCTGTATGAAAATGGAAATATCTACACCACTATCTGTATGAACATGGAAATATCTACACCGCTATCTGTATGAACATGGAAATATCTTCACCGCCTTCTGTATGAACATGGATACATCTACACAGCCATTTGGAAGAACATGGAAATATCTACACCGCTATCTGTATGAACATGGAAATATCTACACCGCTATCTGTATGAATATGGAAATAGCTACACCGCTATCTGTATGAACATGGAAATATCGACACCACTATCTGTATGAACATGGAAATATCTACACCGCTATCTGTTTGAACATGGAAATATCTACACCGCTATCTGCATGAAAATGGAAATATCTACACAGCTATCTGCATACACATGGAAATATCTATAAAGCTATCTCTTTACACATGGAAATAACTACACCACTATCTCTATAAACATGGAAATATCTACACCGCCATCTGTATGAACATGGAAATATCTGCACCGGCATCTGTATGAACATATAAATATATACACCACCATCTGTATTAAGATGGAGATATCTACACCGCTATCTGTATAAACTTGGAAATATCTACACCACTATCTGTATAACCATGGAATTATCTACACCGCTATCTGTATAAACATGGAAATATCTACACCGCTACCTGTATAAACATGGAAATATAAGCACCGCTATCTGCATGAAAATGGAAATATCTACACAGCTATCTGCATATACTTGGAAATATCTACACAGCTATCTCTTTACACATGCAAATATCTACACCGCTATCTGTATGAACATGGAAATATCTACACCGCCATCTGTATGAACATGGAAATATCTGCACGGCCATCTGTATGAACATATAAATATCTACACCGCCATCTGTATTAAGATGGAGATATCTACACCGCTATCTGTAAAAACATGGAAATATCTACACCGCTATCTGTGTAAACATGGAAATATCTACACTGCTACCTGTATAAACATGGAAATATACGCACCGCTATCTGTATGAACATGGAAATATCAGCCCCTCTATCTGTATGAACATGGAAATATCTACACCACTATCTGTGTGAACATGGATATGTCTACACAGCCAACTGGATGAACATGGAAATATTTACACCGCTATCTGTATGAACATGGAAATAGCTACACCACTATCTGTATGAACATGGAAATATCTACACCACTATCTGTATGAACATGGAAATATCTACACCGCTATCTGTATGAACATGGAAATATCTTCACCGCCATCTGTATGAACATGGATATATCTACACAACCATCTGGATGAACATGGAAATATCTACACCGCTATCTGAATAAACATGGAAATACCTACACCGCTATCTGTATAAACATGGAAATATTTACACCGCTACATGTATAAACATGGAAATTTAAGCACCGCTATCTGTATGAACATGGAAATATCTACACCGCTATCTGTACGAACATGGAAATATCTACACCGCTATCTGTATGAACATGGAAATAGCTACACCGCTATCTGTATGAACATGGAAATATCTACAGCACTATCTGTATGAACATGGAAATATCTACACCGCTATCTGAATGAACATGGATATATCTACACAGCCATCAGTATGTACATGGAAATATCTACACCGCTATCTGTATGAACATGGAAATAGCTACACTGCCATCTGTATGAACATGGAAATATCTACACCGCCATCTGTATGAACATGGAAATGTCTGCACGGCCATCTGTATGAACATATAAGTATCTACACGGCCATCAGTATTAAGATGGAGATATCTACACCGCTACCTGTATAAACATGGAAATATCTACACCGCTATCTGTATGAACATGGAAATATCTACACCGCTACCTGTATAAACATGGAAATATCAGCACCGCTATCTGTATGAACATGGAAATATCAGCACCTCTATCTGTATGAACATGGAAATATCTACACCACTATCTGTATGAACATGGAAATATCTACACCGCTATCTGTATGAACAAGGAATTATCTTCACCGCCATCTGTATGAACATGGATATGTCTACACAGCCATCTGGATGAACATGGAAATATCTACACCGCTATCTGTATGAACATGGAAATAGCTACACCGCTATCTGTATGAACATGGAAATATCTACACCGCTATCTGTATGAACATGGAAATATCTTCACCGCTATCTGTGTAAACATGCATACATCTTCAAAGCTATCTGTATAAACATGGAAATAACTACACCGCTATCTGTATGAACATGGAAATATCTGCACCGCCATCTGTATGAACATATAAATATCTACACCGCAAACTGTATTAAAATGGAGATATCTACACCGCTATCTGTATAAACTTGGAAATATCTACACCGCTATCTGTATAAACATGGAAATATCCACACCGCTACCTGTATAAACATGGAAATATCAGCACTGCTATCTGTATGTACATGGAAATATCTACACCGCTATCTGTACGAACATGGAAATATCTACACCGCTCTCTGTATTAACATGGAAATAGCTACACCACTATCTGTATGAACATGGAAATAGCTACACCGCTATCTGAGTAAACATGCATACTTCTTCACCGCTATCTGTATAAACATGGAAATATCTACACCGCTATCTGTATGAACATGGAAATATCTACAAAGCTATCTGTTTGAACATGGAAATATCTAAACCGATATCTGCAAGAAAATGGAAATATCTACACAGATATCTGCATATACATGGTAATATCTACACCGCTATCTCTTTACACATGGAAATATCTACACCGCTATCTGTATGAACATGGAAATATCTACACCGCCATCTGTATGAACATGGAAATATCTGCACGGCCATCTGTATGAACATATAAATACCTACAACGCCATCTGTATTAAGATGGAGATATCTACACCGCTATCTGTATAAACATGGAAATATCTACACCGCTATCTGTATAAACATGGAAATATCTACACCGCTACCTGTATAAACATGGAAATATCAGCACAGCTATCTGTATGAACATGGAAATATCAGCCCCTCTATCTGAATGAACATGGAAATATCTACACCGCCATCTGTATTAAGATGGAGATATCTACACCGCTATCTGTATAAACTTGGAAATATCTACACCGCTATCGTATTAAAATGGAAATATCTACACCGCTATCTGTATAAACATGGAAATATCCACACCGCTACCTGTATAAACATGGAAATATCAGCACCACTATCTGTATGAACATGGAAATATCTACACCGCTATCTGTCCGAACATGGATATATCTACACCGCTATCTGTATGAACATGGAAATAGCTACACCGCTATCTGTATGAACATGGAAATATCTACACCACTATCTGTATGAACATGGAAATATCTACACCGCTATCTGTGTAAACATGCGTACTTCTTCACCGCTATCTGTATAAACATGGAAATATCTACACCGCTATCTGTATGAAAATGGGAATATCTACACCGCTCTCTGTTTGAACATGGAAATATCTAAACCGATATCTGCATGAAAATGAAAATATCTACACAGCTATCTGCATATACGTGGTAATATCTACACCGCTATCTCTTTACACATGGAAATATCTACTCCGCTATCTGTATGAACATCGAAATATCTACACCGCCATCTGTATGAACATGGAAATATCTGCACGGCCATCTGTATGAACATATAAGTACATACACCGCCACCTGTATTAAGATGGAGATATCTACACCGCTATCTGTATAAACATGGAAATATCTACACCGCTATCTGTATGAACATGGAAATATCAGCCACTCTATCTCTATGAACATGGAAATATCTACACCACTATCTGTATGAACATGGAAATATCTACACCGCTATCTGTACCAACATGGAAATATCTTCACCGCCATCTGTATGAACATGGATATATCTACACACCCATCTGGATGAACATGGAAATATCTTCACCGCTAACTGTGTAAACATGCAAACATCTTCACCGCTATCTGTATAAACTTGGAAATATCTACACCGCTATCTGTATGAACATGGAAATATCTACACCGCTATCTGTTTGATCATGGAAATATCTACACCGCTATCTGCATGAAAATGGAAATATCTACACAGCTATCTGCAAATACATGGAAATATCTACAAAGCTATCTCTTTACACATGGAAATATCTACACCACTATCTGTATGAACATGGAAATACCTATACCGCTATCTGTATGAACATGGAATTATATTCACCACCATCTGTGTGAACATGGATATGTCTACACAGCCATCTGGATGAACATGGAAATATCTACACCACTATCTGTATGAACATGGAAATAGCTACACCACTATATGTATGAACATGGAAATATCTACACCACTATCTGTATGAACATGGAAATATCTACACCGCTATCTGTATGAACATGGAAATATCTTCACTGCCATCTGTATGAACGTGGATATATCTACACAACCATCTGGATGAACATGGAAATATCTACACCGCTATCTGTATGAACATGGAAATATCTACACCGCTATCTGTGTAAACATGCATACATCTTCACCAATATCTGTATAAACATGGAAATATCTACACCGCTATCTGTATAAACATGGAAATATCCACACCGCTACCTGTATAAACATGGAAATATAAGCACCGCTATCTGTATGAACATGGAAATACCTACAGCACTATCTGTATGAACATGGAAATATCTACACCGCTATCTGTATGAACATGGATATATCTACACTGCCATCAGGATGAACATGGAAATATCTACACCGCTATCTGTATGAACATGGAAATATCTACACCGCTATCTGTTTAAACAGGCATACATCTTCACCGCTATCTGTATAAACATGGATATATCTACACCACTATCTGTATGAACATGGAAATATGTACACCGCTATCTGTTTGAACATGGAAATATCTAAACCGCTATCTGCCTGAAAATGGAAATATCTGCACCGCCATCTGTATGAACATATAAATGTCTACACCGCCAACTGTATTAAGATGGAGATATCTACACCGCTATCTGTATAAACTTGGAAATATCTACACCGCTATCTGTATAAACATGGAAATATCTACACCGCTATGTGTATAAACATGGAAATATCTGCACCGCTACCTGTATAAACATGGAAATATCAGCACCGCTATCTGTATGAACGTGGAAATACCTACACCGCTATCTGTATGAACATGGAAATATCTACACCGCTATCTGTATGAACATGGAAATAGCTACAGCGCTATCTGTATGAAGATGAAAATATCTACACCGCTATCTGTATAAAATTGGAAATATCTACACCGCTATCTGTAAAAACATGGAAATATCTACACCGCTATCTGTATAAACATGGAAATATCTGCACCGCTACCTGTATAAACATGGAAATATCAGCACCGCTATCTGTATGAACGTGGAAATATCTACACCGCAATCTCTACGAACATGGAAATATCTACACCGCTATCTGTATGAACATGGAAATAGCTACAGCGCTATCTGTATGAAGATGGAAATATCAACACCACTATCTGTATGAACATGGAAATATCTACACCGCTATCTCTATGAACATGGATATATCTACACAGCCATCTGGATGAACATGGAAATATCTACACCGCTATCTGTTTTAACATGGAAATATCTAAACGGCTATCTTCATGAAAATGGAAATATCTACACTGCTATCTGCATATACATGGAAATATCTACAAAGCTATCTCTTTGCGCATGGAAATAACTACACCGCTATCTGTATGAACATGGAAATATCTACACCGCCATCTGTATGAACCTGGAAATATCTGCACGGCCATCTGTATGAACATATAAATATCTACACTGCCATCTGTATTAAGATGGAGATATCTACACCGCAATCTGTATAAACATGGAAATATCTACACCGCTATCTGTATGAACATGGAAATAGCTACAGCGCTATCTGTATGAAGATGGAAATATCAACACCACTATCTGTATGAACATGGATATACCTTCACCGCTAACTGTATGAACATGGAAATATCTTCACCGCCATCTGTATGAACATGGATATGTCTACACAGCCATCTGGATGAACATGGAAATATCTACACCGCTATCTGTATGAACATGGATATATCTACACAGCAATCTGGATGAACATGGAAATATCTACACCGCTATCTGTATCAACATGGAGATATCTACACCGCTATCTGTATGAACATGGAAATATCTACACCGCTATCTGTATAAACATCTAAATACCTACACCGCTACCTGTATAAACATGGAAACATCAGCACCGCTATCTGTATGAACATGGAAATATCAGCCCCTCTATCTGTATGAACATGGAAATATCTACACCACTATCTGTATGAACATGGATATATCTTCACCGCTAACTGTATGAACATGGAATTATCTTCATCGCCATCTGTATGAACATGGATATGTCTACACAGCCATCTGGATGAACATGGAAATATCTTCACCGCCATCTGTATGAACATGGATATATCTACACAGCCATCTGGATGAACATGGAAATATCTACACCGCTATCTGTATACACATGGAAATATCTACACCGCTATCTGTATGAACATGGAAATATCTACACCGCTACCAGTATAAACATGGAAATATAAGCACCGCTATCTGTATGAACATGGAAATATCTACACCGCTATCTGTATGAACATGGAAATATCTACAACGCTATCTGTTTGAACATGGAAATATCTACACCGCTATCTGCATGAAAATAGAAATATCTAAACAGCTATCTGCATATTCATGGAAATATCTACAAAGCTATCTCTTTACCCATGGAAATATCTACACCACTATCTGTATGAACATGGAATTATCTTCACCACCATCTGTGTGAACATGGATATGTCTACACAGCCATCTGGATGAACATGGAAATATCTACACCGCTATCTGTATGAACATGGAAATATCTACACCGTTATCTGTGTAAACATGCATACATCTTCACCGCTATCTGTATAAACATGGAAATATCTACACCGTTATCTGTATGAACATGGAAATATCTACACCGCTATCTGTTTGAACATGGAAATATCTAAACGGCTATCTGCATGAAAATGGAAATATCTACACTGCTATCTGCATATACATGGAAATATCTACACAGCTATCTCTTTGGGCATGGAAATAACTACACCGCTATCTGTATGAACATGGAAATATCTACACCGCCATCTATATGAACCTGGAAATATCTGCACGGCCATCTGTATGAACATATAAATATCTACACTGCCATCTGTATTAAGATGGAGATATCTACACCGCTATCTGTATAAACATGGAAATATCTACACCGCTATCTGTATAAACATCTAAATATCTACACCGCTACCTGTATAAACATGGAAATATCAGCACCGCTATCTGTATGAACATGGAAATATCAGCCCCTCTATCTGTATGAACATGGAAATATCTACACCACTATCTCTATGAACATGGATATATCTTCACCGCTAACTGTATGAACATGGAATTATCTTCACCGCCATCTGTATGAACATGGATATGTCTACACAGCCATCTGGATGAACATGGAAATATCTACACCGCTATCTGTATGAACATGGAAATATCTACACCGCTATCTGTATGAACATGGAAATATCTACACCGCTATCTGTATGAACATGGAAATATCTACACCGCTATCTGTATGAACATGGAAATATCTTCACCGCCATCTGTATGAACATGGATATATCTACACAGCCATCTGTATGAACATGGAAATATCTACACCGCTACCTGTATAAACATGGAAATATAAGCACCGCTATCTGTATGAACATGGAAATATCTACACCGCTATCTGTTTGAACATGGAAATATCTACACCGCTACCTGTATGAACATGGAAATAGCTACACAGCTATCTGTATGAACATTGAAATATCTACAGCACAATCTGTATGAACATGGAAATATCTACACCGCTATCTGTATGAACATGGATATATCTACACCGCTATCTGTATGAACATGGAAATATCTACACCGCTATCTGTATGAACATGGATATATCTACACCGCTATCTGTATGAATATGGAAATATCTACACCGCTATCTGTGTAAACATGCATACATCTTCACCGCTATCTGTATAAACATGGAAATATCTACAACGCTATCTTTATGAACATGGAAATATCTACACCGCTATCTGTGTAAACATGCATACATCTTCACCGCTATCTGTGTAAACATGGAAATATCTACAACGCTATCTGCATGAACATGGAAATGGCTAAACAGCTATCTGTATGAACATGGAAATAGCTGCACCGCTATCTGTATGAACATGGAAATATCTACAGCACTATCAGTATGAACATGGAAATATCTATACCGCTATCTGTATGAACATGGATATATCTACACAGCCATCAGGATGAACATGGAAATATCTACAACGCTATCTGTATGAACATGGAAATATCTACACCGCTATCTGTGTAAACAGGCATACATCTTCACCGCTATCTGTATAAACATGGATATGTCTACACCACTATCTGTATGAACATGGAAATATCTACACCGCTATCTGTTTGAACATGGAAATATCTAAACCGCTATCTGCCTGAAAATGGAAATATCTGCACCGCCATCTGTATGAACATATAAATATCTACACCGCCAACTGTATTAAGATGGAGATATCTACAGCGCTGTCTGTATAAACTTGGAAATATCTACACCGCTATCTGTATAAACACGGAAATATCTACACCGCTATCTGTATAAACATGGAAATATCTGCACCGCTACCTGTATAAACATGGACATATCAGCACCGCTATCTGTATGAACGTGGAAATATCCACACCGCTATCTGTACGAACATGGAAATATCTACACCGCTATCTGTATGAACATGGAAATATCTACACCTCTATCTCTATGAACATGGATATATCTACACAGCCATCTGGATGAACATGGAAATATCTACACCGCTATCTGTATGAACATGGAAATATCTACACCGTTATCTGTGTAAACATGCATACATCTTCACCGCTATCTGTATAAACATGGAAATATCTACACCGCTATCTGTATGAACATGGAAATATCTACACCGCTATCTGTTTGAACATGGAAATATCTAAACGGCTATCTGCATGAAAATGGAAGTATCTACACTGCTATCTGCATATACATGGATATATCTACACAGCTATCTCTTTGCTCATGGAAATAACTACACCGCTATCTGTATGAACATGGAAATATCTACACCGCCATCTGTATGGACCTGGAAATATCTGCACGGCCATCTGTATGGACATATAAATATCTAGACTGCCACCTGTATTACCTGGAGATATCTACACCGCTATCTGTATAAACATGGAAATATCTACACCGCTATCTGTATAAACATCTAAATATCTACACCGCTACCTGTATAAACATGGAAATATCAGCACCGCTATCTGCATGAACATGGAAATATCAGCCCCTCTATCTGTATGAACATGGAAATATCTACACCACTATCTGTATGAACATGGATATATCTTCACCGCTAACTGTATGAACATGGAATTATCTTCACCACCATCTGTATGAACATGGATATATCTACACAGCCATCTGGATGAATATGGAAATATCTACACCGCTATCTGCATAAACATGGAAATATCTACACCGCTATCTGTATGAACATGGAAATATCTACACCGCTACCTGTATAAACATGGAAATATAAGCACCGCTATCTGTATGAACATGGAAATATCTACACCGCTATCTGTTAGAACATGGAAATATCTACACCGATATCTGTATGAACATGGAAATAGCTACACCGCTATCTGTATGAACATGAAAATATCTACAGCACTATCTGTAGGAACATGGAAATATCTACACCGCTATCTGTATGAACATGGATATATCTACAGAGCCACCTGGATGAACATGGAAATATCTACACCGCTATCTGTATGAACATGGAAATATCTACACCGCTATCTGTGTAAACATGCATACATCTTCACCGCTATCTGTATAAACATGGAAATATCTACACTGCTATCTGTATGAACATGGAAATATCTACACCGCTATTTGTTTGAACATGGAAATATCTAAACCGCAATCTGCATGAAAATGGAAATATCTTCACAGCTATCTGCATATACATGGAAATATCTACACAGCTATCTCTTTACACATGGAAATAACTACACCCCTCTCTGTATGAACATGGAAATATCTACACCGCCATCTGTATGAACATGGAAATATCTACACCATTATCTGTATGAACATGGAAATATCTACACCGCTATCTGTATGAACATGGAAATATCTACACCGCTATCTGTATGAACATGGAAATATCTTCACCGCCAGCAGTATGAACATGGATATATCTACACAGCCATATCGATGAACATGGAAATATCTACACCGCTATCTGTATGAACATGGAAATATCTTCAGTGCCATCTGTATGAACATGGAAATATCTACTCAGCCATAAGGATGAACATGGAAATATCTACACGGCTATCTGTTTGAATATGGAAATATCTAAACCGCTATCTGCATGAAAATGGAAATATCTACACAGCTATCTGCATATACATGGAAATATCTACACAGCTATCTCTTTACACATGGAAATAACTACACCGATATCTGTATGAACATGGAAATATCTACACCAGCATCTGTATGAACATGGAAATATCTGCACGGCCATTTGTATGAACATATAAATATCTACACCGCCATCTGTATTAAGATGGAGATATCTACACCGCTATCTGTATAAACATGGAAATATCTACACTGCTATCTGTATAAACATGGAAATATCTACACCGCTATCTTTCTAAACATGGAAATATCTACACCGCTACCTGTATAAACATGGAAATATCAGCACCGCTATCTGTATGAACATGGAAATATCAGCCCATCTATCTGTATGAACATGGAAATATCTACACCACTATCTGTATGAACATGGAAATATCTACACTGCTGTCTGTATGAACATGGAAATATCTTCACCGCCATCTGTATGAACATGGATAAATCTACACAGCCATATGGATGAACATGGAAATATCTACACCGCTATCTGCATGAACATGGAAATAGCTACACCGCTATCTATATGAACATGGAAATAGCTACACCGCCATCGGTATTAAGATGGAGATATCTACACCGCTATCTGTATAAACTTGGAAATATCTACACCGCTATCGTATAAAAATGGAAATATCTACACCGCTATCTGTATGAACATGGAAATATCTTCACCGCCATCTGTATGAACATGGATATATCTACACAGCCATCTGGATGAACATGGAAATATCTACACCGCTATCTGTATAAACATGGAAATATCTACACCGCTATCTGTATGAACATGGAAATATCTACACCGCTAACTGCATAAACATGGAAATATAAGCACCGCTATCTGTATGAACATGGAAATATCTACACCGCTATCTGTTTGAACATGGAAATATCTACACCGCTATCTGTATGAACATGGAAATATCTACACCGCTATCTGTTTGAACATGGAAATATCTAAACCGCAATCTGCATGAAAATGGAAAAATCTTCACAGCTATCTGCATATACATGGAAATATCTACACAGCTATCTCTTTACACATGGAAATAACTACACCGCTCTCTGTATGAACATGGAAATATCTACACCGCCATCTGTATGAGCATGGAAATATCTACACCATTATCTGTATGAACATGGAAATATCTACACCGCTATCTGTATGAACATGGAAATATCTACACCGCTATCTGTATGAACACGGAAATATCTTAACCGCCATCTGTATGAACATGGATATATCTACACAGTCATATGGATGAACATGGAAATATCTACACCGCTATCTGCATGAACATGGAAATAGCTACACCGCTATCTGTATGAACTTGGAAATAGCTGCACCGCTATCTGTATTAACATGGAAATATCTACAGCACTATCTGTATGAACATGGAAATACCTACACCGCTATCTGTATGAACATGGATATATCTACACAGCCATCAGGATGAACATGGAAATATCTACACCGCTATCTGTATGAACATGGAAATATCTACACCGCTATCTGTGTAAACAGGCATACACCTTCACCGCTATCTGTATAACCATGGATATATCTACACCACTATCTGTATGAACATGGAAATATCTACACCGCTATCTGTTTGAACATGGAAATATCTAAACCGCTATCTGCCTGAGAATGGAAATATCTGCACCGCCATCTGTATGAACATATAAATATCTACACCGCCGACTGTATTAAGATGGAGATATCTACAGCGCTATCTGTATAAACTTGGAAATATCTACACCGCTATCTGTATAAACACGGAAATATCTACTCCGCTATCTGTATAAACATGGAAATATCTGCACTGCTACCTGTATAAACATGGACATATCAGCACCGCTATCTGTATGAACGTGGAAATATCTACACCGCTATCTGTTAGAACATGGAAATATCTACACCGTTATCTGTGTAAACATGCATACATCTTCACCGCTATCTGTATAAACAGGGAAATATCTACACCGCTATCTGTATGAACATGGAAATATCTGCACCGCTATCTGTTTGAACATGGAAATATCTAAACGGCTATCTGCATGAAAATGGAAATATCTACACTGCTATCTGCATATACATGGAAATATCTACACAGCTATCTCTTTGCGCATGGAAATAACTACACCGCTATCTGTATGAACATGGAAATATCTACACCGCCATCTGTATGAACCTGGAAATATCTGCACGGCCATCTGTATGAACATATAAATATCTAGACTGCCATCTGTATTAAGATGGAGGTATCTACACTGCTATCTGTATAAACATGGAAATATCTACACCGCTATCTGTATAAACATCTAAATATCTACACCGCTGCCTGTATAAACATGGAAATATCAGCACCGCTATCTGTATGAACATGGAAATATCAGCCCCTCTATCTGTATGAACATGGAAATATCTACACCACTATCTGTATGAACATGGATATATCTTCAGCGCTAACTGTATGAACATGGATATATCTACACCGCTATCTGTATGAACATGGATATATCTACACAGCCATCAGGATGACCATGGAAATATCTACACCGCTATCTGTATGAACATGGAAATATCTACACCGCTATCTGTGTAAACATGCATACATCTTCACCGCTATCTGTATAAACATGGATATATCTACACCAATATCTGTATGAACATGGAAATATCTACACCGCTATCTGTTTGAACATGGAAATATCTAAACCGCTATCTGCCTGAAAATGGAAATATCTGCACCGCCATCTGTATGAACATATAAATGTCTACGCCGCCAACTGTATTAAGATGGAGATATCTACACCGCTATCTGTATAAACTTGGAAATATCTACACGGCTATCTGTATAAACATGGAAATATCTACACCGCTATCTGTATAAACATGGAAATATCTGCACCGCTACCTGTATAAACATGGAAATATCAGCACCACTATCTGTATGAACGTGGAAATATCTACACCGCTATCTGTACGAACATGGAAATATCTACACCGCTATCTGTATGTACATGGAAATAGCTACAGCGCTATCTGTGTGAAGATGGAAATATCTACACCACTATCTGTATGAACATGGAAATATCTACACCGCTATCTCTATGAACATGGATATATCTACAGAGCCATCTGGATGAACATGGAAATATCTACACCGCTATCTGTATGAACATGGAAATATCTACACCGTCATCTGTGTAAACATGCATACATCTTCACCGCTATCTGTATAAACATGGAAATATCTACACCGTTATCTGTATGAACATGGAAATATCTACACCGCTATCTGTTTGAACATGGAAATATCTAAACGGCTATCTGCATGAAAATGGAAATATCTACACTGCTATCTGCATATACATGGAAATATCTACACAGCTATCTCTTTGCGCATGGAAATAACTACACCGCTATCTGTATGAACATGGAAATATCTACACCGCCATCTGTATGAACCTGGAAATATCTGCACGGCCATCTGTATGAACATATAAATATCTACACTGCCAACTGTATTAAGATGGAGATATCTACACCGCTATCTGTATAAACATGGAAATATCTACACCGCTATCTGTATAAACATCTAAATATCTACACCGCTACCTGTATAAACATGGAAATATCAGCACCGCTATCTGTACGAACATGGAAATATCAGCCCCTCTATCTGTATGAACATGGAAATATCTACACCACTATCTGTATGAACATGGATATATCTTCACCGCTAACTGTACGAACATGGAATTATCTTCACCGCCATCTGTATGAACATGGATATGTCTACACAGCCATCTGGATGAACATGGAAATATCTACACCGCTATCTGTATGAACATGGATATATCTACACCGCTATCTGTATGAACATGGAAATATCTACACCACTATCTGTATGAACATGGAAATATCTACACCGCTATCTGTATGAACATGGAAGTATCTTCTCCGCCATCTGTATGAACATGGATATATCTACACAGCCATCTGGATGAACATGGAAGTATCTACACCGCTATCTGTAAACATGGAAATATCTACACCGCTATCTGTATGAACATGGAAATATCTACACCGCTACCTGTATAAACATGGAAATATAAGCACCGCTATCTGTATGAACATGGAAATATCTACACCGCTATCTGTTTGAACATGGAAATATCTACACCGCTACCTGTATGAACATGGAAATAGCTACACAGCTATCTCTATGAACATGGAAATATCTACAGCACTATCTGTATGAACATGGAAATATCTGCACCGCTATCTGTATGAACATGGATATATCCACACAGCCATCTGGATGAACATGGAAATATCTACACCACTATCTGTATGAACATGGAAATATCTACACCGCTATCTGTGTAAACATGCATACATCTTCACCGCTATCTGTATAAACATGGAAATATCTACACCGCTATTTTTATGAACATGGAAATATCTACACCGCTATCTGTGTAAACATGCATACATCTTCACCGCTATCTGTATAAACATGGAAATATCTACAACGATATCTGTATGAACATGGAAATATCTACCCCGTTATCTGTTTGAACATGGAAATATCTAAACCGCAATCTGCATGAAAATGGAAAAATCTTCACAGCTATCTGCATATACATGGAAATATCTACACAGCTATCTCTTTACACATGGAAATAACTAAACCGCTCTCTGTATGGACATGGAAATATCTACACCGCCATCTGTATGAACATGGAAATATCTACACCATTATCTGTATGAACACGGAAATATCTTCACCGCCATCTGTATGAATATGGATATATCTACACAGCCATATGGATGAACATGGAAATATCTACACCGCTATCTGCATGAACGTGGAAATAGCTACACAGCTATCTGTATGAACATGGAAATAGCTGCAACACCATCTGTATGAACATGGAAATATCTACAGCACTATCTGTATGAACATGGAAATATCTACACCGCTATCTGTATGAACATGGATATATCTACACAGCCATCAGGATGAACATGGAAATATCTACACCGCTATCTGTATGAACATGGAAATATCTACACCGCTATCTGTGTAAACAGGCATACATCTTCACCGCTATCTGTATAAACATGGATATATCTACACCACTATCTGTATGAACATGGAAATATCTACACCGCTATCTGTTTGAACATGGAAATATCTAAACCGCTATCTGCCTGAAAATGGAAATATCTGCACCGCCATCTGTATGAACATATAAATATCTACACCGCCAACTGTATTAAGATGGAGATATCTACACCGCTATCTGTATAAACTTGGAAATATCTACACCGCTATCTGTATAAACACGGAAATATCTACACCGCTATCTGTTTCAACATGGAAATATCTAAACGGCTATCTGCATGAAAATGGAAATATCTACACTGCTATCTGCATATACATGGATATATCTACACAGCTATCTCTTTGCGCATGGAAATAACTACACCACTATCTGTATGAACATGGAAATATCTACACCGCCATCTGTATGAACCTGGAAATATCTGCACGGCCATCTGTATGAACATATAAATATCTAGACTGCCACCTGTATTAAGCTGGAGATATCTACACCGCTATCTGTATAAACATGGAAATATCTACACCGCTATCTGTATAAACATCTAAATATCTACACCGCTATCTGTATAAACATGGAAATATCAGCACCGCTATCTGTATGAACATGGAAATATCAGCCCCTCTATCTGTATGAACATGGAAATATCTACACCACTATCTGTATGAACATGGATATATCTTCACCGCTAACTGTATGAACATGGAATTATCTTCACCGCCATCTGTATGAACATGGATAATTCTACACAGCCATATGGATGAACATGGAAATATCTACACCGCTATCTGCATGAACATGGAAATAGCTACACCGCTATCTATATGAACATGGACATAGCTACAACGCCATCTGTATGAACATGGAAATATCTACACCGCTATCTGTATAAACATGGAAATATCTACACCGCTATCTTTCTAAACATGGAAATATCTACAACGCTACCTGTATAAACATGGAAATATCAGCACCGTTATCTGTATGAACATGGAAATATCAGCCCCTCTATCTGTATGAACATGGAAATATCTACACCACTATCTGTATGAACATGGAAATATCTACACTGCAATCTCTATGAGCATGGAAATATCTACACCGCTATCTGTATAAACATGGAAATATCTGCACCACTACCTCTATAAACATGGACATATCAGCACCGCTATCTGTATGAACGTGGAAATATCTACACCGTTATCTGTACGAACATGGACATATCTACACCACTATCTGTATGAACATGGAATTAGCTACACCGCTATCTGTGAACATGGAAATATCTACACCACTATCTGTATGAACATGGAAATATCTACACCGCTATCTCTATGAACATGGATATATCTACACAGCCATCTTGATGAACATGGAAATTTCTACACCGCTATCTGTATGAACATGGAAATATCTACACCGTTATCTGTGTAAACATGCATACATCTTCACCGCTAACTGTATAAACATGGAAATATCTACACCGCTATCTGTATGAACGTGGAAATATCTACACCGCTATCTGTTTCAACATGGAAATATCTAAACGGCTATCTGCATGAAAATGGAAATATCTACTCTGCTATCTGCATATACATGGATATATCTACACAGCTATCTCTTTGCGCATGGAAATAACTACACCACTATCTGTATGAACATGGAAATATCTACACCGCCATCTGTATGAACCTGGAAATATCTGCACGGCCATCTGTATGAACATATAAATATCTAGACTGCCACCTGTATTAAGCTGGAGATATCTACACCGCTATCTGTATAAACATGGAAATATCTACACCGCTATCTGTATAAACATCTAAATATCTACACCGCTATCTGTATAAACATGGAAATATCAGCACCGTTATCTGTATGAACATGGAAATATCAGCCCCTCTATCTGTATGAACATGGAAATATCTACACCACTATCTGTATGAACATGGATATATCTTCACCGCTAACTGTATGAACATGGAATAATCTTCACCGCCATCTGTATGAACATGGATAATTCTACACAGCCATATGGATGAACATGGAAATATCTACACCGCTATCTGCATGAACATGGAAATAGCTACACCGCTATCTATATGAACATGGACATAGCTACAACGCCTTCTGTATGAACATGGAAATATCTACACCGCTATCTGTATGAACACATAAATATCTACACCGCCATCTGTATTAAGATGGAGATATCTACACCGCTATCTGTGTAAACTTGGAAATATCTACACCGCTATCGTATAAAAATGGAAATATCTACACCGCTATCTGTATAAACATGGAAATATCCACATGGCTACCTGTATAAACATGGAAATATCAGCACCACTATCTGTTTGAACATGTAAATATCTACACGGCTATCTGTACGAACATGGAAATATCTACACCGCTATCTGTATGAACATGGAAATAGCTACACCGCTATCTGTATGAACATGGAAATATCTACACCACTATCTGTATGAACATGGAAATAGCTACACCGCTATCTGTGTAAACATGCATACTTCTTCACCGCTATCTGTATAAACATGGAAATATCTACACCGCTATCTGTATGAACATGGAAATATCTACACCGCCATCTGTATTAAGATGGAGATATCTATACCGCTATCTGTATAAACTTGGAAATATCTACACCGCTATCGTATAAAAATGAAAATATCTACACCGCTATCTGTATAAACATGGAAATATCCACACCGCTACCTGTATAAACATGGAAATATCAGCACCGCTATCTGTATCAACATGGAAATATCTACACCGCTATCTGTGTAAACATGCATACTTCTTCACCGCTATCTGTATAAACAAGGAAATACCTACACCGCTATCTGTATGAACATGGAAATATCTACACCGCTATCTCTTTGAACATGGAAATATCTAAACCGATATCTGCATGAAAATGGAAATATCTACAGAGATATCTGCATATACATGGTAATATCTACACCGCTATCTCTTTACACATGGAAATATCTACACCGCTATCTGTATGAACATGGAAATATCTACACCGCCATCTGTATGAACATGGAAATATCTGCACGGCCATCTGTATGAACATATAAATATCTACACCGCCACCTGTATTAAGATGGAGATATCTACACCGCTATCTGCATAAACATGGAAATATCTACACCGCTATCTGTATAAACATGGAAATATCTACACCGCTACCTATATAAACATGGAAATATCAGCACCGCTATCTGTATGAACATGGAAATATCAGCCCCTCTATCTGTATGAACATGGAAATATCTACACCACAATCTGTATGAACATGGAAATATCTACACCGCTATCTGTACCAACATGGAAATATCTTCACCACCATCTGTATAAACATGGATATATCCACACACCCATCTGGATGAACATGGAAATATCTACACCGCTATCTGTATGAACATGGAAATATCTACACCACTATCTGTGTAAACATGCAAACATCTTCACCGCTATCTGTATAAACATGAAAATATCTACACCGCTATCTGTATGAACATGGAAATATCTACACCGCTATCTGTTTGAACATGGAAATGTCTACACCGCCATCTGCATGAACATGGAAATATCTACACAGCTATCTGCATATACATGGAAATATCTACAAAGCTATCTCTTTACACATGGAAATATCTACACCACTATCTGTATGAACATGGAAATATCTACACCGCTATCTGTAGGAACATGGAAATATCTTCACCGCCATCTGTATGAACATGGATATATCTACACAGCCATCTGGATGAACATGGAAATATCTACACCGCTATCTGTATGAACATGGAAATATCTTCACCACCATCTGTATGAACATGGATAAATCTACACAGCCATATGGATGAACATGGAAATATCTACACCGCTATCTGCATGAACATGGAAATAGCTACACCTCTATCTATATGAACATGGAAATATCTACACCGCCATCTGTATGAACATGGAAATATCTACACCGCTATCTGTATAAACATGGAAATATCTACACCGCTATCTGTATAAACATGGAAATATCTACACCGCTACCTTTATAAACATGGAAATATAAGCACCGCTATCTGTATGAACATGGAAATATCTACAACGCTATCTGTACGAACATGGAAATATCTACACCGCTATCTGTATGAACATGGAAATAGCTGCACTGCTATCTGTATGAACATAGAAATACCTACAGCACTGTCTGTATGAACATGGAAATATCTACACCCCTATCTGTATGAACATGGATATATCTACACAGCCATCTGGATGAACATTGAAATATCTATACCGCTATCTGTATGAACATGGAAATATCTACACCGCTATCTGTATGAATATGGAAATATCTAAACCGCTATCTGTATGAAAATGGAAATATCTACACAGCTATCTGCATATACATGGAAATATCTACACAGCTATCTCTTTACACATGGAAATAACTAAACCGCTATCGGTATGAACTTGGAAATATCTACACCGCCATCTTTATGAACATGGAAATATCTGCACGGCCTTCTGTATGAACATATAAATATCTACACCACCATCTGTATTAAGATGGAGATATCTACACCGCTATCTGTATAAACATGGAAATATCTACACCGCTATCTGTATAAACATGGAAATGTCTACACCGCTATCTGTATAAACTTGGAAATATCTACACCGCTACCTGTATAAACATGGAAATATCAGCACCGCTATCTGTATGAACATGGAAATAACAACCCCTCTATCTGTATGAACATGGAAATATCTACACCACTATCTGTATGAACATGTAAATATCTACACCGCTATCTGTATGAAAATGGAAATATCTTCACCGCCATCTGTATTAAGATGGAGATATCTACACCACTATCTGTATAAACATGGAAATATCTACATCGCTATCTGTATAAACATGGAAACGTCTACACCGCTATCTGTATAAACCTGGAAATATCTAAACCGCTACCTGTATAAACATGGAAATATCAGCACCGCTATCTGTATGAACATGGAAATAACAACCCCTCTATCTGTATGAATATGGAAATATCTACACCGCTATCTGTTTGAACATGGAAATATCTAAACTGCTATCTGCATGAAAATGGAAATATCTACACAGCTATCAGCATATACATGGAAATATCTACACAGCTATCTCTTTGCACATGGAAATAACTACACCGCTATCTGTATGAACATGGAAATATCTACACCGCCATCTGTTTGAACAAGGAAATATCTGCACGGCAATCTGTAGGAACATATTAATATCTACACTGCCATCTGTATTAAGATGGAGATATCTACACCACTATCTGTATAAACATGGAAATATCTACACCGCTATATGTAAAAACATGGAAATATCTACACCGCTACCTGTATAGACATGGAAATATCAGCACCGCTATCTGTATGAACATCGAAATATCAGCCCCTCTATCTGTATGAACATGGAAATATCCACACAACTATATGTAAAAACATGGAAATATCTACACCGCTATCTGTATGAACATGGAAATATCTACACTGCCATCTGTATGAACATGGAAATATCTGCACGGCCATCTGTATGACCATATAAATATCTACACCGCCATCTGTATTAAGATGGAGATATCTACACCGCTATCTGTATAAACATGGAAATATCTACACCGCTATCTGTATGAACATGGAAATATCTACACCGCTACCTGTATAAACATGGAAATATCAGCACCGCTATCTGTATGATCATGGAATTATCTTCACCGCCATCTGTATGAACATGGATATGTCTACACAGCCATCTGGATGAACATGGAAATATCTACACCGCTATCTGCATGAAAATGGAAATATCTACACATCTATCTGCATATACGTGGAAATATCTACAATGCTATCTCTTTACACATGGAAATAACTACACCACTATCTCTATAAACATGGAAATATCTACACCGCCATCTGTATGAACATGGAAATATCTGCACTGCCATCTGTATGAACATATAAATCTACACCGCCATCTGTATTAAGATGGAGATATCTACACCGCTATCTCTATAAACATGGAAATATCTACACCGCTATTTGTATGATCATGGAAATATCTGCATGGCCATCTGTATGAACATATAAATATCTACACCGCCATCTGTATTAAGATAGAGATATCTACACCGCTATCTGTATAAACATGGAAATATCTACACCGCTATCTGTATAAACATGGAAATGTCTACACCGCTATCTGCATAAACCTGGAAATATCTACACCGCTACCTGTATAAACATGGAAATATCAGCACCGCTATCTGTATGAACATGGAAATATCAGCCCCCCTATCTGTATGAACATGGAAATATCTACACCACTATCTGTATGAACATGGAAATATCTACACTGCTATCTGTATGAACATGGAAATATCTTCACCGCCATCTGTATGAACATGGATATCTCTACACAGCCATCTGGATGAACATGGAAATATCTACACCGCTATCTCCATGAACATGGAAATAGCTACACCGCCATCTGTATGAACATGCAAATAACCACACCGCCATCTGTATGAACATGGAAATATCTGCACCGCCATCTGTATGAACATATAAATAACTACACCGCCATCTGTATTAAGATGGAGATATCTACACCACTATCCGTATAAACCTGGAAATATCTACACCGCTATCTGTATAAACATGGAAATATCTAAACCGCTATCTGTATAAACATGGAAATATCTACACCACTATCTGTATAAACATGGAAATGTCAACACCGCTATCTGTATAAACCTGGAAATATCTACACCTCTACCTGTATAAACATGGAAATATCTACAACGCTATCTGTATGAGCATGGAAATATCAGCCCCCCTATCTGTATGAACATGGAAATATCTACACCGCTATCTGTTTGAACATGGAAATATCTAAACCGCAATCTGCATGAAAATGGAAATATCTTCACAGCTATCTGCATAAACATGGAAATATCTACACAGCTATCTCTTTACACATGGAAATAACTACACCGCTCTCTGTATGAACATGGAAATATCTACACCGCCACCTGCATAAACATGGAAATATCTGCACCGCTACCTGTATAAACATGGAAATATCAGCACCGCTATCTGTACGAACATGGAAATATCTACACTGCTATCTGTACGAACATGGAAATATCTACACCGCTATCTGTATGAACATGGAAATAGCTACACCGCTATCTCTATGCACATGGAAATATCTACACCACTATGTGTATGAACATGTAAATATCTACACCGCTATCTCTATGAACATGGATATATCTACACAGCCATCTGGATGAACATGGAAATATCTACACCGCTATCTGTATGAACATGGAAATATCTACACCGCTATCTGTGTAAACATGCATACATCTTCACCGCTATCTGTATAAACATGGAAATATCTACACCGCTATCTGTATAAACATGGAAATATCTACACCGCTATCTGTATGAACATGGAAATATCTACACCGCTATCTGTTTGAACATGGAAATATCTAAACCGCTATCTGCATGAAAACGGAAATATCTACACTGCTATCTGCATATACATGGAAATATCTACACAGCTATCTCTTTGCACATGGAAATAACTACACCGCTATCTGTATGAACATGGAAATATCTACACCGCCATCTGTATGAACATGGAAATATCTGCACCGCCATCTGTATGAACATATAAATATCTACACTGCCATCTGTATTAAGATGGAGATATCTACACCGCTATCTGTATAAACATGGAAATATCTACACCGCTATCTGTATAAACATGGAAATATCTACACCGCCACCTGTATAAACATGGAAATATCAGCACCGCTATCTGTATGAACATGGAAATATCTACACCGCTATCTGTTTGAACATGGAAATAACTACACCGCCATCTGTATGAACATGGAAATATCTACACCACTATCTGTATGAACATGGAAATATCTACACCGCTATCTGTATGAACATGGAAATATCTACACCGCTATCTGTTTGAACATGGAAATATCTAAACCGCTATCTGCATGAAAACGGAAATATCTACACTGCTATCTGCATATACATGGAAATATCTACACAGCTATCTCTTTGCACATGGAAATAACTACACCGCTATCTGTATGAACATGGAAATATCAACACCGCCATCTGTATGAACATGGAAATATCAGCACCGCCATCTGTATGAACATATAAATATCTACACTGCCATCTGTATTAAGATGGAGATATCTACACCGCTATCTGTATAAACATGGAAATATCTACACCGCTATCTGTATAAACATGGAAATATCTACACCGCTACCTGTATAAACATGGAAATATCAGCACCGATATCTGTATGAACATGGAAATATCTACACCGCTATCTGTTTGAACATGGAAATATCTACACCGCTATCTGTATGAACATGGAAATAGCTACATCGCTATCTGTATGAACATGGAAATATCTACACCACTATCTGTATGAACCTGGATATATCTACACCGCTAACTGTATGAACATGCAATTATCTTCACCGCCATCTGTATGAACATGGATATGTCTACACAGCCATCTGGATGAACATGGAAATATCTACACCGCTATTTGTATGATCATGGAAATATCTGCATGGCCATCTGTATGAACATATAAATATCTACACCGCCATCTGTATTAAGATAGAGATATCTACACCGCTATCTGTATAAACATGGAAATATCTACACCGCTATCTGTATAAACATGGAAATGTCTACACCGCTATCTGCATAAACCTGGAAATATCTACACCGCTACCTGTATAAACATGGAAATATCAGCACCGCTATCTGTATGAACATTGAAATATCAGCCCCCCTATCTGTATGAACATGGAAATATCTACACCACTATCTGTATCAACATGGAAATATCTACACTGCTATCTGTATGAACATGGAAATATCTTCACCGCCATCTGTATGAACATGGATATCTCTACACAGCCATCTGGATGAACATGGAAATATCTACACCGCTATCTCCATGAACATGGAAATAGCTACACCGCCATCTGTATGAACATGCAAATAACCACACCGCCATCTGTATGAACATGGAAATATCTGCACCGCCATCTCTATGAACATATAAATAACTACACCGCCATCTGTATTAAGATGGAGATATCTACACCGCTATCTGTATAAACCTGGAAATATCTACACCGCTATCTGTATAAACATGGAAATATCTAAACCGCTATCTGTATAAACATGGAAATATCTACACCACTATCTGTATAAACATGGAAATGTCAACACCGCTATCTGTATAAACCTGGAAATATCTACACCTCTACCTGTATAAACATGGAAATATCTACAACGCTATCTGTATGAGCATGGAAATATCAGCCCCCCTATCTGTATGAACATGGAAATATCTACACCGCTATATGTTTGAACATGGAAATATCTAAACCGCAATCTGCATGAAAATGGAAATATCTTCACAGCTATCTGCATAAACATGGAAATATCTATACAGCTATCTCTTTACACATGGAAATAACTACACCGCTCTCTGTATGAACATGGAAATATCTACACCGCCACCTGCATAAACATGGAAATATCTGCACCGCTACCTGTATAAACATGGAAATATCAGCACCGCTATCTGTACGAACATGGAAATATCTACACTGCTATCTGTACGAACAAGGAAATATCTACACCGCTATCTGTATGAACATGGAAATAGCTACACCGCTATCTCTATGCACATGGAAATATGTACACCACTATCTGTATGAACATGTAAATATCTACACCGCTATCTCTATGAACATGGATATATCTACACAGCCATCTGGATGAACATGGAAATATCTACACCGCTATCTGTATGAACATGGAAATATCTACACCGCTATCTGTGTAAACATGAATACATCTTCACCGCTATCTGTATAAACATGGAAATATCTACACCGCTATCTGTATGAACATGGAAATATCTACACCGCTATCTGTTTGAACATGGAAATATCTAAACCGCTATCTGCATGAAAACGGAAATATCTACACTGCTATCTGCATATACATGGAAATATCTACACAGCTATCTCTTTGCACATGGAAATAACTACACCGCTATCTGTATGAACATGGAAATATCTACACCGCCATCTGTATGAACATGGAAATATCTGCACCGCCATCTGTATGAACATATAAATATCTACACTGCCATCTGTATTAAGATGGAGATATTTACACCGCTATCTGTATAAACATGGAAATATATACACCGCTATCTGTATAAACATGGAAATATCTACACCGCTACCTGTATAAACATGGAAATATCAGCACCGCTATCTGTATGAACATGGAAATATCTACACCGCTATCTGTTTGAACATGGAAATAACTACACCGCCATCTGTATGAACATGGAAATATCTACACCACTATCTGTATGAACATGGAAATATCTACACCGCTATCTGTATGAACATGGAAATATCTACACCGCTATCTGTTTGAACATGGAAATATCTAAACCGCTATCTGCATGAAAACGGAAATATCTACACTGCTATCTGCATATACATGGAAATATCTACACAGCTATCTCTTTGCACATGGAAATAACTACACCGCTATCTGTATGAACATGGAAATATCTACACCGCCATCTGTATGAACATGGAAATATCTGCACCGCCATCTGTATGAACATATAAATATCTACACTGCCATCTGTATTAAGATGGAGATATCTACACCGCTATCTGTATAAACATGGAAATATCTACACCGCTATCTGTATAAACATGGAAATATCTACACCGCTACCTGTATAAACATGGAAATATCAGCACCGCTATCTGTATGAACATGGAAATATCTACACCGCTATCTGTTTGAACATGGAAATATCTACACCGCTATCTGTATGAACATGGAAATATCTACACCGCTATCTGTATAAACATGGAAATATCTAAACCGCTATCTGTATAAACATGGAAATATCTACACCGCTATCTGTATGAACATGGAAATGTCTACACCGCTATCTGTATAAACCTGGAAATATCTACACCGCTATCTGTATAAACATGGAAATATCAGCACCGCTATCTGTATGAACATGGAAATATCTACACCGCTATCTGTACGAATATGGAAATATCTACACCGCTATCTGCATGAACATGGAAATAGCTACATCGCTATCTGTATGAACATGGAAATATCTACACCACTATCTGTATGAACCTGGATATATCTACACCGCTAACTGTATGAACATGGAATTATCTTCACCGCCATCTGTATGAACATGGATATGTCTACACAGCCATCTGGATGAACATGGAAATATCTACACCGCTATTTGTATGATCATGGAAATATCTGCATGGCCATCTGTATGAACATATAAATATCTACACCGCCATCTGTATTAAAATAGAGATATCTACACCGCTATCGGTATAAACATGGAAATATCTACACCGCTATCTGTATAAACATGGAAATGTCTACACCGCTATCTGCATAAACCTGGAAATATCTACACCGCTACCTGTATAAACATGGAAATATCAGCACCGCTATCTGTATGAACATGGAAATATCAGCCCCCCTGTCTGTATGAACATGGAAATATCTACAACACTATCTGTATGAACATGGAAATATCTACACTGCTATCTGTATGAACATGGAAATATCTTCACCGCCATCTGTATGAACATGGATATCTCTACACAGCCATCTGGATGAACATGGAAATATCTACACCGCTATCTCCATGAACATGGAAATAGCTACACCGCCATCTGTATGAACATGCAAATAACCACACCGCCATCTGTATGAACATGGAAATATCTGCACCGCCATCTGTATGAACATATAAATAACTACACCGCCATCTGTATTAAGATGGAGATATCTACACCGCTATCTGTATAAACCTGGAAATATCTACACCGCTATCTGTATAAACATGGAAATATCTAAACCGCTATCTGTATAAACATGGAAATATCTACACCACTATCTGTATAAACATGGAAATGTCAACACCGCTATCTGTATAAACCTGGAAATATCTACACCTCTACCTGTATAAACATGGAAATAACTACAACGCTATCTGTATGAGCATGGAAATATCAGCCCCCCTATCTGTATGAACATGGAAATATCTCCACCGCTATCTGTTTGAACATGGAAATATCTAAACCGCAATCTGCATGAAAATGGAAATATCTTCACAGCTATCTGCATAAACATGGAAATATCTACACAGCTATCTCTTTACACATGGAAATAACTACACCGCTCTCTGTATGAACTTGGAAATATCTACACCGCCACCTGCATAAACATGGAAATATCTGCACCGCTACCTGTATAAACATGGAAATATCAGCACCGCTATCTGTACGAACATGGAAATATCTACACTGCTATCTGTACGAACATGGAAATATCTACACCGCTATCTGTATGAACATGGAAATAGCTACACCGCTATCTCTATGCACATGGAAATATCTACACCACTATCTGTATGAACATGTAAATATCTACACCGCTATCTCTATGAACATGGATATATCTACACAGCCATCTGGATGAACATGGAAATATCTACACCGCTATCTGTATGAACATGGAAATATCTACACCGCTATCTGTGTAAACATGCATACATCTTCACCGCTATCTGTATAAACATGGAAATATCTACACCGCTATCTGTATGAACATGGAAATATCTACACCGCTATCTGTTTGAACATGGAAATATCTAAACCGCTATCTGCATGAAAACGGAAATATCTACACTGCTATCTGCATATACATGGAAATATCTACACAGCTATCTCTTTGCACATGGAAATAACTACACCGCTATCTGTATGAACATGGAAATATCTACACCGCCATCTGTATGAACATGGAAATATCTGCACCGCCATCTGTATGAACATATAAATATCTACACTGCCATCTGTATTAAGATGGAGATATCTACACCGCTATCTGTATAAACATGGAAATATCTACACCGCTATCTGTATAAACATGGAAATATCTACACCGCTACCTGTATAAACATGGAAATATCAGCACCGCTATCTGTATGAACATGGAAATATCTACACCGCTATCTGTTTGAACATGGAAATAACTACACCGCCATCTGTATGAACATGGAAATATCTACACCACTATCTGTATGAACATGGAAATATCTACACCGCTATCTGTATGAACATGGAAATATCTACACCGCTATCTGTATGAACATGGAAATATCTACACCGCTATCTGTATAAACATGGAAATATCTAAACCGCTATCTGCATAAACATGGAAATATCTACACCACTATCTGTATAAACATGGAAATGTCAACACCGCTATCTGTATAAACCTGGAAATATCTACACCGCTATCTGTATAAACATGGAAATATCAGCACCGCTATCTGTATGAACATGGAAATATCTACACCGCTCTCTGTACGAATATGGAAATATCTACACCGCTATCTGTATGAACATGGAAATAGCTACATCGCTATCTGTATGAACATGGAAATATCTACACCACTATCTGTATGAACATGGAAATATCTACACCGCTATCTCTATGAACATTTATATATCTACACAGCCATCTGGATGAACATGGAAATATCTACACCGCTATCTGTATGAACATGGAAATATCTACACCGCTATCTGTGTAAACATGCATACATCTTCACCGCTATCTGTATAAACATGGAAATATCTACACCGCTATCTGTATGAACATGGAAATATCTACACCGCTATCTGTTTGAACATGGAGATATCTAAACCGCTATCTGCATGAAAATGGAAATATCTACACTGCTATCTGCATATACATGGAAATATCTCCACAGCTATCTCTTTGCGCATGGAAATAACTACACCGCTATCTGTATGAACATGGAAATATCTACACCGCCATCTGTATGAACCTGGAAATATCGGCACGGCCATCTGTATGAACATATAAATATCAACACTGCCATCTGTATTAAGATGGAGATATCTACACCGCTATCTGTATAAACATGGAAAATCTACACCGCTATCTGTATAAACATCTAAATATCTACACCGCTACCTGTATAAACATGGAAATATCAGCTCCGCTATGTGTATTAACATGGAAATATCAGCCCCTCTATCTGTATGAACATGGAAATATCTACACCACTATCTGTATGAACCTGGATATATCTACACCGCTAACTGTATGAACATGGAATTATCTTCACCGCCATCTGTATGAACATGGATATGTCTACACAGCCATCTGGATGAACATGGAAATATCTACACCGCTATTTGTATGATCATGGAAATATCTGCATGGCCATCTGTATGAACATATAAATATCTACACCGCCATCTGTATTAAGATAGAGATATCTACACCGCTATCTGTATAAACATGGAAATATCTACACCGCTATCTGTATAAACATGGAAATGTCTACACCGCAATCTGCATAAACCTGGAAATATCTACACCGCTACCTGTATAAACATGGAAATATCAGCACCGCTATCTGTATGAACATGGAAATATCAGCCCCCCTATCTGTATGAACATGGAAATATCTACACCACTATCTGTATGAACATGGAAATATCTACACCGCTATCTGTATGAACATGGAAATATCTTCACCGCCATCTGTATGAACATGGATATCTCTACACAGCCATCTGGATGAACATGGAAATATCTACACCGCTATCTCCATGAACATGGAAATAGCTACACCGCCATCTGTATGAACATGCAAATAACTACACCGCCATCTGTATGAACATGGAAATATCTGCACCGCCATCTGTATGAACATATAAATAACTACACCGCCATCTGTATTAAGATGGAGATATCTACACCGCTTTCTGTATAAACCTGGAAATATCTACACCGCTATCTGTATAAACATGGAAATATCTAAACCGCTATCTGTATAAACATGGAAATATCTACACCACTATCTGTATAAACATGGAAATGTCAACACCGCTATCTGTGTAAACCTGGAAATATCTACAACTCTACCTGTATAAACATGGAAATATCTACACCGCTATCTGTATGAGTATGGAAATATCAGCCCCCCTATCAGTATGAACATGGAAATATCTACACCGCTATCTGTTTGAACATGGAAATATCTAAACCGAAATCTGCATGAAAATGGAAATATCTTCACAGCTATCTGCATAAACATGGAAATATCTACACAGCTATCTCTTTACACATGGAAATAACTACACCGCTCTCTGTATGAACATGGAAATATCTACACCGCCACCTGCATAAACATGGAAATATCTGCACCGCTACCTGTATAAACATGGAAATATCAGCACCGCTATCTGTACGAACATGGAAATATCTACACTGCTATATGTACGAACATGGAAATATCTACACCGCTATCTGTATGAACATGGAAATAGCTACACCGCTATCTCTATGCACATGGAAATATCTACACCACTATCTGTATGAACATGTAAATATCTACACCGCTATCTCTATGAACATGGATATATCTACACAGCCATCTGGATGAACATGGAAATATCTACACCACTATCTGTATGAACATGGAAATATCTACACCGCTATCTGTTTGAACATGGAAATATCTAAACAGCTATCTGCATGAAAACGGAAATATCTACACTGCTATCTGCATATACATGGAAATATCTACACAGCTATCTCTTTGCACATGGAAATAACTACACCGCTATCTGTATGAACATGGAAATATCTACACCGCCATCTGTATGAACATGGAAATATCTGCACCGCAATCTGTATGAACATATAAATATCTACACTGCCATCTGTATTAAGATGGAGATATCTACACCGCTATCTGTATAAACATGGAAAATCTACACCGCTATCTGTATAAACATCTAAATATCTACACCGCTACCTGTATAAACATTGAAATAACAGCTCCGCTATGTGTATTAACATGGAAATATCAGCCCCTCTATCTGTATGAACATGGAAATATCTACACCACTATCTGTATGAACCTGGATATATCTACACCGCTAACTGTATGAACATGGAATTATCTTCACCGCCATCTGTATGAACATGGATATGTCTACACAGCCATCTGGATGAACATGGAAATATCTACACCGCTATTTGTATGATCATGGAAATATCTGCATGGCCATCTGTATGAACATATAAATATCTACACCGCCATCTGTATTAAGATAGAGATATCTACACCGCTATCTGTATAAACATGGAAATATCTACACCGCTATCTGTATAAACATGGAAATGTCTACACCGCTATCTGCATAAACCTGGAAATATCTACACCGCTACCTGTATAAACATGGAAATATCAGCACCGCTATCTGTATGAACATTGAAATATCAGCCCCCCTATCTGTATGAACATGGAAATATCTACACCACTATCTGTATGAACATGGAAATATCTACACTGCTATCTGTATGAACATGGAAATATCTTCACCGCCATCTGTATGAACATGGATATCTCTACACAGCCATCTGGATGAACATGGAAATATCTACACCGCTATCTCCATGAACATGGAAATAGCTACACCGCCATCTGTATGAACATGCAAATAACCACACCGCCATCTGTATGAACATGGAAATATCTGCACCGCCATCTGTATGAACATATAAATAACTACACCGCCATCTGTATTAAGATGGAGATATCTACACCGCTATCCGTATAAACCTGGAAATATCTACACCGCTATCTGTATAAACATGGAAATATCTAAACCGCTATCTGTATAAACATGGAAATATCTACACCACTATCTGTATAAACATGGAAATGTCAACACCGCTATCTGTATAAACCTGGAAATATCTACACCTCTACCTGTATAAACATGGAAATATCTACAACGCTATCTGTATGAGCATGGAAATATCAGCCCCCCTATCTGTATGAACATGGAAATATCTACACCGCTATCTGTTTGAACATGGAAATATCTAAACCGCAATCTGCATGAAAATGGAAATATCTTCACAGCTATCTGCATAAACATGGAAATATCTACACAGCTATCTCTTTACACATGGAAATAACTACACCGCTCTCTGTATGAACATGGAAATATCTACACCGCCACCTGCATAAACATGGAAATATCTGCACCGCTACCTGTATAAACATGGAAATATCAGCACCGCTATCTGTACGAACATGGAAATATCTACACTGCTATCTGTACGAACATGGAAATATCTACACCGCTATCTGTATGAACATGGAAATAGCTACACCGCTATCTCTATGCACATGGAAATATCTACACCACTATCTGTATGAACATGTAAATATCTACACCGCTATCTCTATGAACATGGATATATCTACACAGCCATCTGGATGAACATGGAAATATCTACACAGCTATCTGTATGAACATGGAAATATCTACACCGCTATCTGTGTAAACATGCATACATCTTCACCGCTATCTGTATAAACATGGAAATATCTACACCGCTATCTGTATGAACATGGAAATATCTACACCGCTATCTGTTTGAACATGGAAATATCTAAACCGCTATCTGCATGAAAACGGAAATATCTACACTGCTATCTGCATATACATGGAAATATCTACACAGCTATCTCTTTGAACATGGAAATAACTACACCTCCATCTGTATGAACATGGAAATATCTACACCACTATCTGTATGAACATCGAAATATCTACACCGCTATCTGTATGAACATGGAAATATCTACACCGCTATCTGTATGAACATGGAAATATCTACACCGCTATCTGTATAAACATGGAAATATCTAAACCGCTATCTGTATAAACATGGAAATATCTACACCACTATCTGTATAAACATGGAAATGTCAACACCGCTATCTGTATAAACCTGGAAATATCTACACCGCTATCTGTATAAACATGGAAATATCAGCACCGCTATCTGTATGAACATGGAAATATCTACACCGCTATCTGTTTGAACAATGAAATATCTACACCGCTATCTGTATGAACATGGAAATAGCTACATCGCTATCTGTATGAACATGGAAATATCTACACCACTATCTGTATGAACATGGAAATATCTACACAGCTATCTCTATGAACATGGATATATCTACACAGCCATCTGGATGAACATGGAAATATCTACACCGCTATCTGTATGAACATGGAAATATCTACACCGCTATCTGTGTAAACATGCATACATCTTCACCGCTATCTGTATAAACATGGAAATATCTACACCGCTATCTGTATGAACATGGAAATATCTACACCGCTATCTGTTTGAACATGGAGATATCTAAACCGCTATCTGCATGAAAATGGAAATATCTACACTGCTATCTGCATATACATGGAAATATCTCCACAGCTATCTCTTTGCGCATGGAAATAACTACACCGCTATCTGTATGAACATGGAAATATCTACACCGCCATCTGTATGAACCTGGAAATATCGGCACGGCCATCTGTATGAACATATAAATATCTACACTGCCATCTGTATTAAGATGGAGATATCTACACCGCTATCTGTATAAACATGGAAAATCTACACCGCTATCTGTATAAACATCTAAATATCTACACCGCTACCTGTATAAACATGGAAATATCAGCTCCGCTATGTGTATTAACATGGAAATATCAGCCCCTCTATCTGTATGAACTTGGAAATATCTACACCACTATCTGTATGAACCTGGATATATCTACACCGCTAACTGTATGAACATGGAATTATCTTCACCGCCATCTGTATGAACATGGATATGTCTACACAGCCATCTGGATGAACATGGAAATATCTACACCGCTATTTGTATGATCATGGAAATATCTGCATGGCCATCTGTATGAACATATAAATATCTACACCGCCATCTGTATTAAGATAGAGATATCTACACCGCTATCTGTATAAACATGGAAATATCTACACCGCTATCTGTATAAACATGGAAATGTCAACACCGCTATCTGTATAAACCTGGAAATATCTACACCGCTATCTGTATAAACATGGAAATATCAGCACCGCTATCTGTATGAACATGGAAATATCTACACCGCTATCTGTACGAATATGGAAATATCTACACCGCTATCTGTATGAACATGGAAATAGCTACATCGCTATCTGTATGAACATGGAAATATCTACACCACTATCTGTATGAACATGGAAATATCTACACAGCTATCTCTATGAACATGGATATATCTACACAGCCATCTGGATGAACATGGAAATATCTACACCGCTATCTGTATGAACATGGAAATATCTACACCGCTATCTGTGTAAACATGCATACATCTTCACCGCTATCTGTATAAACATGGAAATATCTACACCGCTATCTGTATGAACATGGAAATATCTACACCGCTATCTGTTTGAACATGGAGATATCTAAACCGCTATCTGCATGAAAATGGAAATATCTACACTGCTATCTGCATATACATGGAAATATCTCCACAGCTATCTCTTTGCGCATGGAAATAACTACACCGCTATCTGTATGAACATGGAAATATCTACACCGCCATCTGTATGAACCTGGAAATATCGGCACGGCCATCTGTATGAACATATAAATATCTACACTGCCATCTGTATTTAGATGGAGATATCTACACCGCTATCTGTATAAACATGGAAAATCTACACCGCTATCTGTATAAACATCTAAATATCTACACCGCTACCTGTATAAACATGGAAATATCAGCTCCGCTATGTGTATTAACATGGAAATATCAGCCCCTCTATCTGTATGAACTTGGAAATATCTACACCACTATCTGTATGAACCTGGATATATCTACACCGCTAACTGTATGAACATGGAATTATCTTCACCGCCATCTGTATGAACATGGATATGTCTACACAGCCATCTGGATGAACATGGAAATATCTACACCGCTATTTGTATGATCATGGAAATATCTGCATGGCCATCTGTATGAACATATAAATATCTACACCGCCATCTGTATTAAGATAGAGATATCTACACCGCTATCTGTATAAACATGGAAATATCTACACCGCTATCTGTATAAACATGGAAATGTCTACACCGCTATCTGCATAAACCTGGAAATATCTACACCGCTACCTGTATAAACATGGAAATATCAGCACCGCTATCTGTATGAACATGGAAATATCAGCCCCCCTATCTGTATGAACATGGAAATATCTACACCACTATCTGTATGAACATGGAAGTATCTACACCGCTATCTGTATGAACATGGAAATATCTTCACCGCCATCTGTATGAACATGGATATCTCTACACAGCCATCTGGATGAACATGGAAATATCTACACCGCTATCTCCATGAACATGGAAATAGCTACACCGCCATCTGTATGAACATGCAAATAACTACACCGCCATCTGTATGAACATGGAAATATCTGCACCGCCATCTGTATGAACATATAAATAACTACACCGCCATCTTTATTAAGATGGAGATATCTACACCGCTTTCTGTATAAACCTGGAAATATCTACACCGCTATCTGTATAAACATGGAAATATCTAAACCGCTATCTGTATAAACATGGAAATATCTACACCACTATCTGTATAAACATGGAAATGTCAACACCGCTATCTGTGTAAACCTGGAAATATCTACACCTCTACCTGTATAAACATGGAAATATCTACACCGCTATCTGTATGAGTATGGAAATATCAGCCCCCCTATCAGTATGAACATGGAAATATCTACACCGCTATCTGTTTGAACATGGAAATATCTAAACTGCAATCTGCATGAAAATGGAAATATCTTCACAGCTATCTGCATAAACATGGAAATATCTACACAGCTATCTCTTTACACATGGAAATAACTACACCGCTCTCTGTATGAACATGGAAATATCTACACCGCCACCTGCATAAACATGGAAATATCTGCACCGCTACCTGTATAAACATGGAAATATCAGCACCGCTATCTGTACGAACATGGAAATATCTACACTGCTATATGTACGAACATGGAAATATCTACACCGCTATCTGTATGAACATGGAAATAGCTACACCGCTATGTCTATGCACATGGAAATATCTACACCACTATCTGTATGAACATGTAAATATCTACACCGCTATCTCTATGAACATGGATATATCTACACAGCCATCTGGATGAACATGGAAATATCTACACCACTATCTGTATGAACATGGAAATATCTACACCGCTATCTGTTTGAACATGGAAATATCTAAACAGCTATCTGCATGAAAACGGAAATATCTACACTGCTATCTGCATATACATGGAAATATCTACACAGCTATCTCTTTGCACATGGAAATAACTACACCGCTATCTGTATGAACATGGAAATATCTACACCGCCATCTGTATGAACATGGAAATATCTGCACCGCAATCTGTATGAACATATAAATATCTACACTGCCATCTGTATTAAGATGGAGATATCTACACCGCTATCTGTTTAAACATGGAAAATCTACACCGCTATCTGTATAAACATCTAAATATCTACAACGCTACCTGTATAAACATTGAAATATCAGCTCCGCTATGTGTATTAACATGGAAATATCAGCCCCTCTATCTGTATGAACATGGAAATATCTACACCACTATCTGTATGAACCTGGATATATCTACACCGCTAACTGTATGAACATGGAATTATCTTCACCGCCATCTGTATGAACATGGATATGTCTACACAGCCATCTGGATGAACATGGAAATATCTACACCGCTATTTGTATGATCATGGAAATATCTGCATGGCCATCTGTATGAACATATAAATATCTACACCGCCATCTGTATTAAGATAGAGATATCTACACCGCTATCTGTATAAACATGGAAATATCTACACCGCTATCTGTATAAACATGGAAATGTCTACACCGCTATCTGCATAAACCTGGAAATATCTACACCGCTACCTGTATAAACATGGAAATATCAGCACCGCTATCTGTATGAACATGGAAATATCAGCCGCCCTATCTGTATGAACATGGAAATATCTACACCACTATCTGTATGAACATGGAAATATCTACACTGCTATCTGTATGAACATGGAAATATCTTCACCGCCATCTGTATGAACATGGATATCTCTACACAGCCATCTGGATGAACATGGAAATATCTACACCGCTATCTCCATGAACATGGAAATAGCTACACCGCCATCTGTATGAACATGCAAATAACCACACCGCCATCTGTATGAACATGGAAATATCTGCACCGCCATCTGTATGAACATATAAATAACTACACCGCCATCTGTATTAAGATGGAGATATCTACACCGCTATCTGTATAAACCTTTAAATATCTACACCGCTATCTGTATAAACATGGAAATATCTAAACCGCTATCTGTATAAACATGGAAATATCTACACCACTATCTGTATAAACATGGAAATGTCAACACCGCTATCTGTATAAACCTGGAAATATCTACACCTCTACCTGTATTAACCTGGAAATATCTACAACGCTATCTGTATGAGCATGGAAATATCAGCCCCCCTATCTGTATGAACATGGAAATAACTACACCGCTATCTGTTTGAACATGGAAATATCTAAACCGCAATCTGCATGAAAATGGAAATATCTTCACAGCTATCTGCATTAACATGGAAATATCTACACAGCTATCTCTTTACACATGGAAATAACTACACCGCTCTCTGTATGAACATGGAAATATCTACACCGCCACCTGCATAAACATGGAAATATCTGCACCGCTACCTGTATAAACATGGAAATATCAGCACCGCTATCTGTACGAACATGGAAATATCTACACTGCTATCAGTACGAACATGGAAATATCTACACCGCTATCTGTATGAACATGGAAATAGCTACACCGCTATCTCTATGCACATGGAAATATCTACACCACTGTCTGTATGAACATGTAAATATCCACACCGCTATCTCTATGAACATGGATATATCTACACAGCCATCTGGATGAACATGGAAATATCTACACCGCTATCTGTATGAACATGGAAATATCTACACCGCTATCTGTGTAAACATGCATACATCTTCACCGCTATCTGTATAAACATGGAAATATCTACACCGCTATCTGTATGAACATGGAAATATCTACACCGCTATCTGTTTGAACATGGAAATATCTAAACCGCTATCTGCATGAAAACGGAAATATCTACACTGCTATCTGCATATACATGGAAATATCTACACAGCTATCTCTTTGCACATGGAAATAACTACACCGCTATCTGTATGAACATGGAAATATCTACACCGCCATCTGTATGAACATGGAAATATCTGCACCGCCATCTGTATGAACATATAAATATCTACACTGCCATCTGTATTAAGATGGAGATATCTACACCGCTATCTGTATAAACATGGAAATATCTACACCGCTATCTGTATAAACATGGAAATATCTACACCGCTACCTGTATAAACATGGAAATATCAGCACCGCTATCTGTATGAACATGGAAATATCTACACCGCTATCTGTACGAATATGGAAATATCTACACCGCTATCTGTATGAACATGGAAATAGCTACATCGCTATCTGTATGAACATGGAAATATCTACACCACTATCTGTATGAACATGGAAATATCTACACAGCTATCTCTATGAACATGGATATATCTACACAGCCATCTGGATGAACATGGAAATATCTACACCGCTATCTGTATGAACATGGAAATATCTACACCGCTATCTGTGTAAACATGCATACATCTTCACCGCTATCTGTATAAACATGGAAATATCTACACCGCTATCTGTATGAACATGGAAATATCTACACCGCTATCTGTTTGAACATGGAGATATCTAAACCGCTATCTGCATGAAAATGGAAATATCTACACTGCTATCTGCATATACATGGAAATATCTCCACAGCTATCTCTTTGCGCATGGAAATAACTACACCGCTATCTGTATGAACATGGAAATATCTACACAGCCATCTGTATGAACCTGGAAATATCGGCACGGCCATCTGTATGAACATATAAATATCTACACTGCCATCTGTATTAAGATGGAGATATCTACACCGCTATCTGTATAAACATGGAAAATCTACACCGCTATCTGTATAAACATCTAAATATCTACACCGCTACCTGTATAAACATGGAAATATCAGCTCCGCTATGTGTATTAACATGGAAATATCAGCCCCTCTATCTGTATGAACATGGAAATATCTACACCACTATCTGTATGAACCTGGATATATCTACACCGCTAACTGTATGAACATGGAATTATCTTCACCGCCATCTGTATGAACATGGATATGTCTACACAGCCATCTGGATGAACATGGAAATATCTACACCGCTATCTGTATGAACATGGAAATATCTACACCGCCATCTGTATTAAGATGGAGATATCTACACCGCTATCTGTATAAACTTGGAAATATCTACACCGCTATCTGTTTAAACATGGAAATATCTACACCGCTATCTGTATAAACATGGAAATATCTACACCGCTATCTGTATAAACATGGAAATATAAGCACCGCTATCTGTATGAACTTGGAAATATCTACACCGCTATCTGTACGAACATGGAAATATGTACACCGCTAACTGTATGAAAATGGAAATAGCTGCACCGCTATCTGTATGAACATGGAAATATCTACAGCACTATCTGTATGAATATGGAAATATCTACACCGCTATCTGTATGAACATGGATATATCTACACAGCCATCTGGATGAACTTGGAAATATCTACACCGCTATCTGTATAAACATAGAAATATCTACACCGCTATCTGTGTAAACATGCATACATCTTCGCCGCTATCTGTATAAACATGGATATATCTACAAAGCTATCTGTATGAACATGGAAATATCTACACCGCTATCTGTTTGAACATGGAAATATCTAAACCGCTATCTGCATGAAAATGGAAATATCTACACAGCTATCTGCTTATACATGGAAATACCTACACAGCTATCTCTTTACACATGGAAATAACTACACCGCTATCTGTATGAACATGGATATATCTACACCGCCATCTGTATGAACATGGAAATATCTGCATGGCCATCTGTATGAACATATAAATATCTACACCGCCATCTGTATTAAGATAGAGATATCTACACCGCTATCTGTATAAACATGGAAATATCTACACCGCTATCTGTATAAACATGGAAATGTCTACACCGCTATCTGTATAAACCTGGAAATATCTACACCGCTACCTGTATAAACATGGAAATATCAGCACCGCTATCTGTATGAACATGGAAATATCTTCACCGCCATCTGTATGAACATGGATATATCTACAAAGACATATGGATGAACATGGAAATATCTACACCGCTATCTGTATGAACATGGAAATAGCTACACTGCTATCTGTATGAACATGGAAATATCTACACCACCATCTGTATGAACATGGAAATTTCTACACCGCTATCTGTTTGAACTTGGAAATATCTACACCGCTATATGCATGAAAATGGAAATATCTACACAGCTATCTGCATATACATGGAAATACCTACAAAGCTATCTCTTTACACATGGAAATAACTACACCACTATCTCTATAAACATGGAAATATCTACACCGCCATCTGTATGAACATGGAAATATCTTCACCGCCATCTGTATGAACATATAAATATCTACACCGCCATCTGTATTAAGATGGAGATATCTACACCGCTATCTGTATAAACTTGGAAATATCTACACCGCTATCTGTATAAACATGGAAATATCTACACCGCTATCTGTATAAACATGGAAATATCTACACCGCTATCTGAATAAACATGGAAATATAAGCACCGCTATCTGTATGAACATGGAAATATCTACACCAGTATCTGTACGAACATGGAAATATGTACACCGCTATCTGTATGAACATGGAAATAGCTGCACCGCTATCTGTATGAACATGGAAATATCTACAGCACTATCTGTATGAACATGGAAATATCTACACCGCTATCTGTATGAACATGGATATATCTACACAGCCCTCTGGATGAATATGGAAATATCTACACCGCTATCTGTATAAACATGGAAATATCTACACCGCCATCTGTATGAACATGGAAATATCTGCACGGCCATCTGTATGAACATATAAATACCTACACCGCCATCTGTATTAAGATGCAGATATCTACACCGCTATCTGTATAAACATGGAAATATCTACACCGCTACCTGTATAAACATGGAAATATCTACACCGCTATCTGTGTGAACATGGAAATATCAGCCCCTCTATCTGTATGAACATGGAAATATCTACACCACTATCTGTATGAACATGGAAATATCTACACCGCTATCTGTATGAACATGGAATTATCTTCACCGCCATCTGTATGAACATGGATTTGTCTACACAGCCATCTGGATGGACATGGAAATATCTACACCGCTATCTGTATGAACATGGAAATAGCTACACCGCTATCTGTATGAACATGGAAATATCTACACCACCATCTGTATAAAGATGGAAATATCTACACCGCTATCTGTATGAAGATGGAAGTATCTTCCCCGCCATCTGGATGAACATGGATATATCTACACAGCCATCTGGATGGACATGAAAATATCTACACCGCTATCTGCATGAACATGGAAATAGCTACACCGCTATCTGTATGAACATGGAAATATCTACACCAATATCTGCATGAACATGGAAATATCTACACCGCTATCTGTACGAACATGGAAATATCTTCACCGCCATCTGTATGAACATGGATATATCTACAGAGCCATCTGGATGAACATGGAAATATCTACACCGCTATCTGTATGAACATGGAAATATCTACACCGCTATCTGTGTAAACATGCAAACATCTTCACCGCTATCTGTATAAACATGGAAATATCTACACTGCTATCTGTATGAACATGGAAATATCTACACCGCTATCTGTTTGAACATGGAAATATCTACACCGCTATCTGCATGAAAATGGAAATATCTACACAGCTATCTGCATATACATGGAAATATCTACAAAGCTATCTCTTTACACATGGAAATAACTACACCACTATCTCTATAAACATGGAAATATCTACACCGACATCTGTATGAACATAGAAATATCTGCACCGCCATCTGTATTAAGATAGAGATATCTACACCGCTATCTGTATAAGCATGGACATATCTTCACCGCTATCTGTATAAACATGGAAATGTCTACACAGCTATCTGTGTAAACCTGGAAATATCTACACCGCTACCTGTATAAACATGGAAATATCAGCACCGCTATCTGTATGAACATGGAAATATCAGCCCCCCATCTGTATGAACATGGAAATATCGACACCACTATCTGTATGAACATGGAAATATCTACACCGCTATCTGTATGAACATGGAAATATCTTCACCGCCATCTGTATGAACATGGATATCTCTACACAGCCATCTGGATGAACATGGAAATATCTTCACCGCTATCTCCATGAACATGGAAATATCTACACCGCCATCTGTATGAACATGCAAATATCTACACCGCCATCTGTATGAACATGGAAATATCTGCACCGCCATGTGCATGAACATATAAATAACTACACCGCCATCTGTATTAAGATGGAGATATCTACACCGCTATCTGTATAAACCTGGAAATATCTACACCGCTATCTGTATAAACATGGAAATATCTACACCGCTACCTGTATAAACATGGAAATATCTGCACCGCTACCTGTATAAACATGGAAATATCAGCACCGCTATCTGTATGAACATGGAAATATCTACACCGCTATCTCTATGAACATGGATATATCAACACAGCCATCTGGATGAACATGGAAATATCTACACCGCTATCTGTATGAACATCGAAATATCTACACCGCTATCTGTGTAAACATGCATACATCTTCACCGCTATCTGTATAAACATGGAAATATCTACACCGCTATCTGTATGAACAAGGAAATATCTGCACCGCTATCTGTATGAACATGGAAATATCTACACCGCTATCTGTTTGAACATTGAAATATCTACACCGCTATCTGCATGAAAATGGAAATATCTACACAGCTATCTGCATATACATGGAAATATCTACAAAGCTATCTCTTTACACATGGAAATAACTACACCACTATCTCTATAAACATGGAAATATCTACACCGCCATCTGTATGAACATGGAAATATCTGCAGCGCCATCTGTATGAATATATAAATATCTACACCGCTATCTGTATAAACATGGAAATATCTACTCCGCTATCTGTATAAACATGGAAATATAAGCACTGCTATCTGTATGAACATGGAAATAGCTGCACCGCTATCTGTATGAACATGGAAATATCTACAGCACTATCAGGATGAACATGGAAATATCTACACTGCGATCTGTATGAACATGGATATATCTACAGAGCTATCTGCATATACATGGAAAAATCTACACAGCTATCTCTTTACACATGGAAATAACTACACCGCTGTCTGTATGAACATGGATTTATCTACACCGCCATCTGTATGAACATGGAAATATCTGCATGGCCATCTGTATGAACGTATAAATATCTACACCGCCATCTGTATAAGATAGAGATATCTACACCTCTATCTGTATAAAAATGGAAATATCTACACCGCTATCTGTATAAACATGGAAATGTCTACACCGCTATCTGTATAAACCTGGAAATATCTACACCGCTACCTGTATAAACATGGAAATATCAGCACCGCTATCTGTATGAACCTGGAAATATCAGCCTCCCTATGTGTATGAACATGGAAATATCTACACCACTATCTGTATGAACATGGAAATATCTACACCGCTATCTGTATGAACATGGAAATATCTTCACCGCCATCTGTATGAACTTGGATATCTCTACACAGCCATCTGGATGAACATGGAAATATCTACACCGCTATCTCCATGAACATGGAAATAGCTACACCGCCATCTGTATGAACATGCAAATATCTACACCGCCATCTGTATGAACATGGAAATATCTGCACCACCATCTGTATGAACATATAAAAACTACACCGCCATCTGTATTAAGATGGAGATATCTACACCGCTATCTGTATAAACCTGGAAATATCTACACCGCTATCTGTATAAACATGGAAATATCTGCAACGCTACCTGTAAAAACATGGAAATATCAGCACCGCTATCTGTATGAACATGGAAATATCTCCACCGCTATCTGTACGAACATGGAAATATCTACACCGCTATCTGTATGAACATGGAAATAGCTACACCGCTATCTGTATGAACATCGAAATATCTACACCACTATCTGTATGAACATGGAAATATCTACACCGCTATCTCTATGAACATGGATATATCAACAGAGCCATCTGGATGAACATGGAAATATCTACACCGCTATCTGTATGAACATCGAAGTATCTACACCGCTATCTGTGTAAACATGCATACATCTTCACCGCTATCTGTATAAACATGGAAATATCTACACCGCTATCTGTATGAACATGGAAATATCTGCACCGCTAGCTGTATGAACATGGAAATATCTACACCGCTATCTGATTGAACATTGAAATATTTACACCGCTATCTGCATGAAAATGGAAATATCTACACAGCTATCTGCATATACATGGAAATATCTACAAAGCTATCTCTTTACACATGGAAATAACTACACCACTATCTCTATAAACATGGAAATATCTACACCGCCATCTGTATGAACATGGAAATATCTGCACCGCCATCTGTATGAACATATAAATATCTACACCGCTATCTGTATAAACATGGAAATATCTACTCTGCTATCTGTATGAACATGGAAATATAAGCACTGCTATCTGTATGAACATGGAAATAGCTGCACCGCTATCTGTATGAACATGGAAATATCTACAGCACTATCTGTATGAACATGGAAATATCTACACCGCGATCTGTATGAACATGGATATATCTACACAGCCATCTGGATGAACATGGAAATATCTACACCGCTATCTGCATGAAAATGGAAATATCTACACAGCTATCTGCATATACATGGAAAAATCTTCACAGCTATCTCTTTACACATGGAAATAACTACACCGCTGTCTCTATGAACATGGATTTATCTACACCGCCATCTGTATGAACATGGAAATATCTGCATGGCCATCTATATGAACATATATATATCTACACCGCCATCTGTATTAAGATAGAGATATCTACACCGCTATCTGTATGAACATGGAAATATCTACACCGCTATCTGTGTAAACATGCAAATATCTTCACCGCTATCTGTATAAACATGGAAATATCTACACTGCTATCTGTATGAACATGGAAATATCTACACCGCTATCTGTTTGAACATGGAAATATCTACACCGCTATCTGCATGAAAATGGAAATATCTACACAGCTATCTGCATATACATGGAAATATCTACAAAGCTATCTCTTTACACATGGAAATAACTACACCACTATCTCTATAAACATGGAAATATCTACACCGACATCTGTATGAACATAGAAATATCTGCACCGCCATCTGTATTAAGATAGAGATATCTACACCGCTATCTGTATAAGCATGGAAATATCTTCACCGCTATCTGTATAAACATGGAAATGTCTACACAGCTATCTGTATAAACCTGGAAATATCTACACCGCTACCTGTATAAACATGGAAATATCAGCACCGCTATCTGTATGAACATGGAAATATCAGCCCCCCATCTGTATGAACATGGAAATATCCACACCACTATCTGTATGAACATGGAAATATCTACACCGCTATCTGTATGAACATGGAAATATCTTCACCGCCGTCTGTATGAACATGGATATCTCTACACAGCCATCTGGATGAACATGGAAATATCTTCACCGCTATCTCCATGAACATGGAAATAGCTACACCGCCATCTGTATGAACATGCAAATATCTACACCGCCATCTGTATGAACATGGAAATATCTGCACCGCCATGTGCATGAACATATAAATAACTACACCGCCATCTGTATTAAGATGGAGATATCTACACCGCTATCTGTATAAACCTGGAAATATCTACACCGCTATCTGTATAAACAAGGAAATATCTACACCGCTACCTGTATAAACATGGAAATATCTGCACCGCTACCTGTATAAACATGGAAATATCAGCACCGCTATCTGTATGAACATGGAAATATCTACACCGCTATCTCTATGAACATGGATATGTCAACACAGCCATCTGGATGAACATGGAAATATCTACACCGCTATCTGTATGAACATCGAAATATCTACACCGCTATCTGTGTAAACATGCATACATCTTCACCGCTATCTGTATAAACATGGAAATATCTACACCGCTATCTGTATGAACATGGAAATATCTGCACCGCTATCTGTATGAACATGGAAATATCTACACCGCTATCTGTTTGAGCATTGAAATATCTACACCGCTATCTGCATGAAAATGGAAATATCTACACAGCTATCTGCATATACATAGAAATATCTACAAAGCTATCTCTTTACACATGGAAATAACTACACCACTATCTCTATAAACATGGAAATATCTACACCGCCATCTGTATGAACATGGAAATATCTGCAGCGCCATCTGTATGAACATATAAATATCTACACCGCTATCTATATAAACATGGAAATATCTACTCCGCTATCTGTATAAACATGGAAATATAAGCACTGCTATCTGTATGAACATGGAAATAGCTGCACCGCTATCTGTATGAACATGGAAATATCTACAGCACTATCTGTATGAACATGGAAATATCTACACTGCGATCTGTATGAACATGGATATATCTACACAGCCATCTGGATGCACATGGAAATATCTACACCGCTATCTGCATGAAAATGGAAATATCTACACAGCTATCTGCATATACATGGAAAAATCTACACAGCTATCTCTTTACACATGGAAATAACTACACCGCTGTCTGTATGAACATGGATTTATCTACACCGCCATCTGTATGAACATGGAAATATCTGCATGGCCATCTGTATGAACATAAAAATATCTACACCGCCATCTGTATAAGATAGAGATATCTACACCGCTATCTGTATAAAAATGGAAATATCTACACCGCTATCTGTATAAACATGGAAATGTCTACACCGCTATCTGTATAAACCTGGAAATATCTACACCGCTACCTGTATAAACATGGAAATATCAGCACCGCTATCTGTACGAACCTGGAAATATCAGCCTCCCTATCTGTATGAACATGGAAATATCTACAACACTATCTGTATGAACATGGAAATATCTACACCGCTATCTGTATGAACATGGAAATATCTTCACCGCCATCTGTATGAACATGGATATCACTACACAGCAATATGGATGAACATGGAAATATCTACACCGCTATCTCCATGAACATGGAGATAGCTACACCGCCATCTGTATGAACATGCAAATATCTACACCGCCATCTGTATGAACATGGAAATATCTGCACCGCCATCTGTATGAACATATAAAAACTACACCGCCATCTGTATTAAGATGGAGATATCTACACCGCTATCTGTATAAACCTGGAAATATCTACACCGCTATCTGTATAAACATGGAAATATCTGCAACGCTACCTGTATAAACATGGAAATATCAGCACCGCTATCTGTATGAACATGGAAATATCTCCACCGCTATCTGTACGAACATGGAAATATCTACACCGCTATCTGTATGAACATGGAAATAGCTACACCGCTATCTGAATGAACATCGAAATATCTACACCACTATCTGTATGAACATGGAAATATCTACACCGCTATCTCTATGAACATGGATATATCAACAGAGCCATCTGGATGAACATGGAAATATCTACACCGCTATCTGTATTAACATCGAAATATCTACACCGCTATCTGTGTAAACATGCATACATCTTCACCGCTATCTGTATAAACATGGAAATATCTACACCGCTATCTGCATGAACATGGAAATATCTACACCGCTATCTGTTTGAACATGGAAATATCTAACCCGCTATCTGCATGAAAATGGAAATATATAAACTGCTATCTGCATATACATGGAAATATCTACACAGCTATGTCTTTGCACATGGAAATAACTACACCGCTATCTGTATGAACATGGAAATATCTACACCGACATCTGTATGAAAATGGAAATATCTGCACGGCCATCTGTATGAACATATAAATATCTACACTGCCATCTGTATTAAGATGGAGATATCTACACTGCTATCTGTATAAACATGGAAATATCTACACCACTATCTGTATAAACATGGAAATATCTACACCGCTACCTGTATAAACATGGAAATATCAGCACCGCTATCTGTATGAACATGGAAATATCAGCCCCTCTATCTGTATGAACATGGAAATATCTACACCACTATCTGTATGAACATGGATATATCTACACCGCTATCTGTATGAACATGGAATTATCTTCCCCGCCATCTGTATGAACATGGATATGTCTACACTGCCATCTGGATGAACATGGAAATATCTACACCGCTATCTGTATGAACATGGAAATACCTACACCGCTATCTGTATGAACATGGAAATATCTGCACAACTATCTGCATGAACATGGAAATATCTTCACCGCCATCTGTATGAACATGGATATCCCTACACAGCCATCTGGATGAACATGGAAATATCTACACCCCTATCTCCATGAACATGGAAATAGCTACACCGCCATCTGTATGAACATGCAAATATCTACACAGCCATCTGTATGAACATGGAAATATCTGCACCGCCATCTGTATGAACATATAAATAACTACACCGCCATCTGTATTAAGATGGAGATATCTACACCGCTATCTGTATAAACCTGGAAATAGCTACACCGCTATCTGTATAAACATGGAAATATCTGCACCGCTATCTGTATTAACATGGAAATATCTACACCGCTATCTGTATGAACATGGAAATATCTACACCGCTATCTGTATGAACATGGAAATAGATACACCGCTATCTGTATTAACATGGAAATATCTACACCACTATCTGTATGAACATGGAAATATCTACACCGCTATCTGTATGAACATGGAAATATCTACCCCACTATCTGTATGAATATGGAAATAGCTACACCGCTATCTGTATGAACATGGAAATATCTTCACCGCTATCTGTATGAACATGGAAATATCTACACCGCTATCTGTATAAACATGGAAATATCCACACCGCTACCTGTATAAAAATGGAAATATCAGCACCGCTATCTGTATGAACTTGGAAATATCTACACCGCTATCTGTTTGAACATGGAAATATCTAAACCGCTATCTGTGTAAACATGCATACATCTTCACCGCTATCTGTGTAAACATGGAAATATCTACACCGCTATCTGTATGAACATGGAAATATCTACACCGCTATCTGTTTGAACATGGAAATATGTAAACCGCTATCTGCATGAAAATGGAAATATCTACACAGCTATCTGCATATACATGGAAATATCTACACCGCTATCTCTTTACACATGGAAATATCTACACCGCTATCTGTATGAACATGGAAATATCTACACCGCCATCTGTATGAACATGGAAATATCTGCACGGCCATCTGTATGAACATATAAATATCTACACCGCCATCTGTGTTAAGATGGAGATATCTACACCGCTATCTGTATAAACATGGAAATATCTACACCGCTATCTGTATGAACATGGAAATATCTTCACCGCTACCTTTATAAACATGGAAATATCAGCACCGCTATCTGTATGAACATGGAAATATCAGCCCCTCTATCTGTATGAACATGGAAATATCTACACCACTATCTGTATGAACATGGAAATATCTCCCCCGCTATCTGTATTAACATGGAATTATCTTCACCGCAATCTGTATGAACATGGATATGTCTACATAGCCATCTGGATGAACATGGAAATATCTACACCGCTATCTGTATGAACATGGAAATAGCTACACCGCTATCTGTATGAACATGGAAATATCTACACCACTATCTGTATAAACATGGAAATATCTACACCGCTATCTGTATGAACATGGAAGTATCTTCACTGCCATCTGTATGAACATGGGTATATCTACACAACCATCTGGATGAACATGGAAATATCTACACCGCTATCTGCATGAACATGGAAATAGCTACACCGCTATCTGTATGAACATGGAAATATCTACACCAATATCTGTATGAACATGGAAATATCTACACCACTATCTGTACGAACATGGAAATGTCTTCACCGCGATCTGTATGAACATGGATATATCTAAACAGCCATCTGGATGAACATGGAAATATCTATACCGCTATCTGTATGAACATGGAAATATCTACACCGCTATCTGTGTAAACATGCAAACATCTTCACCGCTATCTGTATAAACATGGAAATATCTACAACGCTATCTGAATGAACATGGAAATATCTACACCGCTATCTGTTTGAACATGGAAATATCTACACCACTATCTGCATGAAAATGGAAATATCTACACAGCTATCTGCATATACATGGAAATATCTACAAAGCTATCTCTTTACACATGGAAATAACTACACCACTATCTCTGTAAACATGGAAATATCTACACGGCCATCTGTATGAACATGGAAATATCTGCACCGCCATCTCTTTGAACATATAAATATCTACACCGCCATCTGTATTAAGATGGAGATATCTACACCGCTATCTGTATAAACTTGGAAATATCTACACCGCTATCTGTATAAACATGGAAATATCTACACCGCTATCTGTATAAACATGGAAATATCTACACCGCTACCTTTATAAACATGGAAATATTTACACTGCTATCTGTATGAACATGGAAATATCTACACCGCTATCTGTATGAACATGAAAATTGCTGCACCGCTATCTGTATGAACATGGAAATATCTACAGCACTATCTGAATGAACATGGAAATATCTACACCCCTATCTGTATGAACATGGACATATCTACACAGCCATCTGGATGAACATGGAAATATCTACACCGCTATCTGTATGAACATGGAAATATCTACACCGCTATCTGTGTAAACATGCATACATCTTCACCGCTATCTGTATAAACATGGATATATCTACACCGCTATCTGTTTGAACATGGAAACATCTAAACCGCTATCTGAATGAAAATGGAAATATCTACAGAGCTATCTGCATATACATGGAAATATCTACACAACTATCTCTTTACACATGGAAATAACTACACCGCTATCGGTATGAACATGGAAATATCTACACCGCCATCTGTATGAACATGGAAATATCTGCATGGCCTTCTGTATGAACATATAAATATCTACACCGCCATCTGTATTAAGATGGAGATATCTACACCGCTATCTGTATAAACATGGAAATATCTACACCGCTATCTGTATATACATGGAAATGTCTACACCGCTATCTGTATAAACTTGAAAATATCTACACCGCTACCTGTATAAACATGGAAATATCAGCACCGCTATCTATATGAACATGGAAATATCAGCCCCTCTATCTGTATGAACATGGAAATATCTACACCACTATATGTATGAACATGGAAATATCTACACCGCTCTCTGTATGAACATGGAAATATCTTCACCGCCATCTGTATTAAGATGGAGATATCTACACAGCCATCTGGACGAACATGGAAATATCTACACTGCTATCTGTATGAACATGGAAATAGATACACCGCTATCTGTATGAACATGGAAATATCCACACCACTATCTGTATGAACATGGAAATATCTACACCGCTATCTGCATGAAAATGGAAATATCTACACAGCTATCTTGTATACATTTAAATATCTACAAAGCTATCTCTTTACACATGGAAATAACTACACCACTATCTCTATAAACATGGAAATATCTACACCGCCATCTGTATGAACATGGAAATATCTGCACCGCCATCTGTATGAACATATAAATATCTACACCGCCATCTGTATTAAGATGGAGATATCTACACCGCTATCTGTATAAACTTGGAAATAGCTACACCGCTATCTGTACAAACATGGAAATATCTACACGGCTATCTGTATAAACATGGAAATATCTACAGCGCTATCTGTATAAACATGGAAACATAAGCACCGCTATCTGTATGAACCTGGAAATATCTACACCGCTATCTGTACGAACATGGAAATATCTACACCGCTATCTGTATGAACATGGAAATAGATGCACCGCTATCTGTATGAACATGGAAATATCTACAGCCCTATCTGTATGAACACGGAAATATCTACACCGCTATCTCTTTACACATGGAAATAACTACATCTCTTTCTGTATGAAAATGGATATATTTACAGCGCCATCGGTATGAACATGGAAATATCTGCACGGCCATCTGTATGAACATATAAATATCTACACCGCCATCTGTATTCAGATGGAGATATCTACACCACTATCTGTATAAACATGGAAATATCTACACCGCTATCTGTATAAACATGGAAATGTCTACACCGCTATCTGTATAAACCTGGAAATATCTCCAGCGCTACCAGTATAAACATGGAAATATCAGCACCGCTATCTGTATGAACATGGATATATCAGCCCCCCTATCTGTATGAACATGGAAATATCTACACCACTATCTGTATGAACATGGAAATATCTACACCGCTATCTGTATGAACATGGAATTATCTTCACCGCCATCTGTATGAACATGGATATATCTACACAGCCATCTGGATGAACATGGAAATATCTACACCGCTATCTGTATAAACATGGAAATATCTACACCGCTATCTGTATAAACATGGAAATATCTTCACCGCTACCTGAATAAACATGGAAATATAAGAACCGCTTTCTGTATAAACATGGAAATATCTACACCGCTATCTGTTTGAACATGGAAATAACTACTCCGCTATCTGTATGAACATGGAAATAGCTACACCGCTATCTGTATGAACATGGAAATATCTTCACCGCCATCTGTAAAACAAGGATATATCTACACAGCCATGTGGATGAACATGGAAATATCTACACCGCTATCTGTATAAACATGGAAATATTTACACCGCTATCTGTATGAACATGGAGATATCTACACCGCTACCTGTATAAACATGGAAATATAAGCACCGCTATCTGTATGAACATGGAAATACTTACACCGCTATCTGTATGAACATGGAAATATCTACACCGCTATCTATGTAAACATGCATACATCTTCGCCACTATCTGTATAAACATGGATACATCTACAAAGCTATCTGTATGAACATGGAAATATCTACACAGCTATCTCTTCACACATGGAAATAACTACACCACAATCTGTATGAACATGGAAATATCAGCCCCTCTATCTGTATGAACATGGAAATATCTACACCACTATCTGTATGAACATGGAAATATCTACACCGCTATCTGTATGAACATGGAAATATCTTCACCGCCATCTCTATGAACATGGATATATCTACACAGCCATCTGGATGAACATGGAAATATCTACACCGCTATCTGTATGAACATGGAAATAGCTACACCGCTATCTGTATGAACATGGAAATATCTACAACAATATCTGTATGAACATGGAAATATCTACACCACTATCTGTTTGAACATGGAAATATCTACACCGCTATCTGCATGAAAATGGAAATATCTACACAGCTATCTGCATGAACATGGATATAGCTACACCGCTATCTGTATGAACATGGAAATAGCTACACCGCCATCTGTATGAACATGGGAATATCTGCACCGCCATCTGTATGAACATATAAATATCTACACCGCCATCCGTATTAAGATGGAGATATCTACACCTCTATCTGTATAAACCTGGAAATATCTACACCGCTATCTGTATAAACATGGAAATATTTACACCGCTATCTGTATAAACATGGAAATATCTGCACCGCTACCTGTATAAACATGGAAATATCAGCACCGCTATCTGTATGAACATGGAAATATCTACACCGCTATCTGTACAAACATGGAAATATCTACACCGCTATCTGTATGAACATGGTAATAGCTACACCGCTATCTGTATGAACATGGAAATATCTACACCACTATCTGTATGAACATGGAAATGTCTACACCGCTATCTGTATGAACATGGATATATCTACACAGCCATCTGGATGAAGATGGAAATATCTACACCGCTATCTGTGGGAACATGGAAATATCTACACCGCTTTCTGTGTAAACATGCATACATCTTCACCGCTATCTGTATAAACATAGAAATATCTACACCACTATCTGTATCAACATGGAAATATCTACACCGCTATCTGTTTGAACATGGAAATATCTAAACCGATATCTGCATGAAAATGGAAATATCTACACAGCTATCTGCATATACATGGAAATATCTACACAGCTATCTCTTTACACATGGAAATATCTACACCGCCATCCGTATGAACATGGAAATATCTACACCGCTATCTGTATATACATGGAAATATCTACACCGTTATCTCTATGGACATGGAAATAACTACACCGCTATCTCTTAAAATATGGAAATACCTACACCGCCATCCATATGAACATGGAAAGATCTACATCGCTATCTCTATGAACATGGAAATATCTAAACCGCTATCTGCATGAAAATGGAAATATCTACACAGCTATCTGCATATACATGGAAATATCTACACAGCTATCTATTTACACATGGAAATAACTACACCGCTATCTGTATGAACATGGAAATATCTACACCAGCATCTGTATGAACATGGAAATATCTGCACGGCCATCTGTATGAACATATAAATATATACACCGCCATCTGTATTAAGATGGAGATATCTACACCGTTATCTGTATAAACATGGAAATATCTACACCGCTACCTGTATAAACATGGAAATATCTACACCGCTATCTTTATAAACATGGAAATATCTACACCGCTACCTGTATAAACATGGAAATATCAGCACCGCTATCTGTATGAACATGGAAATATCAGCCCCTCTATCTGTATGAAAATGGAAATATCTACACCACCATCTGTATGAACATGGAAATATCTACACTGCTATCTGTATGAGTATGGAAATATCTTCACCGCCATCTGTATGAACATGGATATATCTACACAGCCATCTGGAGGAACACGGAAATATCTATACTGCTATCTGTATGAACATGGAAATATCTTCACCGCCATCTGGATGAACATGGATAAATCTACACAGCCATATGGATGAACATGGAAATATCTACACCGCTATCTGCATGAACATGGAAATAGCTACACCACTATCTATATGAACATGGAAATAGCTACAACGCCATCTGTATGAACATGGAAATATCTGCACCGCCATCTGTATGAACATATAAATATCTACACCGCCAACTGTATTAAGATGGAGATATCTACACCGCTATCTGTATAAACTTGGAAATATCTACACCGCTATCTGTATAAAAATGGAAATATCTACACCGCTATCTGTATAAATATGGAAATATCCACACCGCTACCTGTATAAACATGGAAATATCAGCACCGCTATCTGCAGGAACATGGAAATATCTACACCGCTATCTGTAAGAACATGGAAATATCTACACCGCTATCTGTATGAACATGGAAATAGCTACATCGCTATCTGTATGAAAATGGAAATATCTACACCACTATCTGTATGAACATGGAAAGAGCTACACCGCTATCTGTGTAAACATGCATACTTCTTCACCGCCATCTGTATAAACATGGAAATATCTACACCGCTATCTGTATGAACATGGAAATATCTACACCGCTATCTGTTTGAACATGGAAATATCTAAACCGATATGTGCATGAAAATGGAAATATCTACACAGCTGTCTGCATATACACGGAAATATCTACACCGCTATCTCTTTACACATGGAAATATCTACACCGCTCTCTGTATGAACATGGAAATATCTACACCGCCATCTGTATGAACATGGAAATATCTGCACGGCCATCTGTATGAACATATAAATACCTACACCGCCATCTGTATTAAGATGGAGACATCTACACCGCTATCTGTATAAACATGGAAATATCTACACCGCTATCCGTATGAACATGGAAATATCTACACCGCTACCTGTATAAACATGGAAATATCAGCACCGCTATCTCTATGAACATGGAAATAACAGCCCCTCTATCTGTATGAACATGGAAATATCTACACCACTATCTGTATGAACATGGAAATATCTACACCGCTATCTGTATGAACATGGAAGTATCTTCACCGCCATCTATATGAACATGGATATGTCTACACAGCCATCTGGATGAACATGGAAATATCTACACCGCTATCTTTATGAACATGGAAATAGCTACACCGCTATCTGTATGAACATGGAAATATCTACACCACTATCTTTATGAACATGGAAATATCTACACCGCTATCTGTATGAACATGGAAGTATTTTCACCGCCATCTGTATGAACATGGATATATCTACACAGCCATCTGGATGAAAACGGAAATATCTACACCGCTATCTGCATGAACATGGAAATAGCTACACCGCTATCTGTATGAACATGGAAATATCTACACCAATATCTGTATGAACATGGAAATATCTACACCGCTATCTGTACGAACATGGAAATATCTTCACCGCCATCTGTATGAACATGGATATATCTACACAGCCATCTGGATGAACATGGAAATATCTACACCGCTATCTGTATGAACATGGAAATATCTACACCACTATCTGTGTAAACATGCAAACATCTTCACCGCTATCTGTATAAACATGGAAATATCTACACCGCTATCTGTATGAACATGGAAATATCTACACCGCTATCTGTTTGAACATGGAAATATTTACACCGCTATCTGCATGAAAATGGAAATATCTACACAGCTATCTGCATATACATGGAAATATCTACAATGCTATCTTATTACACATGGAAATAACTACACCACTATCTCTATAAACATGGAAATATCTACACCGCCATCTGTATGCACATGGAAATATGTGCACCGCCATCTGAATGAACATATAAATATCTACACCACCATCTGTATTAAGTTGGAGATATCTACACCGCTATCTGTATAAACTTGGAAATATCTACACCGCTGTCTGTATAAACATGGAAATATCTACACCGCTATCTGTATAAACATGGAAATATCCACACCGCTACCTGTATAAACATGGAAATATAAGCCCCTCTATCTGTATGAACATGGAAATATCTACACCGCTATCTGTACGAACATGGAAATATCTACACCGCTATCTGTATGAACATGGAAATAGCTGCACCGCTATCTGTATGAACATGGAAATATCTACAGCACTATCTGTATGAACATGGAAATATCTACACCGCTATCTGTATGAACATGGATATATCTACACAGTCATCAGGATGAACATGGAAATATCTACACCGCTATCTGTATGAACATGGAAATATCTACACCGCTATCTGTTTAAACATGCATACATCTTCACCTCTATCTGTATAAACATGGATATAACTACACCGCTCTCTGTTTGAACAAGGAAATATCTAAACCGCTATCTGCCTGAAAATGGAAATATCTACACAGCTATCTGCATATACATGGAAATATCTACACAGCTATGTCTTTTCACATGGAAATAACTACCCCGCTATCGGTATGAACATGGAAATATCTACACCGCCATCTGTATGAACATGGAAATATCTGCACGGCCATCTGTATGAACATAAAAATATCTAAACCGCCATCTGTATTAAGATGGAGATATCTACACCGCTATCTGTATAAACATGGAAATATCTACACCGCTATCTGTATAAACGTGGAAATGTCTACACCGCTATCTGTATAAATATGGAAATATCTACACCGCTACCTGTATAAACATGGAAATATCAGCACCGCTATCTGTATGAACATGGAAATATCAGCCCCTCTATCTGTATGAACATGGAAATATCTACACCACTATCTGTATGAACATGGAAATATCTACACCGCTATCTGTATGAACATGGAAATATCTTCACCGCCATCTCTATGAACATGGATATATCTACACAGCCATCTGGATGAACATGGAAATATCTACACCGCTATCAGTATGAACATGGAAATAGCTACACCGCTATCTGTATGAACATGGAAATATCTACAACAATATCTGTATGAACATGGAAATATCTACACCACTATCTGTTTGAACATGGAAATATCTACACCGCTATCTGCATGAAAATGGAAATATCTACACAGCTATCTGCATATACATGGAAATATTTACAAAGCTATCTCTTTACACATGGAAATAACTACACCACTATCTCTATAAACATGGAAATATCTACACCGCTATCTGCATGAACATGGATATAGCTACACCGCTATCTGTATGAACATGGAAATAGCTACACCGCCATCTGTATGAACATGGGAATATCTGCACCGCCATCTGTATGAACATATAAATATCTACACCGCCATCCGTATTAAGATGGAGGTATCTACACCTCTATCTGTATAAATCTGGAAATATCTACACCGCTATCTGTACAAACATGGATATATCTACACCACTATCTGTATAAACATGGAAATATCTGCACCGCTACCTGTATAAAGATGGAAATATCAGCACCGCTATCTGTATGAACATGGAAATAACTACACCGCTATCTGTATGAACATGGAAATTTCTACACCGCTATCTGTTTGAACATGGAAATATCTAAACCGCTATCAGCATCAAAATGGAAATATCTACACTGCTATCTGCATATACATGGAAATATCTGCACAGCTATCTCTTTGCACATGGAAATAACTACATCGCTCTCTGTATGAACATGGAAATATCTACACCGCCATCTGTATGAACATGGAAATATCTGCACCGCTATCTGTATGAACATGGAAATAACTGCACCACTATCTGTATGAACATGGAAATATCTACACCACTATCTGTATGAACATGGAAATATCTACACCGCTATCTGTATGAACATGGAAATATCTTCACCGCCATCTGTATGAACATGGATATATCTACACAGCCATCTGGATGAACATGGAAATATCTACACCGCTATCTGTATGAACATGGAAATATCTACACCGCTATCTGTGTAAACATGCAAACATCTTCACCGCTATCTGTATAAACATGGAAATATCTACACCGCTATCTGTATGAACATGGAAATATCTACACCGCTATCTGTTTGAACATGGAAATATTTACACCGCTATCAGCATGAAAATGGAAATATCTACACAGCTATCTGCATATACATGGAAATATCTACAATGCTATCTCTTTACACATGGAAATAACTACACCGCTATCGGTATGAACATGGAAATATCTACACCGCCATCTGTATGAACATGGAAATATCTGCACCGCTATCTGTATGAACATGGAATTATCTTCACCGCCATCTGTATGAACATGGATATATCTACACAGCCATCTGGATGAACATGGAAATATCTACACCGCTATCTGTATAAACATGGAAATATCTACAACGCTATCTGTATAAACATGGAAATATCTACACCGCTACCTGTATAAACATGGAAATATAAGCACCGCTATCTGTATGAACATGGAAATATCTACACCGCTATCTGTTTGAAGATGGAAATATCTACACCGCTATCTGTATGAACATGGAAATAGCTACACCGCTATCTGTATGAACATGGAAATATCTACAGCACTATCTGTATGAACATGGAAATATCTACACCGCTATCTGTATGAACATGGATATATCTACACAGCCATCTGGATGAACATGGAAATATCTACACCGCTATCTGTATGAACATGGAAATATCTACACCGCTATCTGTGTAAACATGCATACATCTTCACCGCTATCTGTATAAACATGGAAATATCTACACCGCTATCTGTATGAACATGGAAATATCTATACCGCTATCTGTTTGAACATGGAAATATCTAAACCGCAATCTGCATGAAAATGGAAATATCTTCACAGCTATCTGCATATACATGGAAATATCTACACAGCTATCTCTTCACAGCTATCTGCATATACATGGAAATATCTACACAGCTATCTCTTCACACATGGAAATAACTACACCGATATCTGTATGAACATGGAAATATCTACACCGCCATCTGTATGAACATGGAAATATCTACACCACTATCTGTATGAACATGGAAATAGCTACACCGCTATCTGTATGAACATGGAAATATCTACACCGCTATCTGTATGAACATGGAAATATCTTCACCGCCATCTGTATGAACATGGATATATCTACACAGCCATATGGATGAACATGGAAATATCTACACCGCCACCTGTATGAACATGGAAATATCTGCATGGCCATCTGTATGAACATATAAATATCTAAACCGCCATCTGTATTAAGATGGAGATATCTACACCGCTATCTGTATAAACATGAAAATATCTACACCGGTATCTGTATAAACATTGAAATGTCTACACCGCTATCTGTATAAACTTGGAAATATCTACACCGCTACCTGTATAAACATGGAAATATCAGCACCGCTATCTGTATGAACATGGAAATATCAGCCCCTCTATCTGTATGAACATGGAAATATCTACACCACTATCTGTATGAACATGGAAATATCTACACCGCTATCTGTATGAACATGGAAATATCTTCACCGCCATCTGTATGAACATAGATATATCTACACAGGCATCTGGATGAACATGGAAATATCTACACCGCTATCGGTACGAACATGGAAATAGCTACACCGCTATCTGTATGAACATGGAAATATGTACACCACTATCTGTATGAACATGGAAATATCTACACCGCTATCTGTTTGAACATGGAAATATCTACACCGCTATCTGCATGAAAATGGACATATCTACACAGCTATCTGCATATACATGGAAATATCTACAAAGCTATCTCTTTACACATGGAAATAACTACACCACTGTCTCTATAAACATGGAAATATCAACACCGCCATCTGTATGAACATGGAAATATCTGCACCGCCATCAGTATGAACATATAAATATCTACACCGCCTTCTGTATTAAGATGGAGATATCTACACCGCTATCTGTATAAACTTGGAAATATCCACACCGCTATCTCTATAAACATGGAAATATCTACACCGCTATCAGTATAAACATGGGAATATCTACACCGCTATCTGTATAAGCATGGAAATATAAGCACCGCTATCTGTATGAACATGGAAATATCTACACCGCTATCTGTACGAACATGGAAATATCTACACCGCTATCTCTATAAGCATGGAAATAGCTGCACCGCTATCTGTATGAACATGGAAATATCTACAGCACTATCTGTATGAACATGGAAATATCTACACCGCTATATGTATGAACATGGATATATCTACACAGCCATCTGGATGAACATGGAAATATCTACACCGCTATCTGTATAAACATGGAAATATCTACACCGCTATCTATGTAAACATGCATACATCTTCGCCACTATCTGTATAAACATGGATATATCTACAAAGCTATCTGTATGAACATGGAAATATCTACAACGCTATCTGCTTGAACCTGGAAATATCTAAACCGCTATCTGCATGAAAATGGAAATATCTACACTGCTATCTGCATATACATGGAAATATCTACACAGCTATCTCTTTACACATGGAAATAACTACACCGCTATCGGTATGAACATAGAAATATCTACACCGCTATCTGTATGAACATGGAAATATCTTCATCGCCATCTGTATGAACATGGATATATCTACACAGCCATCTGGATGAACATGGAAATATCTACACCGCTATCTGTATGAACATGGAAATATCTACACCGCTATCTGTATGAACATGGAAATATCTTCACCGCCATCTGTATGAACATGGATATATCTACACAGCCATATGGATGAACATGGAAATATCTGCACCGCCATCTGTATGAACATATAAATATCTACACCGCCATCTGTATTAAGATGGAGATATCTACACCGCTATCTGTATAAACTTGGAAATATCTACACCGCTATCTGTATAAACATGGAAATATCTACACCGCTATCTGTATAAACATGGAAATATCTACACCGCTATCTCAATAAAATTGGAAATATAAGCACTGCTATCTGTATAAACATGGAAATATGTACACCGGTATCTGTACGAACATGGAAATATCTACACCGCTATCTGTATTAACCTGGAAATAGCTGCACCGCTATCTGTATGAACATGGAAATATCTACAGCACTATTTGTATGAACATGGAAATATCTACACCGCTATCTGTATGAACATGGATATATCTACACAGCCATCTGGATGAACATGGAAATATCTACACCGCTATCTGTATAAACATGGAAATATCTACACCGCTATCTGTGTAAACGTGCATACATCTTCGCTGCTATCTGTATAAACATGGATATATCTACAAAGCTATCTGTATGAACATGGAAATATCTACACCGCTATCTGTACAAACATGGAAATATCTACACCGCTATCTGTATGAACATGGTAATAGCTACACCGCTATCTGTATGAACATGGAAATATCTACACCACTATCTGTATGAACATGGAAATGTCTACACCGCTATCTGTATGAACATGGATATATCTACACAGCCATCTGGATGAAGATGGAAATATCTACACCGCTATCTGTGGGAACATGGAAATATCTACACTGCTTTCTGTGTAAACATGCATACATCTTCACCGCTATCTGTATAAACATGGAAATATCTACACAACTATCTGTATCAACATGGAAATATCTACACCGCTATCTGTTTGAACATGGAAATATCTAAACTGCTATCTGCATGAAAATGGAAATATCTACACAGCTATCTGCATATACATGGAAATATCTACACAGCTATCTCTTTACACATGGAAATATCTACACCGCCATCCGTATGAACATGGAAATATCTACACCGCTATCTGTATATACATGGAAATATCTACACCGTTATCTCTATGAACATGGAAATAACTACACCGCTATCTCTTTAAATATGGAAATACCTACACCGCCATCCGTATGAACATGGAAAGATCAACATCGCTATCTCTATGAACATGGAAATATCTAAACCGCTATCTGCATGAAAATGGAAATATCTACACAGCTATCTGCATATACATGGAAATATCTACACAGCTATCTATTTACACATGGAAATAACTACACAGGTATCTGTATGAACATGGAAATATCTACACCGGCATCTGTATGAACATGGAAATATCTGCACGGCCATCTGTATGAACATATAAATATCTACACCGCCATCTGTATTAAGATGCAGATATCTACACCGCTATCTGTGTAAACATGGAAATATCTACACCGCTACCTGTATAAACATGGAAATATCTACACCGCTATCTTTATAAACATGGAAATATCTACACCGCTACCTGTATAAACATGGAAATATCAGCACCGCTATCTGTATGAACATGGAAATATCATCCCCTCTATCTGTATGAAAATGGAAATATCTACACCACCATCTGTATGAACATGGAAATATCTACACTGCTATCTGTATGAGTATGGAAATATCTTCACCGCCATCTGTATGAACATGGATATATCTACACAGCCATCTGGATGAACATGGAAATATCTATACTGCTATCTGTATGAACATGGAAATATCTTCACCGCCATCTGGATGAACATGGATAAATCTACACAGCCATATGGATGAACATGGAAATATCTACACCGCTATCTGCATGAACATGGAAATAGCTACACCGCTATCTATATGAACATGGAAATAGCTACAACGCCATCTGTATGAACATGGAAATATCTGCACCGCCATCTGTATGAACATATAAATATCTACACCGCCAACTGTATTAAGATGGAGATATCTACACCGCTATCTGTATAAAGTTGGAAATATCTACACCGCTATCTGTATAAACATGGAAATATCCACACCGCTACCTGTATAAACATGGAAATATCAGCACCGCTATCTGTAGGAACATGGAAATATATACACCGCTATCTGTACGAACATGGAAATATCTACACCGCTATCTGTATGAACATGGAAATAGCTACACCGCTATCTGTATGAAAATGGAAATATCTACACCACTATCTGTATGAACATGGAAAGAGCTACACCGCTATCTGTGTAAACATGCATACTTCTTCACCGCTATCTGTATAAACATGGAAATATCTACACCGCTATCTGTATGAACATGGAAATATCTACACCGCTATCTGTTTGAACATGGAAATATCTAAACCGATATGTGCATGAAAATGAAAATATCTACACAGCTGTCTGCTTATACACGGAAATAACTACACCGCTATCTCTTTACACATGGAAATATCTACACCGCTCTCTGTATGAACATGGAAATATCTACACCGCCATCTGTATGAACATGGAAATATCTGCACGGCCATCTGTATGAACATATAAATACCTACACCGCCATCTGTATTAAGATGGAGACATCTACACCGCTATCTGTATAAACATGGAAATATCTACACCGCTATCCGTATGAACATGGAAATATCTACACCGCTACCTGTATAAACATGGAAATATCAGCACCGCTATCTCTATGAACATGGAAATATCTACACCACTATCTGTATGAACATGGAAATATCTACACCGCTATCTGTATGAACATGGAATTATCTTCACCGCCATCTGTATGAACATGGATATGTCTACACAGCCATCTGGATGAACATGGAAATATCCACACCGCTACCTGTATAAACATGGAAATATAAGCCCCTCTATCTGTATGAACATGGAAATATCTACACCGCTATCTGTACGAACATGGAAATATCTACACCGCTATCTGTATGAACATGGAAATATCTACACCGCTATCTGTATGAACATGGATATATCTACACAGCCATCAGGATGAACATGGAAATATCTAAACCGCTATCTGTATGAACATGGAAATATCTACACCGCTATCTGTTTAAACATGCATACATCTTCACCTCTATCTGTATAAACATGGATATATCTACAACGCTCTCTGTTTGAACTTGGAAATATCTAAACCGCTATCAGCCTGAAAATGGAAATATCTACACAGCTATCTGCATATACATGGAAATATCTACACAGCTACGTCTTTACACATGGAAATAACTACCCCGCTATCGGTATGAACATGGAAATATCTACACCGCCATCTGTATGAACATGGAAATATCTGCACGGCCATTTGTATGAACATATAAATATCTAAACCGCCATCTGTATTAAGATGGAGATATCTACACCGCTATCTGTATCAACATGGAAATATCTACACCGCTATCTGCATGAACATGGATATAGCTACACCGCTATCTGTATGAACATGGAAATAGCTACACCGCCATCTGTATGAACATGGGAATATCTGCACCGCCATCTGTATGAACATATAAATATCTACACCGCCATCCGTACTAAGATGGAGATATCTACACCTCTATCTGTATAAACCTGGAAATATCTACACCGCTATCTGTATAAACATGGAAATATCTACACCACTATCTGTATAAACATAGAAATATCTGCACCGCTACCTGTATAAAGATGGAAATATCAGCACCGCTATCTGTATGAACATGGAAATAACTACACCGCTATCTGTACGAACATGGAAATATCTACACCGCTATCTGTATGAACATGGAAATAGCTACACCGCTATCTGTATGAACAAGGAAATATCTACACCACCAGCTGTACGAACAAGGAAATATCTACACCGCTATATCTATGAACATGGATATATCTACACAGCCATCTGGATGAACATGGAAATATCTACACCGCTATCTGTATGAACATGGAAATATCTACACAGGTATCTGTGTAAACATGCATACATCTTCACCGCTATCTGTATAAACATGGAAATATCTACACCGCTATCTGTATGAACATGGAAATTTCTACACCGCTATCTGTTTGAACATGGAAATATCTAAACCGCTATCTGCATGAAAATGGAAATATCTACACTGCTATCTGCATATACATGGAAATATCTACACAGCTATCTCTTTGCACATGGAAATAACTACATCGCTCTCTGTATGAACATGGAAATATCTACACCGCCATCTGTATGAACATGGAAATACCTACACCACTATCTGTATGAACATGGAAATATCTACACCGCTATCTGTATGAACATGGAAATATCTACACCGCTATCCGTTTGAACATGGAAATATCTAAACCGCTATCTGCCTGAAAATGGAAATATCTACACAGCTATCTGCATATACATGGAAATATCTACTCAGCTATCTCTTTACACATGGAAATAACTACACCGCTATCGGTATGAACATGGAAATATCTACACCGCCATCTGTATGAACATGGAAATATCTACACCGCTATCTGTATGAACATGGAATTATCTTCACCGCCATCTGTATGAACATGGATATATCTACACAGCCATCTGGATGAACATGGAAATATCTACACCGCTATCTGTATGAACATGGAAATATCTACACAACTATCTTTATAAACATGGAAATATCTACACTGCTATCTGTATGAACATGGAAGTATTTTCACCGCCATCTGTATGAACATGGATATATCTACACAGCCATCTGGATGAACATGGAAATATCTACACCGCTATCTGCATGAACATGGAAATAGCTACACCGCTATCTGTATGAACATGGAAATATCTACACCAATATCTGTATGAACATGGAAATATCTACACCGCTATCTGTACGAACATGGAAATATCTTCACCGCCATCTGTATTAACATGGATATATCTACACAGCCATCTGGATGAACATGGAAATATCTACACCGCTATCTGTATGAACATGGAAATATCTACACCGCTATCTGTGTAAACATGCAAACATCTTCACCGCTATCTGTATAAACATGGAAATATCTACACCGCTATCTGTATGAACATGGAAATATCTACACCGCTATCTGTTTGAACATGGAAATATTTACACCGCTATCTGCATGAAAATGGAAATATCTACACAGCTATCTGCATATACATGGAAATATCTACAATGCTATCTCTTTACACATGGAAATAACTACACCGCTATCGGTATGAACATGGAAATATCTACACCGCCATCTGTATGAACATGGAAATATCTGCACCGCTATCTGTATGAACATGGAATTATCTTCACCGCCATCTGTATGAACATGGATATATCTACACAGCCATCTGGATGAACATGGAAATATCTATACCGCTATCTGTATAAACATGGAAATATCTACAACGCTCTCTGTATAAACATGGAAATATCTACACCGCTACCTGTATAAACATGGAAATATAAGCACCGCTATCTGTATGAACATGGAAATATCTACACCGCTATCTGTTTGAAGATGGAAATATCTACACCGCTATCTGTATGAACATGGAAATAGCTACACCGCTATCTGTATGAACATGGAAATATCTACAGCACTATCTGTATGAACATGGAAATATCTACACCGCTATCTGTATGAACATGGATATATCTACACAGCCAACTGGATGAACATGGAAATATCTACACCGCTATCTGTATGAACATGGAAATATCTACACCGCTATCTGTGTAAACATGCATACATCTACACTGCTATCTGTATAAACATGGAAATATCTACACCGCTATCTGTATGAACATGGAAATATCTATACCGCTATCTGTTTGAACATGGAAATATCTAAACCGATATGTGCATGAAAAAGAAAATATCTACACAGCTGTCTGCTTATACACGGAAATAACTACACCGCTATCTCTTTACACATGGAAATATCTACACCGCTCTCTGTATGAACATGGAAATATCTACACCGCCATCTGTATGAACATGGAAATATCTGCACGGCCATCTGTATGAACATATAAATACCTACACCGCCATCTGTATTAAGATGGAGACATCTACACCGCTATCTGTATAAACATGGAAATATCTACACCGCTATCCGTATGAACATGGAAATATCTACACCGCTACCTGTATAAACATGGAAATATCAGCACCGCTATCTCTATGAACATGGAAATATCTACACCACTATCTGTATGAACATGGAAATATCTACACCGCTATCTGTATGAACATGGAATTATCTTCACCGCCATCTGTATGAACATGGATATGTCTACACAGCCATCTGGATGAACATGGAAATATCCACACCGCTACCTGTATAAACATGGAAATATAAGCCCCTCTATCTGTATGAACATGGAAATATCTACACCGCTATCTGTACGAACATGGAAATATCTACACCGCTATCTGTATGAACATGGAAATATCTACACCGCTATCTGTATGAACATGGATATATCTACACAGCCATCAGGATGAACATGGAAATATCTAAACCGCTATCTGTATGAACATGGAAATATCTACACAGCTATCTGTTTAAACATGCATACATCTTCACCTCTATCTGTATAAACATGGATATATCTACACCGCTCTCTGTTTGAACTTGGAAATATCTAAACCGCTATCTGCCTGAAAATGGAAATATCTACACAGCTATCTGCATATACATGGAAATATCTACACAGCTACGTCTTTACACATGGAAATAACTACCCCGCTATCGGTATGAACATGGAAATATCTACACCGCCATCTGTATGAACATGGAAATATCTGCACGGCCATTTGTATGAACATATAAATATCTAAACCGCCATCTGTATTAAGATGGAGATATCTACACCGCTATCTGTATCAACATGGAAATATCTACACCGCTATCTGCATGAACATGGATATAGCTACACCGCTATCTGTATGAACATGGAAATAGCTACACCGCCATCTGTATGAACATGGGAATATCTGCACCGCCATCTGTATGAACATATAAATATCTACACCGCCATCCGTACTAAGATGGAGATATCTACACCTCTATCTGTATAAACCTGGAAATATCTACACCGCTATCTGTATAAACATGGAAATATCTACACCACTATCTGTATAAACATAGAAATATCTGCACAGCTACCTGTATAAAGATGGAAATAGCACCGCTATCTGTATGAACATGGAAATAACTACACCGCTATCTGTACGAACATGGAAATATCTACACCGCTATCTGTATGAACATGGAAATAGCTACACCGCTATCTGTATGAACAAGGAAATATCTACACCACCAGCTGTACGAACATGGAAATATCTACACCGCTATATCTATGAACATGGATATATCTACACAGCCATCTGGATGAACATGGAAATATCTACACCGCTATCTGTATGAACATGGAAATATCTACACAGGTATCTGTGTAAACATGCATACATCTTCACCGCTATCTGTATAAACATGGAAATATCTACACCGCTATCTGTATGAACATGGAAATTTCTACACCGCTATCTGTTTGAACATGGAAATATCTAAACAGCTATCTGCATGAAAATGGAAATATCTACACTGCTATCTGCATATGCATGGAAATATCTACACAGCTATCTCTTTGCACATGGAAATAACTACATCGCTCTCTGTATTAACATGGAAATATCTACACCGCCATCTGTATGAACATGGAAATACCTACACCACTATCTGTGTGAACATGGAAATATCTACACCGCTATCTGTATGAACATGGAAATATCTACACCGCTATCCGTTTGAACATGGAAATATCTAAACCGCTATCTGCCTGAAAATGGAAATATCTACACAGCTATCTGCATATACATGGAAATATCTACTCAGCTATCTCTTTACACATGGAAATAACTACACCGCTATCGGTATGAACATGGAAATATCTACACCGCCATCTGTATGAACATGGAAATATCTACACCGCTATCTGTATGAACATGGAATTATCTTCACCGCCATCTGTATGAACATGGATATATCTACACAGCCATCTGGATGAACATGGAAATATCTACACCGCTATCTGTATGAACATGGAAATATCTACACAACTATCTTTATAAACATGGAAATATCTACACTGCTATCTGTATGAACATGGAAGTATTTTCACCGCCATCTGTATGAACATGGATATATCTACACAGCCATCTGGATGAACATGGAAATATCTACACCGCTATCTGCATGAACATGGAAATAGCTACACCGCTATCTGTATGAACATGGAAATATCTACACCAATATCTGTATGAACATGGAAATATCTACACCGCTATCTGTACGAACATGGAAATATCTTCACCGCCATCTGTATTAACATGGATATATCTACACAGCCATCTGGATGAACATGGAAATATCTACACCGCTATCTGTATGAACATGGAAATATCTACACCGCTATCTGTGTAAACATGCAAACATCTTCACCGCTATCTGTATAAACATGGAAATATCTACACCGCTATCTGTATGAACATGGAAATATCTACACCGCTATCTGTTTGAACATGGAAATATTTACACCGCTATCTGCATGAAAATGGAAATATCTACACAGCTATCTGCATATACATGGAAATATCTACAATGCTATCTCTTTACACATGGAAATAACTACACCGCTATCGGTATGAACATGGAAATATCTACACCGCCATCTGTATGAACATGGAAATATCTGCACCGCTATCTGTATGAACATGGAATTATCTTCACCGCCATCTGTATGAACATGGATATATCTACACAGCCATCTGGATGAACATGGAAATATCTATACCGCTATCTGTATAAACATGGAAATATCTACAACGCTATCTGTATAAACATGGAAATATCTACACCGCTACCTGTATAAACATGGAAATATAAGCACCGCTATCTGTATGAACAAGGAAATATCTACACCGCTATCTGTTTGAAGATGGAAATATCTACACCGCTATCTGTATGAACATGGAAATAGCTACACCGCTATCTGTATGAACATGGAAATATCTACAGCACTATCTGTATGAACATGGAAATATCTACACCGCTATCTGTATGAACATGGATATATCTACACAGTCATCTGGATGAACATGGAAATATCTACACCGCTATCTGTATGAACATGGAAATATCTACACCGCTATCTGTGTAAACATGCATACATCTACACCGCTATCTGTATAAACATGGAAATATCTACACCGCTATCTGTATGAACATGGAAATATCTATACCGCTATCTGTTTGAACATGGAAATATCTAAACAGCAATCTGCATGAAAATGGAAATATCTTCACAGCTATCTGCATATACATGGAAATATCTACACAGCTATCTGTTCACAGCTATCTGCATATACATGGAAATATCTACACAGCTATCTCTTCACACATGGAAATAACTACACCGCTATCGGTATGAACATGGAAATATCTACACCGCCATCTGTATGAACATGGAAATATCTACACCGCTATCTGTATGAACATGGAATTATCTTCACCGCCATCTGTATGAACATGGATATATCTACACAGCCATCTGGATGAACATGGAAATATCTACACCGCTATCTGTATGAACATGGAAATATCTACACAACTATCTTTATAAACATGGAAATATCTACACTGCTATCTGTATGAACATGGAAGTATTTTCACCGCCATCTGTATGAACATGGATATATCTACACAGCCATCTGGATGAACATGGAAATATCTACACCGCTATCTGCATGAACATGGAAATAGCTACACCGCTATCTGTATGAACATGGAAATATCTACACCAATATCTGTATGAACATGGAAATATCTACACCGCTATCTGTACGAACATGGAAATATCTTCACCGCCATCTGTATTAACATGGATATATCTACACAGCCATCTGGATGAACATGGAAATATCTACACCGCTATCTGTATGAACATGGAAATATCTACACCGCTATCTGTGTAAACATGCAAACATCTTCACCACTATCTGTATAAACATGGAAATATCTACACCGCTATCTGTATGAACATGGAAATATCTACACCGCTATCTGTTTGAACATGGAAATATTTACACCGCTATCTGCATGAAAATGGAAATATCTACACAGCTATCTGCATATACATGGAAATATCTACAATGCTATCTCTTTACACATGGAAATAACTACACCGCTATCGGTATGTACATGGAAATATCTACACCGCCATCTGTATGAACATGGAAATATCTGCACCGCTATCTGTATGAACATGGAATTATCTTCACCGCCATCTGTATGAACATGGATATATCTACACAGCCATCTGGATGAACATGGAAATATCTATACCGCTATCTGTATAAACATGGAAATATCTACAACGCTATCTGTATAAACATGGAAATATCTACACCGCTACCTGTATAAACATGGAAATATAAGCACCGCTATCTGTATGAACATGGAAATATCTACACCGCTATCTGTTTGAAGATGGAAATATCTACACCGCTATCTGTATGAACATGGAAATAGCTACACCGCTATCTGTATGAACATGGAAATATCTACAGCACTATCTGTATGAACATGGAAATATCTACACCGCTATCTGTATGAACATGGATATATCTACACAGCCATCTGGATGAACATGGAAATATCTACACCGCTATCTGTATGAACATGGAAATATCTACACCGCTATCTGTGTAAACATGCATACATCTACACCGCTATCTGTATAAACATGGAAATATCTACACCGCTATCTGTATGAACATGGAAATATCTATACCGCTATCTGTTTCAACATGGAAATATCTAAACCGATATGTGCATGAAAATGAAAATATCTACACAGCTGTCTGCTTATACACGGAAATAACTACACCGCTATCTCTTTACACATGGAAATATCTACACCGCTCTCTGTATGAACATGGAAATATCTACACCGCCATCTGTATGAACATGGAAATATCTGCACGGCCATCTGTATGAACATATAAATACCTACACCGCCATCTGTATTAAGATGGAGACATCTACACCGCTATCTGTATAAACATGGAAATATCTACACCGCTATCCGTATGAACATGGAAATATCTACACCGCTACCTGTATAAACATGGAAATATCAGCACCGCTATCTCTATGAACATGGAAATATCTACACCACTATCTGTATGAACATGGAAATATCTACACCGCTATCTGTATGAACATGGAATTATCTTCACCGCCATCTGTATGAACATGGATATGTCTACACAGCCATCTGGATGAACATGGAAATATCCACACCGCTACCTGTATAAACATGGAAATATAAGCCCCTCTATCTGTATGAACATGGAAATATCTACACTGCTATCTGTACGAACATGGAAATATCTACACCGCTATCTGTATGAACATGGAAATATCTACACCGCTATCTGTATGAACATGGATATATCTACACAGCCATCAGGATGAACATGGAAATATCTAAACCGCTATCTGTATGAACATGGAAATATCTACACCGCTATCTGTTTAAACATGCATACATCTTCACCTCTATCTGTATAAACATGGATATATCTACACCGCTCTCTGTTTGAACTTGGAAATATCTAAACCGCTATCTGCCTGAAAATGGAAATATCTACACAGCTATCTGCATATACATGGAAATATCTACACAGCTACGTCTTTACACATGGAAATAACTACCCCGCTATCGGTATGAACATGGAAATATCTACACCGCCATCTGTATGAACATGGAAATATCTGCACGGCCATTTGTATGAACATATAAATATCTAAACCGCCATCTGTATTAAGATGGAGATATCTACACCGCTATCTGTATCAACATGGAAATATCTACACCGCTATCTGCATGAACATGGATATAGCTACACCGCTATCTGTATGAACATGGAAATAGCTACACCGCCATCTGTATGAACATGGGAATATCTGCACCGCCATCTGTATGAACATATAAATATCTACACCGCCATCCGTACTAAGATGGAGATATCTACACCACTATCTGTATAAACCTGGAAATATCTACACCGCTATCTGTATAAACATGGAAATATCTACACCACTATCTGTATAAACATAGAAATATCTGCACAGCTACCTGTATAAAGATGGAAATATCAGCACCGCTATCTGTATGAACATGGAAATAACTACACCGCTATCTGTACGAACATGGAAATATCTACACCGCTATCTGTATGAACATGGAAATAGCTACACCGCTATCTGTATGAACAAGGAAATATCTACACCACCAGCTGTACGAACATGGAAATATCTACACCGCTATATCTATGAACATGGATATATCTACACAGCCATCTGGATGAACATGGAAATATCTACACCGCTATCTGTATGAACATGGAAATATCTACACAGGTATCTGTGTAAACATGCATACATCTTCACCGCTATCTGTATAAACATGGAAATATCTACACCGCTATCTGTATGAACATGGAAATTTCTACACCGCTATCTGTTTGAACATGGAAATATCTAAACAGCTATCTGCATGAAAATGGAAATATCTACACTGCTATCTGCATATACATGGAAATATCTACACAGCTATCTCTTTGCACATGGAAATAACTACATCGCTCTCTGTATGAACATGGAAATATCTACACCGCCATCTGTATGAACATGGAAATACCTACACCACTATCTGTATGAACATGGAAATATCTACACCGCTATCTGTATGAACATGGAAATATCTACACCGCTATCCGTTTGAACATGGAAATATCTAAACCGCTATCTGCCTGAAAATGGAAATATCTACACAGCTATCTGCATATACATGGAAATATCTACTCAGCTATCTCTTTACACATGGAAATAACTACACCGCTATCGGTATGAACATGGAAATATCTACACCGCCATCTGTATGAACATGGAAATATCTACACCGCTATCTGTATGAACATGGAATTATCTTCACCGCCATCTGTATGAACATGGATATATCTACACAGCCATCTGGATGAACATGGAAATATCTACACCGCTATCTGTATGAACATGGAAATATCTACACAACTATCTTTATAAACATGGAAATATCTACACTGCTATCTGTATGAACATGGAAGTATTTTCACCGCCATCTGTATGAACATGGATATATCTACACAGCCATCTGGATGAACATGGAAATATCTACACCGCTATCTGCATGAACATGGAAATAGCTACACCGCTATCTGTATGAACATGGAAATATCTACACCAATATCTGTATGAACATGGAAATATCTACACCGCTATCTGTACGAACATGGAAATATCTTCACCGCCATCTGTATTAACATGGATATATCTACACAGCCATCTGGATGAACATGGAAATATCTACACCGCTATCTGTATGAACATGGAAATATCTACACCGCTATCTGTGTAAACATGCAAACATCTTCACCGCTATCTGTATAAACATGGAAATATCTACACCGCTATCTGTATGAACATGGAAATATCTACACCGCTATCTGTTTGAACATGGAAATATTTACACCGCTATCTGCATGAAAATGGAAATATCTACACAGCTATCTGCATATACATGGAAATATCTACAATGCTATCTCTTTACACATGGAAATAACTACACCGCTATCGGTATGAACATGGAAATATCTACACCGCCATCTGTATGAACATGGAAATATCTGCACCGCTATCTGTATGAACATGGAATTATCTTCACCGCCATCTGTATGAACATGGATATATCTACACAGCCATCTGGATGAACATGGAAATATCTATACCGCTATCTGTATAAACATGGAAATATCTACAACGCTATCTGTATAAACATGGAAATATCTACACCGCTACCTGTATAAACATGGAAATATAAGCACCGCTATCTGTATGAACATGGAAATATCTACACCGCTATCTGTTTGAAGATGGAAATATCTACACCGCTATCTGTATGAACATGGAAATAGCTACACCGCTATCTGTATGAACATGGAAATATCTACAGCACTATCTGTATGAACATGGAAATATCTACACCGCTATCTGTATGAACATGGATATATCTACACAGCCATCTGGATGAACATGGAAATATCTACACCGCTATCTGTATGAACATGGAAATATCTACACCGCTATCTGTGTAAACATGCATACATCTACACCGCTATCTGTATAAACATGGAAATATCTACACCGCTATCTGTATGAACATGGAAATATCTATACCGCTATCTGTTTGAACATGGAAATATCTAAACCGCAATCTGCATGAAAATGGAAATATCTTCACAGCTATCTGCATATACATGGAAATATCTACACAGCTATCTATTCACAGCTATCTGCATATACATGGAAATATCTACACAGCTATCTCTTCACACATGGAAATAACTACACCGATATCTGTATGAACATGGAAATATCTACACCGCCATCTGGATGAACATGGAAATATCTACACCAGTATCTGTATGAACATGGAAATATCTACACCGCTATCTGTATGAACATGGAAATATCCACACCGCTATCTGTATGAACATGGAAGTATCTTCACCGCCATCTGTATGAACATGGATATATCTACACAGCCATATGGATGAACATTGAAATATCTACACCGCCACCTGTATGAACATGGAAATATCTGCATGGCCATCTGTATGAACATATAAATATCTAAACCACCATCTGTATTAAGATGGAGATATCTACACCGCTATCTGTTAAACATGAAAATATCTACACCGGTATTTGTATAAACATGGAAATGTCTACACCGCTATCTGTATAAACTTGGAAATATCTACACCGCTATCTCCATGCAAATGGAAATATCTACACAGCTATCTGCATATACATGGAATTATCTACAAAGCTATCTCTTTACACATGGAAATAACTACACCACTGTCTCTATAAACATGGAAATATCAACACCGCCATCTGTATGAACATGGAAATATCTGCACCGCCATCAGTATGAACATATAAATATCTACTCCGCCATCTGTATTAAGATGGAGATATCTACACCGCTATCTGTATAAACTTGGAAATATCCACACCGCTATCTCTATAAACATGGAAATATCTACACCGCTATCAGTATAAACATGGGAATATCTACACCGCTATCTGTATAAGCATGGAAATATAAGCACCGCTATCTGTATGAACATGGAAATATCTACACCGCTATCTGTACGAACATGGAAATATCTACACCGCTATCTCTATAAACATGGAAATAGCTGCACCGCTATCTGTATGAACATAGAAATATCTACAGCACTATCTGTATGAACATGGAAATATCTACACGGCTACCTGTATGAACATGGATATATCTACACAGCCATCTGGATGAACATGGAAATATCTACACCGCTATCTATATAAACATGGAAATATCTACACCGCTATCTATGTAAACATGCATACATCTTCGCCACTATCTGTATAAACATGGATATATCTACAAAGCTATCTGTATGAACATGGAAATAGCTACACCGCTATCTGTTTGAACATGGAAATATCTAAACCGCTATCTGCATGAAAATGGAAATATCTACACAGCTATCTGCATATACATGGAAATATCTACACAGCTATCTCTTTACACATGGAAATAACTACACCGCTATCGGTATGAACATAGAAATATCTACACCGCCATCTGTATGAACATGGAAATATCCGCACGGCCTTCTGTATGAACATATAGATATCTACACCGCCATCTGTATTAAGATGGAGATATCTACACCGCTATCTGTGTAAACATGGAAATCACTACACCGCTATCTGTATAAACATGGAAATGTCTACACCGCTATCTGTATAAACTTGGAAATATCTACACCGCTACCTGTATAAACATGGAAATATCAGCACCGCTATCTGTATGAACATGGAAATATCACCCCCTCTATCTGTATGAACATGGAAATATCTACACCACTATCTGTATGAACATGGAAATATATACACCGCTATCTGTATGAACATGGAAATATCTTCACCGCCATCTGTATTAAGATGGAGATATCTACACAGCCATCTGGATGAACATGGAAATATCTACACCGCTATCTGTATGAACATGGAAATAGCTACACTGCTATCTGTATGAACATGGAAATATCTACAGCACTATCTGTATGAACATGGAAATACCTACACCGCTATCTGTTTGAACATGGAAATATCTACACCGCTATCTGCATGAAAATGGAAATATCTACACAGCTATCTGCATATACATGGATATATCAACAAAGCTATTTCTTTACACATGGAAATAACTACACTACTATCTCTATAAACATGGAAATATCTACACCGCCATCTGCATGAACATGGAAATATCTGCACCGCCATCTGTATGAACATATAAATATCTACACCGCCATCTGTATGAACATGGAAATATCTACACCACTATCTGTATGAACATGGAGATATCTACACCGCTATCTGTATGAACATGGAAATATCTTCACCGCCATCTGTATGAACATGGATATATCTACACAGCCATATGGATGAACATGGAAATATCTACACCGCTATCTGCATGAACATGGATATAGCTACACCGCTATCTGTATGAACATGGAAATAGCTACACCGCCATCTGTATGAACATGGAAATATCTGCACCGCCATCTGTATGAACATATAAATATCTACACCGCCATCTGTATTAAGATGGAGATATCTACACCGCTATCTGTATAAACCTGGAAATATCTACACCGCTATCTCTATGAACATGGAAATAACTACTCCGCTATCTCTTTAAATATGGAAATACCTACACCGTCATCCGTATGAACATGGAAAGCTCTACATCGCTATCTCTATGAACATGGAAATATGTAAACCGCTATCTGCATGGAAATGGAAATATCTACACAGCTATCTGCATATACATGGAAATATCTACACCGCTATCTCTTTACACACGGAAATAACTACATGGGTATCTGTATGAACATGGAAATATCTACACCGGCATGTGTATGAACATGGAAATATCTGCACGGCCATCTGTATGAACATATAAATATCTACACCGCCATCTGTATTAAGATGGAGATATCTACACCGCTATCTGTATAAACATGGAAATATCTACACCGCTCTCTGGATAAACATGGAAATATCTACACCGCTATCTTAATAAACATGGAAATACCTACACCGCTACCTGTATAAACATGGAAATATCAGCACCGCTATCTGTATGAACATGGAAATATCAGCCCCTCTATCTGTATGAACATGGAAATATCTACACCACTATCTGTATGAACATGGAAATATCTACACTGCTATCTGTATGAGTATGGAAATATCTTCACCGCCATCTGTATGAACATGGATATATCTGCACAGCCATCTGGATGAACATGGAAATATCTACACTGCTATCTGTATGAACATGGAAATATCTTCACCACCATCTGTATGAACATGGATAAATCTACACAGCCATATGGATGAACATGGAAATATCTAAACCGCTATTTGTATAAACTTGGAAATATCTACACCGCTATCTGTATAAAAATGGAAATATCTATACCGCTATCTGTATAAACATGGAAATATCCACACCGCTACCTGTATAAACATGGAAATATCAGCACCGCTATCTGTATGAACATGGAAATATCTACACCACTATCTGTACGAACATGGAAATATCTACACCGCTCTCTGTATGAACATGGAAATAGCTACACCGCTATCTGTGTAAACATGCATACTTCTTCACCACTATCTGTATAAACATGGAAATATCTAAACCGCTATCTGTATGAACATGGAAATATATACACCGCTATCTGTTTGAACATGGAAATATCTAAACCGATATCTGCATGAAAATGGAAATATCTACACAGCTATCTGCATATACATGGAAATATCTACACCGCTATCTCTTTACACATGGAAATGTCTACACCGCTATCTGTATGAACATGGAAATATCTATACCGCCATCTGTATGAACATGGAAATATCTGCACGGCCATCTGTATGAACATATAAATACCTACACCGCCATCTGTATTAAGATGCAGATATCTACACCGCTATCTGTATAAACATGGAAATATCTACACCGCTATCTGTATGAACATGGAAATATCTACACCGCTACCTGTATAAACATGGAAATATCTACACCGCTATCTGTGTGAACATGGAAATATCAGCCCCTCTCTCTGTATGAACATGGAAATATCTACACCACTATCTGTATGAACATGGAAATATCTACACCGCTATCTGTATGAACATGGAATTATCTTCACCGCCATCTGTATGAACATGGATTTGTCTACACAGCCATCTGGATGGACATGGAAATATCTACACCGCTATCTGTATGAACATGGAAATAGCTACACCGCTATCTGTATGAACATGGAAATAGCTACACCACCATCTGTATAAAGATGGAAATATCTACACCGCTATCTGTATGAACATGGAAGTATCTTCACCGCCATCTGTATGAACATGGATATATCTACACAGCCATCTGGATGAACATGGAAATATCTACACCGCTATCTGTATGAACATGGAAATATCTACACCGCTATCTGTGTAAACATGCAAACATCTCCACCGCTATCTGTATAAACGTGGAAATATCTACACTGCTATCTGTATGAACATGGAAATATCTACACCGCTATCTGTTTGAACATGGAAATATCTACACCGCTGTCTGCATGAAAATGGAAATATCTACACAGCTATCTGCATATACATGGAAATATCTACAAAGCTATCTCTTTACACATGGAAATAACTACACCACTATCTCTATAAACATGGAAATATCTACACCAACATCTGTATGAACATAGAAATATCTGCACCGCCATCTGTATTAAGATAGAGATATCTACACCGCTGTCTGTATAAACATGGAAATATCTTCACCGCTATCTGTATAAACATGGAAATGTCTACACCGCTATCTGTATAAACCTGGAAATATCTACACCGCTACCTGTATAAACATGGAAATATCAGCACCGCTATCTGTATGAACATGGATATATCAGCCCCCCTATCTGTATGAACATGGAAATATCTACACCACTATCTGCATGAACAGGGAAATATCTACACCGCTGTCTGTATAAACATGGAAATATCTTCACCGCTATCTGTATAAACATGGAAATGTCTACACCGCTATCTGTATAAACCTGGAAATATCTACACCGCTACCTGTATAAACATGGAAATATCAGCACCGCTATCTGTATGAACATGGAAATATCAGCCCCCCATCTGTATGAACATGGAAATAACTACACCACTATCTGTATGAACATGGAAATACCTACACCGCTATCTCCATGAACATGGAAATAGCTACACCGCCATCTGTATGAACATGCAAATATCTACACCGCCATCTGTATGAACATGGAAATATCTGCACCGCCATGTGCATGAACATATAAATAACTACACCACCATCTGTATTAAGATGGAGATATCTACACCGCTATCTGTATAAACCTGGAAATATCTACACCGCTATCTGTATAAACATGGAAATATCTATACCGCTACCTGTATAAACATGGAAATATCAGCACCGCTATCTGTATGAACATGGAAATATCTCCACCGCCATCTGTATGAACATGGATATCTCTACACAGCCATCTGGATGAACATGGAAATATCTACACCGCTATCTCCATGAACATGGAAATAGCTACACCGCCCTATGTATGAACATGCAAGTATCTACACCGCCATCTGTATGAACATGGAAATATCTGCACCGCCATCTGTATGAACATATAAATAACTACACCGCCATCTGTATTAAGATGGAGATATCTACACCGCTATCTGTATAAACCTGGAAATATCAACACCTATATCTGTATAAACATGGAAATATCTGCACCGCTACCTGTATAAACATGGAAATATCAGCACCGCTATCTGTATGAACATGGAAATATCTCCACCGCTATCTGTACGAACATGGAAATATCTACACCGCTATCTGTATGAACTTGGAAATAGCTACACCAATATCTGTATGAACATGGAAATATCTACACCACTATCTGTATGAACATGGAAATATCTACACCGCTATCTCTATGAACATGGATATATCAACAGAGCCATCTGGATGAACATGGAAATATCTACACCGCTATCTGTATGAACATCGAAATATCTACACCGCTATCTGTGTAAACATGCATACATCTTCACCGCTATCTGTATAAACATGGAAATATCTACACCGCTATCTGTATGAACATGGAAATATCTACACCGCTATCTGTTTGAACATGGAAATATCTAACCCGCTATCTGCATGAAAATGGAAATATATACACTGCTATCTGCATATACATGGAAATATCTACACAGCTATGTCTTTGCACATGGAAATAACTACACCGCTATCTGTATGAACATGGAAATATCTACACCGACATCTGTATGAAAATGGAAATATCTGCACGGCCATCTGTATGAACATATAAATATCTACACTGCCATCTGTATTAAGTTGGAGATATCTAGACCGCTATCTGTATAAACATGGAAATATCTACACCACTATCTGCATAAACATGGAAATATCTACACCACTATCTGTATAAACATGGAAATATCTACACCGCTAGCTGTATAAACATGGAAATAACGGCACCGCTATCTGTATGAACATGGAAATATCAGCCCCTCTATCTGTATGAACATGGAAATATCTACACCACTATCTGTATGAACATGGATATATCTACACCGCTATCTGTATGAACATGGAATTATCTTCCCCGCCATCTGTATGAACATGGATATGTCTACACTGCCATCTGGATGAATATGGAAATATCTACACCGCTATCTGTATGAACATGGAAATATCTACACCGCTATCTGTATGAACATGGAAATATCTGCACCACTATCTGTATGAACATGGAAATATCTTCACCGCCATCTGTATGAACATGGATATCTCTACACAGCCATCTGGATGAACATGGAAATATCTACACCGCTATCTCCATGAACATGGAAATAGCTACACCGCCATCTGTATGAACATGCAAATATCTACACCGCCATCTGTATGAACATGGAAATATCTGCACCGCCATCTGTATGAACATATAAATAACTACACGGCCATCTGTATTAAGATGGAGATATCTACACCGCTATCTGTATAAACCTGGAAATAGCTACACCGCTATCTGTATAAACATGGAAATATCTGCACCGCTACCTGTATAAACATGGAAATATCAGCACCGCTATCTGTATGAACATGGAAATATCTCCACCTCTATCTGTACGAACATGGAAATATCTACACTGCTATCTGTATGAACGTGGAAATAGCTACACCGCTATCTGTATGAACATGGAAATATCTACACCGCTATCTGTATGAACATGGAATTATCTTCACCGCCATCTGTATGAACATGGATATGTCTACACAGCCATCTGGATGAACATGGAAATATCCACACCGCTACCTGTATAAACATGGAAATATAAGCCCCTCTATCTGTATGAACATGGAAATATCTACACCGCTATCTGTATGAACATGGAAATATCTACACCGCTATCTGTATGAACATGGATATATCTACACAGCCATCAGGATGAACATGGAAATATCTAAACCGCTATCTGTATGAACATGGAAATATCTACACCGCTATCTGTTTAAACATGCATACATCTTCACCTCTATCTGTATAAACATGGATATATCTACACCGCTCTCTGTTTGAACTTGGAAATATCTAAACCGCTATCTGCCTGAAAATGGAAATATCTACACAGCTATCTGCATATACATGGAAATATCTACACAGCTACGTCTTTACACATGGAAATAACTACCCCGCTATCGGTATGAACATGGAAATATCTACACCGCCATCTGTATGAACATGGAAATATCTGCACGGCCATTTGTATGAACATATAAATATCTAAACCGCCATCTGTATTAAGATGGAGATATCTACACCCCTATCTGTATCAACATGGAAATATCTACACCGCTATCTGCATGAACATGGATATAGCTACACCGCTATCTGTATGAACATGGAAATAGCTACACCGCCATCTGTATGAACATGGGAATATCTGCACCGCCATCTGTATGAACATATAAATATCTACACCGCCATCCGTACTAAGATGGAGATATCTACACCTCTATCTGTATAAACATGGAAATATCTACACCGCTATCTGTATAAACATGGAAATATCTACACCACTATCTGTATAAACATAGAAATATCTGCACAGCTACCTGTATAAAGATGGAAATATCAGCACCGCTATCTGTATGAACATGGAAATAACTACACCGCTATCTGTACGAACATGGAAATATCTACACCGCTATCTGTATGAACATGGAAATAGCTACACCGCTATCTGTATGAACAAGGAAATATCTACACCACCAGCTGTACGAACATGGAAATATCTACACCGCTATATCTATGAACATGGATATATCTACACAGCCATCTGGATGAACATGGAAATATCTACACCGCTATCTGTATGAACATGGAAATATCTACACAGGTATCTGTGTAAACATGCATAGATCTTCACCGCTATCTGTATAAACATGGAAATATCTACACCGCTATCTGTATGAACATGGAAATTTCTACACCGCTATCTGTTTGAACATGGAAATATCTAAACAGCTATCTGCATGAAAATGGAAATATCTACACTGCTATCTGCATATACATGGAAATATCTACACAGCTATCTCTTTGCACATGGAAATAACTACATCGCTCTCTGTATGAACATGGAAATATCTACACCGCCATCTGTATGAACATGGAAATACCTACACCACTATCTGTATGAACATGGAAATATCTACACCGCTATCTGTATGAACATGGAAATATCTACACCGCTATCCGTTTGAACATGGAAATATCTAAACCGCTATCTGCCTGAAAATGGAAATATCTACACAGCTATCTGCATATACATGGAAATATCTACTCAGCTATCTCTTTACACATGGAAATAACTACACCGCTATCGGTATGAACATGGAAATATCTACACCGCCATCTGTATGAACATGGAAATATCTACACCGCTATCTGTATGAACATGGAATTATCTTCACCGCCATCTGTATGAACATGGATATATCTACACAGCCATCTGGATGAACATGGAAATATCTACACCGCTATCTGTATGAACATGGAAATATCTACACAACTATCTTTATAAACATGGAAATATCTACACTGCTATCTGTATGAACATGGAAGTATTTTCACCGCCATCTGTATGAACATGGATATATCTACACAGCCATCTGGATGAACATGGAAATATCTACACCGCTATCTGCATGAACATGGAAATAGCTACACCGCTATCTGTATGAACATGGAAATATCTACACCAATATCTGTATGAACATGGAAATATCTACACCGCTATCTGTACGAACATGGAAATATCTTCACCGCCATCTGTATTAACATGGATATATCTACACAGCCATCTGGATGAACATGGAAATATCTACACCACTATCTGTATGAACATGGAAATATCTACACCGCTATCTGTGTAAACATGCAAACATCTTCACCGCTATCTGTATAAACATGGAAATATCTACACCGCTATCTGTATGAACATGGAAATATCTACACCGCTATCTGTTTGAACATGGAAATATTTACACCGCTATCTGCATGAAAATGGAAATATCTACACAGCTATCTGCATATACATGGAAATATCTACAATGCTATCTCTTTACACATGGAAATAACTACACCGCTATCAGTATGAACATGGAAATATCTACACCGCCATCTGTATGAACATGGAAATATCTGCACCGCTATCTGTATGAACATGGAATTATCTTCACCGCCATCTGTATGAACATGGATATATCTACACAGCCATCTGGATGAACATGGAAATATCTATACCGCTATCTGTATAAACATGGAAATATCTACAACGCTATCTGTATAAACATGGAAATATCTACACCGCTACCTGTATAAACATGGAAATATAAGCACCGCTATCTGTATGAACATGGAAATAGCTACACCGCTATCTGTATGAACATGGAAATATCTACAGCACTATCTGTATGAACATGGAAATATCTACACCGCTATCTGTATGAACATGGATATATCTACACAGCCATCTGGATGAACATGGAAATATCTACACCGCTATCTGTATGAACATGGAAATATCTACACCGCTATCTGTGTAAACATGCATACATCTACACCGCTATCTGTATAAACATGGAAATATCTACACCGCTATCTGTATGAACATGGAAATATCTATACCGCTATCTGTTTGAACATGGAAATATCTAAACCGCAATCTGCATGAAAATGGAAATATCTTCACAGCTATCTGCATATACATGGAAATATCTACACAGCTATCTATTCACAGCTATCTGCATATACATGGAAATATCTACACAGCTATCTCTTCACTCATGGAAATAACTACACCGATATCTGTATGAACATGGAAATATCTACACCGCCATCTGGATGAACATGGAAATATCTACACCAGTATCTGTATGAACATGGAAATATCTACACCGCTATCTGTATGAACATGGAAATATCTACACCGCTATCTGTATGAACATGGAAGTATCTTCACCGCCATCTGTATGAACATGGATATATCTACACAGCCATATGGATGAACATTGAAATATCTACACCGCCACCTGTATGAACATGGAAATATCTGCATGGCCATCTGTATGAACATATAAATATCTAAACCACCATCTGTATTAAGATGGAGATATCTACACCGCTATCTGTTAAACATGAAAATATCTACACCGGTATTTGTATAAACATGGAAATGTCTACACCGCTATCTGTATAAACTTGGAAATATCTACACCGCTATCTATGTAAACATGCATACATCTTCGCCACTATCTGTATAAACATGGATATATCTACAAAGCTATCTGTATGAACATGGAAATAGCTACACCTCTATCTGTACGAACATGGAAATATCTACACCGCTATCTGTATGAACATGGAAATATCTACACCACTATCTGTATGAACATGGAAATATCAACACCGCTATCTGTTTGAACTTGGAAATATCTAAACCGCTATCTCCATGCAAATGGAAATATCTACACAGCTATCTGCATATACATGGAATTATCTACAAAGCTATCTCTTTACACATGGAAATAACTACACCACTGTCTCTATAAACATGGAAATATCAACACCGCCATCTGTATGAACATGGAAATATCTGCACCGCCATCAGTATGAACATATAAATATCTACTCCGCCATCTGTATTAAGATGGAGATATCTACACCGCTATCTGTATAAACTTGGAAATATCCACACCGCTATCTCTATAAACATGGAAATATCTACACCGCTATCAGTATAAACATGGGAATATCTACACCGCTATCTGTATAAGCATGGAAATATAAGCACCGCTATCTGTATGAACATGGAAATATCTACACCGCTATCTGTAAGAACATGGAAATATCTACACCGCTATCTCTATAAACATGGAAATAGCTGCACCGCTATCTGTATGAACATAGAAATATCTACAGCACTATCTGTATGAACATGGAAATATCTACACGGCTACCTGTATGAACATGGATATATCTACACAGCCATCTGGATGAACATGGAAATATCTACACCGCTATCTATATAAACATGGAAATATCTACACCGCTATCTATGTAAACATGCATACATCTTCGCCACTATCTGTATAAACATGGATATATCTACAAAGCTATCTGTATGAACATGGAAATAGCTACACCGCTATCTGTTTGAACATGGAAATATCTAAACCGCTATCTGCATGAAAATGGAAATATCTACACAGCTATCTGAATATACATGGAAATATTTACACAGCTATCTCTTTACACATGGAAATAACTACACCGCTATCGGTATGAACATAGAAATATCTACACCGCCATCTGTATGAACATGGAAATATCCACACGGCCTTCTGTATGAACATATAGATATCTACACCGCCATCTGTATTAAGATGGAGATATCTACACCGCTATCTGTGTAAACATGGAAATCACTACACCGCTATCTGTATAAACATGGAAATGTCTACACCGCTATCTGTATAAACTTGGAAATATCTACACCGCTACCTGTATAAACATGGAAATATCAGCACCGCTATCTGTATGAACATGGAAATATCACCCCCTCTATCTGTATGAACATGGAAATATCTACACCACTATCTGTATGAACATGGAAATATATACACCGCTATCTGTATGAACATGGAAATATCTTCACCGCCATCTGTATTAAGATGGAGATATCTACACAGCCATCTGGATGAACATGGAAATATCTACACCGCTATCTGTATGAACATGGAAATAGCTACACTGCTATCAGTATGAACATGGAAATATCTACAGCACTATCTGTATGAACATGGAAATATCTACACCGCTATCTGTTTGAACATGGAAATATCTACACCGCTATCTGCATGAAAATGGAAATATCTATACAGCTATCTGCATATACATGGATATATCAACAAAGCTATTTCTTTACACATGGAAATAACTACACTACTATCTCTATAAACATGGAAATATCTACACCGCCATCTGCATGAACATGGAAATATCTGCACCGCCATCTGTATGAACATATAAATATCTACACCGCCATCTGTATGAACATGGAAATATCTACACCACTATCTGTATGAACATGGAGATATCTACACCGCTATCTGTATGAACATGGAAATATCTTCACCGCCATCTGTATGAACATGGATATATCTACACAGCCATATGGATGAACATGGAAATATCTACACCGCTATCTGCATGAACATGGATATAGCTACACCGCTATCTGTATGAACATGGAAATAGCTACACCGCCATCTGTATGAACATGGAAATATCTGCACCGCCATCTGTATGAACATATAAATATCTACACCGCCATCTGTATTAAGATGGAGATATCTACACCGCTATCTGTATAAACCTGGAAATATCTACACCGCTATCTCTATGAACATGGAAATAACTACTCCGCTAACTCTTTAAATATGGAAATACCTACACCGTCATCCGTATGAACATGGAAAGCTCTACATCGCTATCTCTATGAACATGGAAATATGTAAACCGCTATCTGCATGGAAATGGAAATATCTACACAGCTATCTGCATATACATGGAAATATCTACACCGCTATCTCTTTACACACGGAAATAACTACATGGGTATCTGTATGAACATGGAAATATCTACACCGGCATGTGTATGAACATGGAAATATCTGCACGGCCATCTGTATGAACATATAAATATCTACACCGCCATCTGTATTAAGATGGAGATATCTACACCGCTATCTGTATAAACATGGAAATATCTACACCGCTCTCTGGATAAACATGGAAATATCTACACCGCTATCTTTATAAACATGGAAATATCTACACCGCTACCTGTATAAACATGGAAATATCAGCACCGCTATCTGTATGAACATGGAAATATCAGCCCCTCTATCTGTATGAACATGGAAATATCTACACCACTATCTGTATGAACATGGAAATATCTACACTGCTATCTGTATGAGTATGGAAATATCTTCACCGCCATCTGTATGAACATGGATATATCTGCACAGCCATCTGGATGAACATGGAAATATCTACACTGCTATCTGTATGAACATGGAAATATCTTCACCACCATCTGTATGAACATGGATAAATCTACACAGCCATATGGATGAACATGGAAATATCTACACCGCTATTTGTATAAACTTGGAAATATCTACACCGCTATCTGTATAAAAATGGAAATATCTATACCGCTATCTGTATAAACATGGAAATATCCACACCGCTACCTGTATAAACATGGAAATATCAGCACCGCTATCTGTATGAACATGGAAATATCTACACCACTATCTGTACGAACATGGAAATATCTACACCGCTCTCTGTATGAACATGGAAATAGCTACACCGCTATCTGTGTAAACATGCATACTTCTTCACCACTATCTGTATAAACATGGAAATATCTAAACCGCTATCTGTATGAACATGGAAATATATACACCGCTATCTGTTTGAACATGGAAATATCTAAACCGATATCTGCATGAAAATGGAAATATCTACACAGCTATCTGCATATACATGGAAATATCTACACCGCTATCTCTTTACACATGGAAATGTCTGCACCGCTATCTGTATGAACATGGAAATATCTATACCGCCATCTGTATGAATATGGAAATATCTGCACGGCCATCTGTATGAACATATAAATACCTACACCGCCATCTGTATTAAGATGCAGATATCTACACCGCTATCTGTATAAACATGGAAATATCTACACCGCTATCTGTATGAACATGGAAATATCTACACCGCTACCTGTATAAACATGGAAATATCTACACCGCTATCTGTGTGAACATGGAAATATCAGCCCCTCTCTCTGTATGAACATGGAAATATCTACACCACTATCTGTATGAACATGGAAATATCTACACCGCTATCTGTATGAACATGGAATTATCTTCACCGCCATCTGTATGAACATGGATTTGTCTACACAGCCATCTGGATGGACATGGAAATATCTACACCGCTATCTGTATGAACATGGAAATAGCTACACCGCTATCTGTATGAACATGGAAATAGCTACACCACCATCTGTATAAAGATGGAAATATCTACACCGCTATCTGTATGAACATGGAAGTATCTTCACCGCCATCTGTATGAACATGGATATATCTACACAGCCATCTGGATGAACATGAAAATATCTACACCGCTATCTGCATGAACATGGAAATAGCTACACCGCTATCTTTATGAACATGGAAATATCTACACCAATATCTGCATGAACATGGAAATATCTACACCGCTATCTGTACGAACATGGAAATATCTTCACCGCCATCTGTATGAACATGGATATATCTACACAGCCATCTGGATGAACATGGAAATATCTACACCGCTATCTGTATGAACATGGAAATATCTACACCGCTATCTGTGTAAACATGCAAACATCTCCACCGCTATCTGTATAAACGTGGAAATATCTACACTGCTATCTGTATGAACATGGAAATATCTACACCGCTATCTGTTTGAACATGGAAATATCTACACCGCTGTCTGCATGAAAATGGAAATATCTACACAGCTATCTGCATATACATGGAAATATCTACAAAGCTATCTCTTTACACATGGAAATAACTACACCACTATCTCTATAAACATGGAAATATCTACACCAACATCTGTATGAACATAGAAATATCTGCACCGCCATCTGTATTAAGATAGAGATATCTACACCGCTATCTGTATAAACATGGAAATATCTTCACCGCTATCTGTATAAACATGGAAATGTCTACACCGCTATCTGTATAAACCTGGAAATATCTACACCGCTACCTGTATAAACATGGAAATATCAGCACCGCTATCTGTATGAACATGGAAATATCAGCCCCCCATCTGTATGAACATGGAAATAACTACACCACTATCTGTATGAACATGGAAATATCTACACCGCTATCTCCATGAACATGGAAATAGCTACACCGCCATCAGTATGAACATGCAAATATCTACACCGCCATCTGTATGAACATGGAAATATCTGCACCGCCATGTGCATGAACATATAAATAACTACATCACCATCTGTATTAAGATGGAGATATCTACACCGCTATCTGTATAAACCTGGAAATATCTACACCGCTATCTGTATAAACATGGAAATATCTATACCGCTACCTGTATAAACATGGAAATATCAGCACCGCTATCTGTATGAACATGGAAATATCTCCACCGCCATCTGTATGAACATGGATATCTCTACACAGCCATCTGGATGAACATGGAAATATCTACACCGCTATCTCCATGAACATGGAAATAGCTACACCGCCCTATGTATGAACATGCAAATATCTACACCGCCATCTGTATGAACATGGAAATATCTGCACCGCCATCTGTATGAACATATAAATAACTACACCGCCATCTGTATTAAGATGGAGATATCTACACCGCTATCTGTATAAACCTGGAAATATCAACACCGCTATCTGTATAAACATGGAAATATCTGCACCGCTACCTGTATAAACATGGAAATATCAGCACCGCTATCTGTATGAACATGGAAATATCTCCACCGCTATCTGTACAAACATGGAAATATCTAAACCGCTATCTGTATGAACATGGAAATAGCTACACCAATATCTGTATGAACATGGAAATATCTACACCACTATCTGTATGAACATGGAATTATCTACACCGCTATCTCTATGAACATGGATATATCAACAGAGCCATCTGGATGAACATGGAAATATCTACACCGCTATCTGTATGAACATCGAAATATCTACAACGCTATCTGTGTAAACATGCATACATCTTCACCGCTATCTGTATAAACATGGAAATATCTACACCGCTATCTGTATGAACATGGAAATATCTACACCGCTATCTGTTTGAACATGGAAATATCTAACCCGCTATCTGCATGAAAATGAAATATATACACTGCTATCTGCATATACATGGAAATATCTACACAGCTATGTCTTTGCACATGGAAATAACTACACCCCTATCTGTATGAACATGGAAATATCTACACCGACATCTGTATGAAAATGGAAATATCTGCACGGCCATCTGTATGAACATATAAATATCTACACTGCCATCTGTATTAAGTTGGAGATATCTAGACCGCTATCTGTATAAACATGGAAATATCTACACCACTATCTGCATAAACATGGAAATATCTACACCACTATCTGTATAGACATGGAAATATCTACACCGCTACATGTATAAACATGGAAATAACAGCACCGCTATCTGTATGAACATGGAAATATCAGCCCCTCTATCTGTATGAACATGGAAATATCTACACCACTATCTGTATGAACATGGATATATCTACACCGCTATCTGTATGAACATGGAATTATCTTCCCCGCCATCTGTATGAACATGGATATGTCTACACTGCCATCTGGATGAATATGGAAATATCTACACCGCTATCTGTATGAACATGGAAATATCTACACCGCTATCTGTATGAACATGGAAATATCTGCACCACTATCTGTATGAACATGGAAATATCTTCACCGCCATCTGTATGAACATGGATATCTCTACACAGCCATCTGGATGAACATGGAAATATCTACACCGCTATCTCCATGAACATGGAAATAGCTACACCGCCATCTGTATGAACATGCAAATATCTACACTGCCATCTGTATGAACATGGAAATATCTGCACCGCCATCTGTATGAACATATAAATAACTACACCGCCATCTGTATTAAGATGGAGATATCTACACCGCTATCTGTATAAACCTGGAAATAGCTACACCGCTATCTGTATAAACATGGAAATATCTGCACCGCTACCTGTATAAACATGGAAATATCAGCACCGCTATCTGTATGAACATGGAAATATCTCCACCGCTATCTGTACGAACATGGAAATATCTACACTGCTATCTGTATGAACATGGAAATAGCTACACCGCTATCTGTATGAACATGGAAATATCTACACCGCTATCTCTATGAACATGGATATATCAACACAGCCATCTGGATGAACATGGAAATATCTACACCGCTATCTGTATGAACATCGAAATATCTACACTGCTATCTGTGTAAACATGCATACATCTTCACCGCTAACTGTATAAACATGGAAATATCTACACCGCTATCTGTATGAACATGGAAATATCTACACCGCTATTTGTTTGAACATGGAAATATCTAAACCGCCATCTGCATGAAAATGGAAATATATACACTGCTATCTGCATATACATGGAAATATCTACACAGCTACCTGTGTTTCACATGGAAATAACTACACCGCTATCGGTATGAACATGGAAATATCTACACCGATACCTGTATAAACATGGACATATCAGCACCGCTGTCTGTATGAACATGGAAATAGCTACACCGCTATCTGTATGAACATGGAAATAACTACACCGCTATCTGTATGAACATGGATATATCTACACAGCCATATGGATGAACATGGAAATATCTACACCGCTATCTGCATGAACATGGATATAGCTACACCGCTATCTGTATGAACATGGAAATAGCTACACCGCCATCTGTATGAACATGGAAATATCTGCACCACCATCTGTATGAACATATGAATATCTACACCGCTATCCGTATTAAGATGGAGATATCTACACCGCTATCTGTATAAACCTGGAAATATCTACACCGCTATCTGCATAAACATGGAAATATCCACACCGCTGTCTGTATAAACATGGAAATATCCACACCGCTGACTGTATAAACATGGAAATATAAGCACCGCTATCTGTATGAACATGGAAATATCTACACCGCTATCTGTACGAACATGGAAATATCTACCCTGCTATCTGTATGAACATGGAAATAGATACACCGCTATCTGTAAGAACATGGAAATATCTACACAGCCATCTTGATGAACATGGAAATATCTACACCGCTATCTGTATGAACATGGAAATATCTACACCGCTATCTGTATGAACATGGATATATCTACACAGCCATCTGGATGAACATGGAAATATCTACACCGCTATCTGTATGAATATGGAAATATCTACACCGCTATCTGTGTAAACATGCATACATCTTCACCGCTATCTGTAGAAACATGGAAATATCTACACCGCTATCGGTATGAACGTGGAAATATCTACACCGCTATCTGTTTGAACATGGAAATATCTAAACCGCTATTTGCATGAAAATGTAAATATCTACACAGCTATCTGCATACACATGGAAATATCTACACAGCTATCTCTTTGCACATGGAAATAACTACACCGCTATCTGTATGAACATGGAAATATCTACACCGCCATCTGTATGAACATGGAAATATCTGCACGGCCATCTGTATGAACATATAAATATCTACACTGCCATCTGTATTAAGATGGAGATATCTACACCGCTATCTGTATAAACATGGAAATATCTACACCGCTATCTGTATAAACATGGAAATATCTACACCGCTACCTGTATAAACATGGAAATATCAGCACCGCTATCTGTATGAACATGGAAATATCAGCCCCTCTATCTGTATGAACATGGAAATATCTACACCACTATCTGTATGAACATGGAAATATCTACACCGCTATCTGTATGAACATGGAATTATCTTCACCGCCATCTGTATGAACATGGATATATATACACAGCCATCTGGATGAACATGGAAATATCTACACCGCTATCTGTATAAACATGGAAATACCTACACCGCTATCTGTATAAACATGGAAATATCTACACCGCTACCTGAATAAACATGGAAATAAAGCACCGCTTTCTGTATAAACATGGAAATATCTACACCGCTATCTGTTTGAACATGGAAATAACTACTCCGCTATCTGTATGAACATGGAAATAGCTACACCGCTATCTGTATGAACATGGAAATATCTACACCGCTATCTGTATGAACATGGAAATATCTTCACCGCCATCTGTAAAACAAGGATATGTCTACACAGCCATCTGGATGAACATGGAAATATCTACACCGCTATCTGTATAAACATGGAAATATCTACACCGCTATCTGTATGAACATGGATATATCTACACCGCTACCTGTATAAACATGGAAATATAAGCACCGCTATCTGTATGAACATGGAAATATCTACACCGCTATCTGTTTGAACATGGATATATCTACACAGCCATATGGATGAACATGGAAATATCTACACCACTATCTGCATGAACATGGATATAGCTACACCGCTATCTGTATAAACATGGAAATATAAGCACTGCTATCTGTATAAACATGGAAATATGTACACCGCTATCTGTACGAACATGGAAATATCTACACCGCTATCTGTATTAACATGGAAATAGCTGCACCACTATCTGTATGAACATGGAAATATCTACAGCACTATTTGTATGAACATGGAAATATCTACACCGCTATCTGTATGAACATGGATATATCTACACAGCCATCTGGATGAACATGGAAATATCTACACCGCTATCTGTATAAACATGGAAATATCTACACCGCTATCTGTGTAAACGTGCATACATCTTCGCCACTATCTGTATAAACATGGATATATCTACAAAGCTATCTGTATGAACATGGAAATATCTACACCGCTATCTGTTTGAACATGGAAATATCTAAACCGCTATCTGCATGAAAATAGAAATATCTACACAGCTATCTGCATATACATGGAAATATCTACACAGCTATCTCTTTACACATGGAAATAACTACACCGCTATCTGTATGAACATGGATATATCTACACCGCCATCTGTATGAACATGGAAATATCTGCATGGCCATCTGTATGAACATATAAATATCTACACCGCAATCTGTATTAAGATAGAGATATCTACACCGCTATCTGTATAAACATGGAAATATCTACACCGCTATCTGTATAAACATGGAAATGTCTACACCGCTATCTGTATAAACCTGGAAATATCTACACCGCTACCTGTATAAACATGGAAATATCAGCACAGCTATCTGTATGAACATGGAAATATCAGCCCCCCTATCTGTATGAACATGGAAATATCTACACCACTATCTGTATGAACATGGAAATATCTACACCGCTATCTGTATGAACATGGAAATATCTTTACGGCCATCTGTATGTACATGGATATCTCTACACAGCCTTCTGGATTAACATGGAAATATCTACAACGCTATCTCCATGAACATGGAAACAGCTATACCGCCATCTGTATGAACATGCAAATATCTACAACGCCATCTATATGAACACGGAAATATCTGCACCGCCATCTGTATGAACATATAAATAACTACACCACCATCTGTATTAAGATGGAGATATCTACACCGCTCTCTGTATAAACCTGGAAATACCTACACCGCTATCTGTATAAACATGGAAATATCTACACCGCTATCTGTATAAACATGGAAATATCTGCACCGCTACCTGTATAAACATGGAAATATCAGCACCGCTATCTGTATGAACATGGAAATATCTACACCGCTATCTGTACGAACATGGAAATATCTACACCGCTATCTGTATGAACATGGAAATAGCTACACCGCTATCTGTATGAACATGGAAATATCTACACCACTATCTGTATGAACATTTAAATATCTACACCGCTATCTCTATGAACATGGATATATTTACAAAGCCATCTGGATGAACATGGAAGTATCTACACCGCTATCTGTATGAACATGGAAATATCTACACCGCTATCTGTGTAAACATGCATACATCTTCACCGCTATCTGTATAAACATGGAAATATCTACACCGCTATCTGTATGAACATGGAAATATCTACACTGCTCTCTGTTTGAACATGGAAATATCTAAACCGCTATCTGCATGAAAATGGAAATATCTACACTGCTATCTGCATATACATGGAAATATCTACACAGCTATCTCTTTGCACATGGAAATAACTACACCGCTATCTGTATGAACATGGAAATATCTACACCGCCATCTGTATGAACATGGAAATATCTGCACGGCCACCTGTATTAAGATGGAGGTATCTACACCGCTATCTGTATAAACATGGAAATATCTACACCGCTATCTGTATAAACATGGAAATATTTACAACGCTATCTGTATGAACATGGAAATATCTACACCACTATCTGTAGAAGCATGGAAATAGCTATACCACTATCTGTATAAACGTGGAAATACCTACTCCGCCATCTGTATAAACATGGAAATATCTACACCGCCATCTCTATAAACATTGAAATATCTACACCGCTAACTCTATAAACATGGAAATATCTACACCGCTATCTGTATGAACATGGAAATATCTACACTGCCATCTGTATAAACTTGGAAATATCTACACCGCCATCTCTATAAACATGGAAATATCTACACCGCCCTCGGTATGAACATGGAAATATCAACAACGTCATCTGTATGAACATGGAAATAACTACACAGACATCTGTGTGAACATGGAAATATCTACACCGACATCTGTTTGAACATGGAAATATCTACACCGCCATCTGTATGAACATGCAAATATCTTCACCGCCATCTGTATGAAGATGGAAATATCTAGACCGCCTTCTGTATGAACATGGAAATATCTACACCGCTATCTGTATGAACATGGAAATACCTACAAACCTATCTCTATAAACATCGAAATATTTAAACCGCTATCTGTATAAACAAGGAAATATCTACACCGCCATCTCTATAAACATGGAAATAGCTACACTGCCATCTGTATAAACATGGAAATATCTACACCGCTATCTGTATAAACATGGAAATATCTACACTGCTTTCTGTGAAACAGGGAAATTTCTACACTGCTATCTCTATAAACATGGAAATAACTACACCACAATCTCTATAATCATGGAAATATCTACACCACTATCTCTATAAACATGGAAATATCTACACCACTATCTCTATAAACATGGAAATATCTACACCGCTATTTGTATAAACATGGAAATATCAACACTGCTATCTGTATAAACATGGAAATATCTACAGCGATAAGTGTATAAACTTGGAATTATCTACAACGCCATCTCTATAAACATGGAAATAACTACACCGCTGTCGGTGAGAACATGGAAATATCTGTATGCCATCTCTATAAACTTGGAAATATCTACACCGCCATCTGTATCAGCTTGCAAATATCTACACCGCCAGCTGAATGATGATGGAAATATCTACACGGCTATCTGTATAAACACAGAAATATCTGCACTGCTATCTGTATAAACATGGAAATATCTACACCGATATCTGTATAAACATGGAAATAAATACCCTGCTATCTCTACAAACATGGAAATATCTATAACGTTATCTGTATAAACATGGAAATATCTACACCGCTATCTGTATAAAGATGGAAATATCTACACCGCTATCTGTATAAACTTGCAAATATCTTCACTGCTATCTGTGTAAACATGGAAATATTGACACCGCTATCTCTATAAACATGGAAATATCTACATTGCTCTCTGTATAAACATGGAAATATCTGCACCGCTATCTGTAAAAACATGGAAATATCTACACCGCTATCTCTATAAACACTGAAATATCTACCCCGCTATATCTATAAACATGGAAATATCCACACTGCCATCTGTATAAACATGGAACTATCTACACCGCTATCTGTACAAGCATGGCAATATCTACTCTGCTATCTGTATAAACATGGAAATATCTACAACACTATCTCTATAAAGAAGGAAATATATACACCGCCATCTCTGTAAACATGGAAATATCTACACCGCTATCTGTTTGAACATTTAAATATATACACCGCTATCTGTATAAACATGGAAATATCTACACCGCCATCTGCATGAACATGGAAATAACTACACAGCCATCTATAAGAAGATGGAATTATCTACACCGCCATCTGTATCAACATGGAAATATATACACCGCCATCTGTATCAACATGGAAATATCTTCACCGACATCTGTAGGAGCATGGAAAAATCTACACCTCTATCTGTATGAACATGGAAATATCTACACTGCTATCTGTAAAACAGGGAAATATCTTCACCGCTATCTATATAAACATGGAAATATCTACACCGCTATCTGTATAAACATGGAAATATCTACACCGCTATCTGTGTAAACATGGAAATATCTACACCGCTATCTCTATAAACATGGAAATAACTACACCGCCATCTGTATAAACATGGAAATATCTACACCGTCATCTGTATAAACATAGAAATATCTACACCGCCGTCTGTATCAAAATGGATTTATCTACACCGCCATCTTTATGATCATGGAAATATCTACAATGTTATCTGTATGAACACAGAAGTATCTACACCTCTATCTGCATAAATATGGAAATATCTACACTGTTATCTGTTTAAACATGGAAATAACTAGACTGCTATCTCTGTAAACATGGAAATATCTACACCGCCATCGGTAAAAACTTGGAAATGACTACACTGCTCTCTGTATAAACATGTAAATATCTACAACGCCATCTGTAAGAACATGGAATTATCTACACCGCCATCTGTATAAAGATGGAAATATCTACAGCGCTATCTGTATAAACATGGAAATATCTACACCACTATCTGAGTAAACATGGAAATATCTACAATATTATCTCAATAAACATGGAAATAACTACACAGCGATCTGTATAAACATGGAAATCTCTACACCATTATCTGTATAAACATGGAAGTATCCACACCGCTATCTCTATAAACATGTAAATAAGTACATTGCTATCTCTGTAAACATGGAAATATCTAGATCGCCATCTCTATAAACATTGAAATATCTACAACGCAATCTGTATAAACATGGAAATATCTACACCGCCAACCATATAAAGATGGATATATCTACACCGCTATCTGTATAAACATGGAAAAATCTTCACCACTATCTGTATAAACATGGAAATGTCTACACGGCCATCTCTATAAACATGGATATATCTACAATTCTATCTGTGTAAACATGGAAATGTCTATGCCGCTATCTGGGTAAACATGGAAATACCTACTCCGCTATCTGTATAAACACAGAAATATCTACACTGCTATCTGTATAAACATGGAAATATCTACACCGTTATCTGTATAAACTTGGAAATAACTACACTGCTATCTCTATAAACATGGAAATATCTGCACCGCTATCTGTATAAACATGGAAATATCTACATTGCTATCTGTAAAACAGGGAAATATCTACACCGCTATCTCTATAAACATCTAAATATCTACAGTGCTCTCTGTATAAACATGGAAATATCTACACCGCTATCTGCAAAAACATGGAAATATCTACGCCGCTATCTCTATAAACATGGAAATATGTCCACCGCTATATCTATAAACATGGAATTATCTACACTGCCATCTGTATAAACATGGAAATATCAACACCGCTATCTGTATAAACATGGAAATATCTACAATGCTATCTGTATAAACATGGAAATTCCTTCACCGCTATCTGTATAAACACGGAAATATCTACACCGCCATCTCTTTAAACATGGAAATATCTACACCGCAATCGGTATAAATGTGGAAATATCTACACCACTATCTCTATAAACATGGAAATATCTACACCGCCATCTGTATGAACACGGAAATATCTTCACCGCTATCTGTATAAACATGCAAATATCTACACCACTAACTCTATAAACATGGAAATATCTACACCACTAAATCTATAAACATGGAAATACCTACACTGCCATCAGTATAAACATGGAAATAGCTACAGCGCCATCAGTATGAACATGGAAATATCTACACCACCATCGGTATGAACATGGAAATATCTACACAGCCATCTGTATGAACACTGAAATATCTTCACGCCATCTGTATGAACATGGAAATATCTTCACGCCATCTGTATGAACATGGAAATATCTACACCGCCATCTGTATGAACATGGAAATATCTACACCGACATCTGTATGAACATGGAAATATCTACACCGCTATCTGTATGAACATGAAATATCTACACCGCTATCTGTATGAACACGGAAATATCTACACCACTCTCTGTATAAACATGGAAATATCTACACTTATCTGTGAAACAGGGAAATATCTACAACGCTATCTCTAAAAAGATGGAAATATCTACACCACTATCTCTATAATCATGGAAATATCTACACTGCCATCTCTATAAAGATTGAAATACATAGACTGCCAACTTATGAACTTGGAAATATCTACACCGCCATGTGTATAAAGATGGAAATATCTACACCGCTATCTGTATGAACATGGAAATATCTACACAGCCATCTGTATAAAGATGGAATTATCTACAACGCTATCTGTATGGACATGGAAATATCTACCCCACTATCTTTATAAACAAGGAAATATCTACTCCGCTATCTGAATATACATGGAAATATCTACACCGCTATCTGAATAAACATGGAAATATCTACAGTGCTATCTGTACAAACATGGAAATAGCTACACCGCTATCTGAATAAACATGGAAATATCTACAGTGCTATCTGTACAAACATGGAAATAGCTACACCGCTATCTGTATAAACTTGGAAATATCTACACCGCTATCTCAATAAACATGGAAAAATCTTCACCGCTATCTCTATAAACAAGGAAATATCTACACCGCTATCTGTATAAACATGGAAATATCTAAAACGCTACCTCTATGACTTGGAAATATCTAAACAGCTCTCTGTATAAACAAGGAAATATCTACAACGCCATCTCTATAAACATGGAAATATCTACACCGCCATCTGCATAAATATGGAAATATCTACACCGCTATCTGTAAGAACATGGTAATATGTACATCCCTATCTGTATAAACATGGAAATATCTACATCGCTATCTCTATAACATGGAAATGTCTACACCGCTATCTGTATAAAGAAGGAAATATCTACACTGCCATCTGTATAAACATGGAAATATCTACACCGCTATGTGTATGAATATGAAAATATCTACAGCGCCATCGGTAAAAAATTGCAAGTATCTAAACCGCTATCTCTATAAAGATGGAAATATCTACACTGCCATCTGCATGAACATGGAAATATGTACACCGCCATCTGTATGAACATGGAAATATCTACACCACTATCTCTATAAACATGGAAATATCTACACTGCTATCTGTTTAAACAAGGAAATATCTACAACGCCATGTCTATAAATACGGAAATATCTACACTGCCACCTCTATAAACAGGGAAATATCTAAACCATCATCCGTATGAGCATGGAAATATCTACACCGCGATCTCTCTAAAGATGCAAATATCTACACCGCCGTCTGTATAAACATGGGAATACCTACACCGCTATCTGTAAAAACATGGAAATATCTACACTGCTTTCTGTATGAACATGGAAATACCTTCACCTCTGTCTGTATAAAGATGGAAATTTCTACACTGCCATCTGCATAAACATGGAAATATCCACACCGCTATCTTTATATACAAGGAAATATCTACACCGCTATCCGTATAAACATGGAAATTACTTCATCGCTATCTCTATCAACATCGAAATATCTACACCGCTATCTCTGTAAACATGGAAATATCTACACTGCTATCTGTATGAACATGGAAATACCTACACCGCTATCTGTGTAAACATGCATACATCTTCACCGCTATATGCATGAAAATGGAAATATCTACACAGCTATCTGCATATACATGGAAATATCTAGAAAGCTATCTCTTTACACATGGAAATAACTACACTGCTATCTCTATAAACATGGAAATATCTACACCGCCATCTGTATGAACATGGAAATATCTGCACCGCCATCTGTATGAACATATAAATATCTACACCGCCATCTGTATTAAGATGGAGATATCTACAACGGTTTCTGTATAAACATGGAAATATCTACACCGCTATCTGTATAAACATGGAAATATCTACACCGGTTTCTGTATAAACATGGAAATATTTACACCACTACCAGTATAAACATGGAAATATCTGCACCGCTATCTGTATGAACATGGAAATAGCTAAACAGCCATCTGGATGAACATGGAAATAACTACAACGCTATCTGTATGAACATGGAAATAGCTACACCGCTATCTGTATGAACATGGAAATATCTACACCGCTATCTGTATGAACATGGAAATCTCTACACCGCTATCTGTATGAACATGGAAATATCTTCACCACCATCTGTATGAACATGGATATATCTACACAGCCATCTGGATGAAGATGGAAATATCTACACTGCTATCTGTATGAACATGGATATAGCTACACCGCTACCTGTATGAACATGGAAATATCTACACCGCTATCTGTATGAACATGGAAATATCTACACCGCTATCTGTATGAACATGGAAATATCTTCACCGCCATCTGTATGAACATGGATACATCTACCCTGCCATCTGGATGAACATGGAAATATCTACACCGCTTTCTGAATGAACATGGAAATATCTACACCGATATCTGTGTAAACATGCATACATCTTCACCGCTATCTGTATAAACATGGAAATAACTACACCGCTATGTGTATGAACATGGAAATATCTAAACCGCTATCTGTTTGAACATGAAAATATCTAAACCGCTATCTGCTTGAAAATGGAAATATCTACACAGCTATCTGCATATACATGGAAATATCTACAAAGCTATCTCTTTACACATGGAAATAACTACACTGCTATCTCTATAAACATGGAAATATCTACACCGCCATCTGTTTGAACATGGAAATATCTGCACCGCCATCTGTATGAACATATAAATATCTACACTGCCATCTGTATTAAGATGGAGATATCTACACCGCTATCTGTATAAACATGGAAATATCTACACCGCTATCTGTATAAACATGGAAATATCTACACCGCTACCTGTATAAACATGGAAATATCAGCACCGCTATCTGTATGAACATGGAAATATCAGCCCCTCTATCTGTATGAACATGGAAATATCTACACCACTATCTGTATGAACATGGAAATATCTACAACCGCTATCTGTATGAACATGGAATTATCTTCACCGCCATCTGTATGAACATGGATATATCTACACAGCCATCTGGATGAACATGGAAATATCTACACCGCTATCTGTATAAACATGGAAATATCTACACCGCTATCTGTATAAACATGGAAATATCTACACCGCTACCTGAATAAACATGGAAATATAAGCACCGCTTTCTGTATAAACATGGAAATATCTACACCGCTATCTGTTTGAACATGGAAATAACTACTCCGCTATCTGTATGAACATGGAAATAGCTACACCGCTATCTGTATGAACATGGAAATATCTACAGCACTATCTGTATGAACATGGAAATATCTTCACCGCCATCTGTTAAACAAGGATATATCTACACAGCCATCTGTATGAACATGGAAATATCTACACCGCTATCTGTATAAACATGGAAATATCTACACCGCTATCTGTATGAACATGGAAATATCTACACCGCTACCTGTATAAACATGGAAATATAAGCACCGCTATCTGTATGAACATGGAAATATCTACACCGCTATCTGTTTGAACATGGATATATCTACACAGCCATATGGATGAACATGGAAATATCTACACCGCTATCTGTATAAACCTGGAAATATCTACACCGCTATCTGCATAAACATGGAAATATCCACACCGCTGTCTGTATGAACATGGAAATATCCACACCGCTGACTGTATAAACATGGAAATATCAGCACCGCTATCTGTATGAACATGGAAATATCTACACCGCTATCTGTACGAACATGGAAATATCTACACCGCTATCTGTATGAACATGGAAATAGATACACCGCTATCTGTATGAACATGGAAATATCTACACCACTATCTGTATGAACATGGAAATATCTCCACAACTATCTGTATGAACATGGATATATCTACACAGCCATCTGGATGAACATGGAAATATCTACACCGCTATGTGTATGAAGATGGAAATATCTACACCGCTATCTGTGTAAACATGCATACATCTTCACCGCTATCTGTATAAACATGGAAATATCTACACCGCTATCTGTATGAACATGGAAATATCTACACCGCTATCTGTTTGAACATGGAAATATCTAAACCGCTATCAGCATGAAAATGGAAATACCTACACAGCTATCTGCATACACATGGAAATATTTACATAGCTATCTCTTTGCACATGGAAATAACTACACCGCTATCTGTATGAACATGGAAATATCTACACCGCCATCTGTATGAACATGGAAATATCTGCACGGCCATCTTTATGAACATATAAATATCTACACTGCCATCTGTATTAAGATGGAGATATCTACACAGCTATCTGTATAAACATGGAAATATCTACACCGCTATCTGTAGAAACATGGAAATACCTACACCGCTACCTGTATAAACATGGAAATATCAGCACCGCTATCTGTATGAACATGGAAATATCAGCCCCTCTATCTGTATGAACATGGAAATATCTACACCACTATCTGTATGAACATGGAAATATCTACACCGCTATCTATATGAACATGGAATTATCTTCACCGCCATCTGTATGAACATGGATATATCTACACAGCCATCTGTATGAACATGGAAATATCTACACCGCTACCTGAATAAACATGGAAATATAAGCACCGCTATCTGTATAAACATGGAAATATCTACACCGCTATCTGTTTGAACATGGAAATAACTACACCGCTATCTGTATGAACATGTAAATAGCTACACCGCTATCTGTATGAACCTGGAAATATCTACAGCACTATATGTATGAACATGGAAATATCTACACCGCTATCTGTATGAACATGGATATATCTACACAGCCATCTGGATGAACATGGAAATATCTACACCGCTATCTGTATGAACATGGAAATATCTACACCGCTATCTGTGTAAACATGCATACATCTTCACCGCTATCTGTATAAACATGGAAATATCTACACCGCTATCTGTATGAACATGGAAATATCTACACCGCTATCTGTTTGAACATGGAAATACCTAAACCGCAATCTGCATGAAAATGGAAATATCTACACAGGTATCTGCATATACATGGAAATATCTACAAAGCTATCTCTTTACACATGGAAATAACTACACCGCTATCTCTATAAACATGGAAATATCTACACCGCCATCTGTATGAACATGGAAATATATGCACCGCCATCTGTATGAACATACAAATATCTACACCGGCATCTGTATTAAGATGGAGATATCTACACCGCTATCTGTAAAAACTTGGAAATATCTAAACCGCTATCTGTATAAACATGGAAATATCTACACCACTATCTGTATGAACATGGATATATCTACACAGCCATCTGGATGAACATGGGAATATCTACATCGCTATCTGTATGAACATGGAAATACATACACCGCTATCTGTATGAACATGGAAATATCTACACCGCAATCTGTATGAACATGGAAATATCTACACAGCCATCTGGATGAACATGGAAATGTCTACACCGCTATCTGTATGAACATGGATGTATCTACACAGCCATCTGGATGAACATGGAAATATCTACAATGCTATCTGTGTAAACATGCATACATCTTCACCGCTATCTGTATAAACATGGAAATATCTACACCGCTATCTGTATGAACATGGAAATATCTACACCGCTATCTGTTTGAACATGGAAATATCTAAACCGCTATCAGCATGAAAATGGAAATACCTACACAGCTATCTGCATACACATGGAAATATCTACATAGCTATCTCTTTGCACATGGAAATAACTACACCGCTATCTGTATGAACATGGAAATATCTACACCGCCATCTGTATGAACATGGAAATATCTGCACGGCCATCTGTATGAACATATAAATATCTACACTGCCATCTGTATTAAGATGGAGATATCTACACCGCTATCTGTATAAACATGCAAATATCTACACCGCTATCTGTAGAAACATGGAAATATCTACACCGCTACCTGTATAAACATGGAAATATCAGCACCGCTATCTGTATGAACATGGAAATATCAGCCCCTCTATCTGTATGAACATGGAAATATCTACACCACTATCTGTATGAACATGGAAATATCTACACCGCTATCTGTATGAACATGGAATTATCTTCACCGCCATCTGTATGAACATGGATATATCTACACAGCCATCTGGATGAACATGGAAATATCTACACCGCTATCTGTATAAACATGGAAATATCTACACCGCTATCTGTATAAACATGGAAATATCTACACCGCTACCTGTATAAACATGGAAATATAAGCACCGCTATCTGTATAAACATGGAAATATCTACACCGCTATCTGTTTGAACATGGAAATAACTACACCGCTATCTGTATGAACATGGAAATAGCTACACCGCTATCTGTATGAACATGGAAATATCTACAGCACTATCTGTATGAACATGGAAATATCTACACCGCTATCTGTATGAACATGGATATATCTACACAGCCATCTGGATGAACATGGAAATATCTACACCGCTATCTGTATGAACATGGAAATATCTACACCGCTATCTGTGTAAACATGCATACATCTTCACCGCTATCTGTATAAACATGGAAATATCTACACCGCTATCTGTATGAACATGGAAATATCTACACCGCTATCTGTATCAACATGGAAATATCTTCACCGACATCTGTAGGAGCATGGAAAAATCTACACCTCTATCTGTATGAACATGGAAATATCTACACTGCTATCTGTAAAACAGGGAAATATCTTCACCGCTATCTATATAAACATGGAAATATCTACACCGCTATCTGTATAAACATGGAAATATCTACACCGCTATCTGTGTAAACATGGAAATATCTACACCGCTATCTCTATAAACATGGAAATAACTACACCGCCATCTGTATAAACATGGAAATATCTACACCGTCATCTGTATAAACATAGAAATATCTACACCGCCGTCTGTATCAAAATGGAATTATCTACACCGCCATCTTTATGATCATGGAAATATCTACAATGTTATCTGTATGAACACAGAAGTATCTACACCTCTATCTGCATAAATATGGAAATATCTACACTGTTATCTGTTTAAACATGGAAATAACTAGACTGCTATCTCTGTAAACATGGAAATATCTACACCGCCATCGGTAAAAACTTGGAAATGACTACACTGCTCTCCGTATAAACATGTAAATATCTACAACGCCATCTGTAAGAACATGGAATTATCTACACCGCCATCTGTATAAAGATGGAAATATCTACAGCGCTATCTGTATAAACATGGAAATATCTACACCACTATCTGAGTAAACATGGAAATATCTACAATGTTATCTCAATAAACATGGAAATAACTACACAGCGATCTGTATAAACATGGAAATCTCTACACCATTATCTGTATAAACATGGAAGTATCCACACCGCTATCTCTATAAACATGTAAATAAGTACATTGCTATCTCTGTAAACATGGAAATATCTAGATCGCCATCTCTATAAACATTGAAATATCTACAACGCAATCTGTATAAACATGGAAATATCTACACCGCCAACCATATAAAGATGGATATATCTACACCGCTATCTGTATAAACATGGAAAAATCTTCACCACTATCTGTATAAACATGGAAATGTCTACACGGCCATCTCTATAAACATGGATATATCTACAATTCTATCTGTGTAAACATGGAAATGTCTATGCCGCTATCTGGGTAAACATGGAAATACCTACTCCGCTATCTGTATAAACACAGAAATATCTACACTGCTATCTGTATAAAGATGGAAATATCTACACCGTTATCTGTATAAACTTGGAAATAACTACACTGCTATCTCTATAAACATGGAAATATCTGCACCGCTATCTGTATAAACATGGAAATATCTACATTGCTATCTGTAAAACAGGGAAATATCTACACCGCTATCTCTATAAACATCTAAATATCTACAGTGCTCTCTGTATAAACATGGAAATATCTACACCGCTATCTGTTTGAACATGGAAATAACTACACCGCTATCTGTATGAACATGTAAATAGCTACACCGCTATCTGTATGAACCTGGAAATATCTACAGCACTATATGTATGAACATGGAAATATCTACACCGCTATCTGTATGAACATGGATATATCTACACAGCCATCTGGATGAACATGGAAATATCTACACCGCTATCTGTATGAACATGGAAATATCTACACCGCTATCTGTGTAAACATGCATACATCTTCACCGCTATCTGTATAAACATGGAAATATCTACACCGCTATCTGTATGAACATGGAAATATCTACACCGCTATCTGTTTGAACATGGAAATACCTAAACCGCAATCTGCATGAAAATGGAAATATCTACACAGGTATCTGCATATACATGGAAATATCTACAAAGCTATCTCTTTACACATGGAAATAACTACACCGCTATCTCTATAAACATGGAAATATCTACACCGCCATCTGTATGAACATGGAAATATATGCACCGCCATCTGTATGAACATACAAATATCTACACCGGCATCTGTATTAAGATGGAGATATCTACACCGCTATCTGTAAAAACTTGGAAATATCTAAACCGCTATCTGTATAAACATGGAAATATCTACACCACTATCTGTATGAACATGGATATATCTACACAGCCATCTGGATGAACATGGGAATATCTACATCGCTATCTGTATGAACATGGAAATACATACACCGCTATCTGTATGAACATGGAAATATCTACACCGCAATCTGTATGAACATGGAAATATCTACACAGCCATCTGGATGAACATGGAAATGTCTACACCGCTATCTGTATGAACATGGATGTATCTACACAGCCATCTGGATGAACATGGAAATATCTACAATGCTATCTGTGTAAACATGCATACATCTTCACCGCTATCTGTATAAACATGGAAATATCTACACCGCTATCTGTATGAACATGGAAATATCTACACCGCTATCTGTTTGAACATGGAAATATCTAAACCGCTATCAGCATGAAAATGGAAATACCTACACAGCTATCTGCATACACATGGAAATATCTACATAGCTATCTCTTTGCACATGGAAATAACTACACCGCTATCTGTATGAACATGGAAATATCTACACCGCCATCTGTATGAACATGGAAATATCTGCACGGCCATCTGTATGAACATATAAATATCTACACTGCCATCTGTATTAAGATGGAGATATCTACACCGCTATCTGTATAAACATGCAAATATCTACACCGCTATCTGTAGAAACATGGAAATATCTACACCGCTACCTGTATAAACATGGAAATATCAGCACCGCTATCTGTATGAACATGGAAATATCAGCCCCTCTATCTGTATGAACATGGAAATATCTACACCACTATCTGTATGAACATGGAAATATCTACACCGCTATCTGTATGAACATGGAATTATCTTCACCGCCATCTGTATGAACATGGATATATCTACACAGCCATCTGGATGAACATGGAAATATCTACACCGCTATCTGTATAAACATGGAAATATCTACACCGCTATCTGTATAAACATGGAAATATCTACACCGCTACCTGTATAAACATGGAAATATAAGCACCGCTATCTGTATAAACATGGAAATATCTACACCGCTATCTGTTTGAACATGGAAATAACTACACCGCTATCTGTATGAACATGGAAATAGCTACACCGCTATCTGTATGAACATGGAAATATCTACAGCACTATCTGTATGAACATGGAAATATCTACACCGCTATCTGTATGAACATGGATATATCTACACAGCCATCTGGATGAACATGGAAATATCTACACCGCTATCTGTATGAACATGGAAATATCTACACCGCTATCTGTGTAAACATGCATACATCTTCACCGCTATCTGTATAAACATGGAAATATCTACACCGCTATCTGTATGAACATGGAAATATCTACACCGCTATCTGTATCAACATGGAAATATCTTCACCGACATCTGTAGGAGCATGGAAAAATCTACACCTCTATCTGTATGAACATGGAAATATCTACACTGCTATCTGTAAAACAGGGAAATATCTTCACCGCTATCTATATAAACATGGAAATATCTACACCGCTATCTGTATAAACATGGAAATATCTACACCGCTATCTGTGTAAACATGGAAATATCTACACCGCTATCTCTATAAACATGGAAATAACTACACCGCCATCTGTATAAACATGGAAATATCTACACCGTCATCTGTATAAACATAGAAATATCTACACCGCCGTCTGTATCAAAATGGAATTATCTACACCGCCATCTTTATGATCATGGAAATATCTACAATGTTATCTGTATGAACACAGAAGTATCTACACCTCTATCTGCATAAATATGGAAATATCTACACTGTTATCTGTTTAAACATGGAAATAACTAGACTGCTATCTCTGTAAACATGGAAATATCTACACCGCCATCGGTAAAAACTTGGAAATGACTACACTGCTCTCCGTATAAACATGTAAATATCTACAACGCCATCTGTAAGAACATGGAATTATCTACACCGCCATCTGTATAAAGATGGAAATATCTACAGCGCTATCTGTATAAACATGGAAATATCTACACCACTATCTGAGTAAACATGGAAATATCTACAATGTTATCTCAATAAACATGGAAATAACTACACAGCGATCTGTATAAACATGGAAATCTCTACACCATTATCTGTATAAACATGGAAGTATCCACACCGCTATCTCTATAAACATGTAAATAAGTACATTGCTATCTCTGTAAACATGGAAATATCTAGATCGCCATCTCTATAAACATTGAAATATCTACAACGCAATCTGTATAAACATGGAAATATCTACACCGCCAACCATATAAAGATGGATATATCTACACCGCTATCTGTATAAACATGGAAAAATCTTCACCACTATCTGTATAAACATGGAAATGTCTACACGGCCATCTCTATAAACATGGATATATCTACAATTCTATCTGTGTAAACATGGAAATGTCTATGCCGCTATCTGGGTAAACATGGAAATACCTACTCCGCTATCTGTATAAACACAGAAATATCTACACTGCTATCTGTATAAAGATGGAAATATCTACACCGTTATCTGTATAAACTTGGAAATAACTACACTGCTATCTCTATAAACATGGAAATATCTGCACCGCTATCTGTATAAACATGGAAATATCTACATTGCTATCTGTAAAACAGGGAAATATCTACACCGCTATCTCTATAAACATCTAAATATCTACAGTGCTCTCTGTATAAACATGGAAATATCTACACCGCTATCTGCAAAAACATGGAAATATCTACGCCGCTATCTCTATAAACATGGAAATATGTCCACCGCTATATCTATAAACATGGAATTATCTACACTGCCATCTGTATAAACATGGAAATATCAACACCGCTATCTGTATAAACATGGAAATATCTACAATGCTATCTGTATAAACATGGAAATTCCTTCACCGCTATCTGTATAAACACGGAAATATCTACACCGCCATCTCTTTAAACATGGAAATATCTACACCGCAATCGGTATAAATGTGGAAATATCTACACCACTATCTCTATAAACATGGAAATATCTACACCGCCATCTGTATGAACACGGAAATATCTTCACCGCTATCTGTATAAACATGCAAATATCTACACCACTAACTCTATAAACATGGAAATATCTACACCACTAAATCTATAAACATGGAAATACCTACACTGCCATCAGTATAAACATGGAAATAGCTACAGCGCCATCAGTATGAACATGGAAATATCTACACCACCATCGGTATGAACATGGAAATATCTACACAGCCATCTGTATGAACACTGAAATATCTTCACGCCATCTGTATGAACATGGAAATATCTTCACGCCATCTGTATGAACATGGAAATATCTACACCGCCATCTGTATGAACATGGAAATATCTACACCGACATCTGTATGAACATGGAAATATCTACACCGCTATCTGTATGAACATGAAATATCTACACCGCTATCTGTATGAACACGGAAATATCTACACCACTCTCTGTATAAACATGGAAATATCTACACTTATCTGTGAAACAGGGAAATATCTACAACGCTATCTCTAAAAAGATGGAAATATCTACACCACTATCTCTATAATCATGGAAATATCTACACTGCCATCTCTATAAAGATTGAAATACATAGACTGCCAACTTATGAACTTGGAAATATCTACACCGCCATGTGTATAAAGATGGAAATATCTACACCGCTATCTGTATGAACATGGAAATATCTACACAGCCATCTGTATAAAGATGGAATTATCTACAACGCTATCTGTATGGACATGGAAATATCTACCCCACTATCTTTATAAACAAGGAAATATCTACTCCGCTATCTGAATAAACATGGAAATATCTACACCGCTATCTGAATAAACATGGAAATATCTACAGTGCTATCTGTACAAACATGGAAATAGCTACACCGCTATCTGAATAAACATGGAAATATCTACAGTGCTATCTGTACAAACATGGAAATAGCTACACCACTATCTGTATAAACTTGGAAATATCTACACCGCTATCTCAATAAACATGGAAAAATCTTCACCGCTATCTCTATAAACAAGGAAATATCTACACCGCTATCTGTATAAACATGGAAATATCTAAAACGCTACCTCTATGACTTGGAAATATCTAAACAGCTCTCTGTATAAACAAGGAAATATCTACAACGCCATCTCTATAAACATGGAAATATCTACACCGCCATCTGCATAAATATGGAAATATCTACACCGCTATCTGTAAGAACATGGTAATATGTACATCCCTATCTGTATAAACATGGAAATATCTACATCGCTATCTCTATAACATGGAAATGTCTACACCGCTATCTGTATAAAGAAGGAAATATCTACACTGCCATCTGTATAAACATGGAAATATCTACACCGCTATGTGTATGAATATGAAAATATCTACAGCGCCATCGGTAAAAAATTGCAAGTATCTAAACCGCTATCTCTATAAAGATGGAAATATCTACACTGCCATCTGCATGAACATGGAAATATGTACACCGCCATCTGTATGAACATGGAAATATCTACACCACTATCTCTATAAACATGGAAATATCTACACTGCTATCTGTTTAAACAAGGAAATATCTACAACGCCATGTCTATAAATACGGAAATATCTACACTGCCACCTCAATAAACAGGGAAATATCTAAACCATCATCCGTATGAGCATGGAAATATCTACACCGCGATCTCTCTAAAGATGCAAATATCTACACCGCCGTCTGTATAAACATGGGAATACCTACACCGCTATCTGTAAAAACATGGAAATATCTACACTGCTTTCTGTATGAACATGGAAATACCTTCACCTCTGTCTGTATAAAGATGGAAATTTCTACACTGCCATCTGCATAAACATGGAAATATCCACACCGCTATCTTTATATACAAGGAAATATCTACACCGCTATCCGTATAAACATGGAAATTACTTCATCGCTATCTCTATCAACATCGAAATATCTACACCGCTATCTCTGTAAACATGGAAATATCTACACTGCTATCTGTATGAACATGGAAATACCTACACCGCTATCTGTGTAAACATGCATACATCTTCACCGCTATATGCATGAAAATGGAAATATCTACACAGCTATCTGCATATACATGGAAATATCTAGAAAGCTATCTCTTTACACATGGAAATAACTACACTGCTATCTCTATAAACATGGAAATATCTACACCGCCATCTGTATGAACATGGAAATATCTGCACCGCCATCTGTATGAACATATAAATATCTACACCGCCATCTGTATTAAGATGGAGATATCTACAACGGTTTCTGTATAAACATGGAAATATCTACACCGCTATCTGTATAAACATGGAAATATCTACACCGGTTTCTGTATAAACATGGAAATATTTACACCACTACCAGTATAAACATGGAAATATCTGCACCGCTATCTGTATGAACATGGAAACAGCTAAACAGCCATCTGGATGAACATGGAAATAACTACAACGCTATCTGTATGAACATGGAAATAGCTACACCGCTATCTGTATGAACATGGAAATATCTACACCGCTATCTGTATGAACATGGAAATCTCTACACCGCTATCTGTATGAACATGGAAATATCTTCACCACCATCTGTATGAACATGGATATATCTACACAGACATCTGGATGAAGATGGAAATATCTACACTGCTATCTGTATGAACACGGATATAGCTACACCGCTACCTGTATGAACATGGAAATATCTACACCGCTATCTGTATGAACATGGAAATATCTACACCGCTATCTGTATGAACATGGAAATATCTTCACCGCCATCTGTATGAACATGGATACATCTACCCTGCCATCTGGATGAACATGGAAATATCTACACCGCTTTCTGAATGAACATGGAAATATCTACACCGATATCTGTGTAAACATGCATACATCTTCACCGCTATCTGTATAAACATGGAAATAACTACACCGCTATGTGTATGAACATGGAAATATCTAAACCGCTATCTGTTTGAACATGAAAATATCTAAACCGCTATCTGCTTGAAAATGGAAATATCTACACAGCTATCTGCATATACATGGAAATATCTACAAAGCTATCTCTTTACACATGGAAATAACTACACTGCTATCTCTATGAACATGGAAATATCTACACCGCCATCTGTTTGAACATGGAAATATCTGCACCGCCATCTGTATGAACATATAAATATCTACACTGCCATCTGTATTAAGATGGAGATATCTACACCGCTATCTGTATAAACATGGAAATATCTACACCGCTATCTGTATAAACATGGAAATATCTACACCGCTACCTGTATAAACATGGAAATATCAGCACCGCTATCTGTATGAACATGGAAATATCAGCCCCTCTATCTGTATGAACATGGAAATATCTACACCACTATCTGTATGAACATGGAAATATCTACAACCGCTATCTGTATGAACATGGAATTATCTTCACCGCCATCTGTATGAACATGGATATATCTACACAGCCATCTGGATGAACATGGAAATATCTACACCGCTATCTGTATAAACATGGAAATATCTACACCGCTATCTGTATAAACATGGAAATATCTACACCGCTACCTGAATAAACATGGAAATATAAGCACCGCTTTCTGTATAAACATGGAAATATCTACACCGCTATCTGTTTGAACATGGAAATAACTACTCCGCTATCTGTATGAACATGGAAATAGCTACACCGCTATCTGTATGAACATGGAAATATCTACAGCACTATCTGTATGAACATGGAAATATCTTCACCGCCATCTGTTAAACAAGGATATATCTACACAGCCATCTGTATGAACATGGAAATATCTACACCGCTATCTGTATAAACATGGAAATATCTACACCGCTATCTGTATGAACATGGAAATATCTACACCGCTACCTGTATAAACATGGAAATATAAGCACCGCTATCTGTATGAACATGGAAATATCTACACCGCTATCTGTTTGAACATGGATATATCTACACAGCCATATGGATGAACATGGAAATATCTACACCGCTATCTGTATAAACCTGGAAATATCTACACCGCTATCTGCATAAACATGGAAATATCCACACCGCTGTCTGTATGAACATGGAAATATCCACACCGCTGACTGTATAAACATGGAAATATCAGCACCGCTATCTGTATGAACATGGAAATATCTACACCGCTATCTGTACGAACATGGAAATATCTACACCGCTATCTGTATGAACATGGAAATAGATACACCGCTATCTGTATGAACATGGAAATATCTACACCACTATCTGTATGAACATGGAAATATCTCCACAACTATCTGTATGAACATGGATATATCTACACAGCCATCTGGATGAACATGGGAATATCTACACCGCTATGTGTATGAAGATGGAAATATCTACACCGCTATCTGTGTAAACATGCATACATCTTCACCGCTATCTGTATAAACATGGAAATATCTACACCGCTATCTGTATGAACATGGAAATATCTACACCGCTATCTGTTTGAACATGGAAATATCTAAACCGCTATCAGCATGAAAATGGAAATACCTACACAGCTATCTGCATACACATGGAAATATCTACATAGCTATCTCTTTGCACATGGAAATAACTACACCGCTATCTGTATGAACATGGAAATATCTACACCGCCATCTGTATGAACATGGAAATATCTGCACGGCCATCTTTATGAACATATAAATATCTACACTGCCATCTGTATTAAGATGGAGATATCTACACAGCTATCTGTATAAACATGGAAATATCTACACCGCTATCTGTAGAAACATGGAAATACCTACACCGCTACCTGTATAAACATGGAAATATCAGCACCGCTATCTGTATGAACATGGAAATATCAGCCCCTCTATCTGTATGAACATGGAAATATCTACACCACAATCTGTATGAACATGGAAATATCTACACCGCTATCTATATGAACATGGAATTATCTTCACCGCCATCTGTATGAACATGGATATATCTACACAGCCATCTGTATGAACATGGAAATATCTACAAAGCTATCTGTATAAACATGGAAATATCTACACCGCTATCTGTATAAACATGGAAATATCTACACCGCTACCTGAATAAACATGGAAATATAAGCACCGCTATCTGTATAAACATGGAAATATCTACACCGCTATCTGTTTGAACATGGAAATAACTACACCGCTATCTGTATGAACATGTAAATAGCTACACCGCTATCTGTATGAACCTGGAAATATCTACAGCACTATATGTATGAACATGGAAATATCTACACCGCTATCTGTATGAACATGGATATATCTACACAGCCATCTGGATGAACATGGAAATATCTACACCGCTATCTGTATGAACATGGAAATATCTACACCGCTATCTGTGTAAACATGCATACATCTTCACCGCTATCTGTATAAACATGGAAATATCTACACCGCTATCTGTATGAACATGGAAATATCTACACCGCTATCTGTTTGAACATGGAAATATCTAAACCGCAATCTGCATGAAAATGGAAATATCTACACAGGTATCTGCATATACATGGAAATATCTACAAAGCTCTCTCTTTACACATGGAAATAACTACACCGCTATCTCTATAAACATGGAAATATCTACACCGCCATCTGTATGAACATGGAAATATATGCACCGCCATCTGTATGAACATACAAATATCTACACCGGCATCTGTATTAAGATGGAGATATCTACACCGCTATCTGTAAAAACTTGGAAATATCTAAACCGCTATCTGTATAAACATGGAAATATCTACACCACTATCTGTATGAACATGGATATATCTACACAGCCATCTGGATGAACATGGGAATATCTACATCGCTATCTGTATGAACATGGAAATACATACACCGCTATCTGTATGAACATGGAAATATCTACACCGCCATCTGTATGAACATGGAAATATCTACACAGCCATCTGGATGAACATGGAAATGTCTACACCGCTATCTGTATGAACATGGATGTATCTACACAGCCATCTGGATGAACATGGAAATATCTACAATGCTATCTGTGTAAACATGCATACATCTTCACCGCTATCTGTATAAACATGGAAATATCTACACCGCTATCTGTATGAACATGGAAATATCTACACCGCTATCTGTTTGAACATGGAAATATCTAAACCGCTATCAGCATGAAAATGGAAATACCTACACAGCTATCTGCATACACATGGAAATATCTACATAGCTATCTCTTTGCACATGGAAATAACTACACCGCTATCTGTATGAACATGGAAATATCTACACCGCTATCTGTATGAACATGGAATTATCTTCACCGCCATCTGTATGAACATGGATATATCTACACAGCCATCTGGATGAACATGGAAATATCTACACCGCTATCTGTATAAACATGGAAATATCTACACCGCTATCTGTATAAACATGGAAATATCTACACCGCTACCTGTATAAACATGGAAATATAAGCACCGCTATCTGTATAAACATGGAAATATCTACACCGCTATCTGTTTGAACATGGAAATAACTACACCGCTATCTGTATGAACATGGAAATAGCTACACCGCTATCTGTATGAACATGGAAATATCTACAGCACTATCTGTATGAACATGGAAATATCTACACCGCTATCTGTATGAACATGGGTATATCTACACAGCCATCTGGATGAACATGGAAATATCTACACCGCTATCTGTATGAACATGGAAATATCTACACCGCTATCTGTGTAAACATGCATACATCTTCACCGCTATCTGTATAAACATGGAAATATCTACACCGCTATCTGTATGAACATGGAAATATCTACACCGCTATCTGTTTGAACATGGAAATATCTAAACCGCAATCTGCATGAAAATGGAAATATCTTCAGAGCTATCTGCATATACATGGAAATATCTACACAGCTATCTCTTCACACATGGAAATAACTACACCACTATCTGTATGAACATGGAAATATCTACACCGCCATCTGTATGAACATGGAAATATCTACACCGCCATCTGTATGAACATGGAAATATCTACACCGCTATCTGTATGAACATGGAAATATCTTCACCGCCATCTGTTTTAACATGGATATGTCTACACAGCCATCCGGATGAACATGGAAATATCTACACCGCTGTCTGTATGAACATGGAAATATCTACACCGCTATCTGTGTAAACATGCATACATCTTCACCGCTATCTGTATAAACATGGAAATACCTACACCGCTATCTGTATGAACATGGTAATATCTACACCGCTATCTGTTTGAACATGGAAATATCTAAACCGCTATCTGCATGAAAATAGAAATATCTACACAGGTATCTGCATATACATGGAAATATCTACAAAGCTATCTCTTTACACATGGAAATAGCTACACCGCTATCTCTATAAACATGGAAATATCTACACCGCCATCTGTATGAACATGGAAATATATGCACCGCCATCTGTATGAACATATAAATATCTACACCGCCATCTGTATTAAGATGGAGATATCTACACCGCTATCTGTAAAAACTTGGAAATATCTAAACCGCTATCTGTATAAACATGGAAATATCTACACCACTATCTGTATAAACATGGAAATATCTACACCGCTACCTGTATAAACATGGAAATATCATCACCGCTATCTGTATGAACATGGAAATATCTACACCGCTATCTCTATGAACATGGAAATATCTACACCGCTATCTGTATGAACATGGAAATAGCTACACCGCTATCTGTATGAACATGGAAATATCTACACCGCTTCCTGTATAAACATGGAAATATCAGCACCGCTATCTGTATGAATATGGAAATATCTACAGCGCTATCTGTATGAACTTGGAAATATCTACACCGATATCTGTATGAACATGGGAATATCTTCACCGCAATCTGTATGAACATGGATATATCTACACAGCCGTCTGGATGAACAAGGAAATATCAGCACCGCTGTTTTTATGAACAAGGAAATACCTACACCACTATCTGTGTAAACATGCATACATCTTCACCGCTGTCTTTATAAACATGGAAATATCTACACTGCTATCTGTATGAACATGGAAATATCTACACCGCTATCTGTTTGAACATGGGAGTATCTACACCGCTATCTGCATGAAAATGGAAATAGTTACACAGCTATCTGCATATACATGGAAATATCTACACAGCTATCTCTTTACACATGGAAATAACTACACAGCTATCTCTATAAACATGGTAATATCTACACCGCCATCTGTATGAACATGGAAATATCTGCACCGCCATCTGTATGAACATATAAATATCTACACCGCCATCTGTATTAAGATGGAGATATCTACACCGCTATCTGTATAAACATGGAAATATCTACACCGCTATCTGTAGAAACATGGAAATATCTACACCGCTACCTGTATAAACATGGAAATATCAGCACCGCTATCTGTATGAACATGGAAATATCAGCCCCTCTATCTGTATGAACATGGAAATATCTACACCACTATCTGTATGAACATGGAAATATCTACACCGCTATCTGTATGAACATGGAATTATCTTCACCGCCATCTGTATGAACATGGATATATCTACACAGCCATCTGGATGAACATGGAAATATCTACACCGCTATCTGTATAAACATGGAAATATCTACACCGCTATCTGTATAAACATGGAAATATCTACACCGCTACCTGTATAAACATGGAAATATAAGCACCGCTATCTGTATAAACATGGAAATATCTACACCGCTATCTGTTTGAACATGGAAATAACTACACCGCTATCTGTATGAACATGGAAATAGCTACACCGCTATCTGTATGAACATGGAAATATCTACAGCACTATCTGTATAAACATGGAAATATCTACACCGCTATCTGTATGAACATGGATATATCTACACAGCCATCTGGATGAACATGGAAATATCTACACCGCTATCTGTATGAACATGGAAATATCTACACCGCTATCTGTGTAAACATGCATACATCTTCACCGCTATCTGTATAAACATGGAAATATCTACACCGCTATCTGTATGAACATGGAAATATCTACACCGCTATCTGTTTGAACATGGAAATATCTAAACCGCAATCTGCATGAAAATGGAAATATCTTCAGAGCTATCTGCATATACATGGAAATATCTACACAGCTATCTCTTCACACATGGAAATAACTACACCACTATCTGTATGAACATGGAAATATCTACACCGCCATCTGTATGAACATGGAAATATCTACACCGCCATCTGTATGAACATGGAAATATCTACACCGCTATCTGTATGAACATAGAAATATCTTCACCGCCATCTGTTTTAACATGGATATGTCTACACAGCCATCTGGATGAACATGGAAATATCTACACCGCTGTCTGTATGAACATGGAAATATCTACACCGCTATCTGTGTAAACATGCATACATCTTCACCGCTATCTGTATAAACATGGAAATACCTACACCGCTATCTGTATGAACATGGTAATATCTACACCGCTATCTGTTTGAACATGGAAATATCTAAACCGCTATCTGCATGAAAATAGAAATATCTACACAGGTATCTGCATATACATGGAAATATCTACAAAGCTATCTCTTTACACATGGAAATAACTACACCGCTATCTCTATAAACATGGAAATATCTACACCGCCATCTGTATGAACATGGAAATATATGCACCGCCATCTGTATGAACATATAAATATCTACACCGCCATCTGTATTAAGATGGAGATATCTACACCGCTATCTGTAAAAACTTGGAAATATCTAAACCGCTATCTGTATAAACATGGAAATATCTACACCACTATCTGTATGAACATGGATATATCTACACAGCCATCTGGATGAACATGGGAATATCTACATCGCTATCTGTATGAACATGGAAATACATACACCGCTATCTGTATGAACATGGAAATATCTACACCGCCATCTGTATGAACATGGAAATATCTACACAGCCATCTGGATGAACATGGAAATGTCTACACCGCTATCTGTATGAACATGGATGTATCTACACAGCCATCTGGATGAACATGGAAATATCTACAATGCTATCTGTGTAAACATGCATACATCTTCACCGCTATCTGTATAAACATGGAAATATCTACACCGCTATCTGTATGAACATGGAAATATCTACACCGCTATCTGTTTGAACATGGAAATATCTAAACCGCTATCAGCATGAAAATGGAAATACCTACACAGCTATCTGCATACACATGGAAATATCTACATAGCTATCTCTTTGCACATGGAAATAACTACACCGCTATCTGTATGAACATGGAAATATCTACACCGCTATCTGTATGAACATGGAATTATCTTCACCGCCATCTGTATGAACATGGATATATCTACATAGCCATCTGGATGAACATGGAAATATCTACACCGCTATCTGTATAAACATGGAAATATCTACACCGCTATCTGTATAAACATGGAAATATCTACACCGCTACCTGTATAAACATGGAAATATAAGCACCGCTATCTGTATAAACATGGAAATATCTACACCGCTATCTGTTTGAACATGGAAATAACTACACCGCTATCTGTATGAACATGGAAATAGCTACACCGCTATCTGTATGAACATGGAAATATCTACAGCACTATCTGTATGAACATGGAAATATCTACACCGCTATCTGTATGAACATGGGTATATCTACACAGCCATCTGGATGAACATGGAAATATCTACACCGCTATCTGTATGAACATGGAAATATCTACACCGCTATCTGTGTAAACATGCATACATCTTCACCGCTATCTGTATAAACATGGAAATATCTACACCGCTATCTGTATGAACATGGAAATATCTACACCGCTATCTGTTTGAACATGGAAATATCTAAACCGCAATCTGCATGAAAATGGAAATATCTTCAGAGCTATCTGCATATACATGGAAATATCTACACAGCTATCTCTTCACACATGGAAATAACTACACCACTATCTGTATGAACATGGAAATATCTACACCGCCATCTGTATGAACATGGAAATATCTACACCGCCATCTGTATGAACATGGAAATATCTACACCGCTATCTGTATGAACATGGAAATATCTTCACCGCCATCTGTTTTAACATGGATATGTCTACACAGCCATCCGGATGAACATGGAAATATCTACACCGCTGTCTGTATGAACATGGAAATATCTACACCGCTATCTGTGTAAACATGCATACATCTTCACCGCTATCTGTATAAACATGGAAATACCTACACCGCTATCTGTATGAACATGGTAATATCTACACCGCTATCTGTTTGAACATGGAAATATCTAAACCGCTATCTGCATGAAAATAGAAATATCTACACAGGTATCTGCATATACATGGAAATATCTACAAAGCTATCTCTTTACACATGGAAATAGCTACACCGCTATCTCTATAAACATGGAAATATCTACACCGCCATCTGTATGAACATGGAAATATATGCACCGCCATCTGTATGAACATATAAATATCTACACCGCCATCTGTATTAAGATGGAGATATCTACACCGCTATCTGTAAAAACTTGGAAATATCTAAACCGCTATCTGTATAAACATGGAAATATCTACACCACTATCTGTATAAACATGGAAATATCTACACCGCTACCTGTATAAACATGGAAATATCATCACCGCTATCTGTATGAACATGGAAATATCTACACCGCTATCTCTATGAACATGGAAATATCTACACCGCTATCTGTATGAACATGGAAATAGCTACACCGCTATCTGTATGAACATGGAAATATCTACACCGCTTCCTGTATAAACATGGAAATATCAGCACCGCTATCTGTATGAATATGGAAATATCTACAGCGCTATCTGTATGAACTTGGAAATATCTACACCGATATCTGTATGAACATGGGAATATCTTCACCGCAATCTGTATGAACATGGATATATCTACACAGCCGTCTGGATGAACAAGGAAATATCAGCACCGCTGTTTTTATGAACAAGGAAATACCTACACCACTATCTGTGTAAACATGCATACATCTTCACCGCTGTCTTTATAAACATGGAAATATCTACACTGCTATCTGTATGAACATGGAAATATCTACACCGCTATCTGTTTGAACATGGGAGTATCTACACCGCTATCTGCATGAAAATGGAAATAGTTACACAGCTATCTGCATATACATGGAAATATCTACACAGCTATCTCTTTACACATGGAAATAACTACACAGCTATCTCTATAAACATGGTAATATCTACACCGCCATCTGTATGAACATGGAAATATCTGCACCGCCATCTGTATGAACATATAAATATCTACACCGCCATCTGTATTAAGATGGAGATATCTACACCGCTATCTGTATAAACATGGAAATATCTACACCGCTATCTGTAGAAACATGGAAATATCTACACCGCTACCTGTATAAACATGGAAATATCAGCACCGCTATCTGTATGAACATGGAAATATCAGCCCCTCTATCTGTATGAACATGGAAATATCTACACCACTATCTGTATGAACATGGAAATATCTACACCGCTATCTGTATGAACATGGAATTATCTTCACCGCCATCTGTATGAACATGGATATATCTACACAGCCATCTGGATGAACATGGAAATATCTACACCGCTATCTGTATAAACATGGAAATATCTACACCGCTATCTGTATAAACATGGAAATATCTACACCGCTACCTGTATAAACATGGAAATATAAGCACCGCTATCTGTATAAACATGGAAATATCTACACCGCTATCTGTTTGAACATGGAAATAACTACACCGCTATCTGTATGAACATGGAAATAGCTACACCGCTATCTGTATGAACATGGAAATATCTACAGCACTATCTGTATAAACATGGAAATATCTACACCGCTATCTGTATGAACATGGATATATCTACACAGCCATCTGGATGAACATGGAAATATCTACACCGCTATCTGTATGAACATGGAAATATCTACACCGCTATCTGTGTAAACATGCATACATCTTCACCGCTATCTGTATAAACATGGAAATATCTACACCGCTATCTGTATGAACATGGAAATATCTACACCGCTATCTGTTTGAACATGGAAATATCTAAACCGCAATCTGCATGAAAATGGAAATATCTTCAGAGCTATCTGCATATACATGGAAATATCTACACAGCTATCTCTTCACACATGGAAATAACTACACCACTATCTGTATGAACATGGAAATATCTACACCGCCATCTGTATGAACATGGAAATATCTACACCGCCATCTGTATGAACATGGAAATATCTACACCGCTATCTGTATGAACATAGAAATATCTTCACCGCCATCTGTTTTAACATGGATATGTCTACACAGCCATCTGGATGAACATGGAAATATCTACACCGCTGTCTGTATGAACATGGAAATATCTACACCGCTATCTGTGTAAACATGCATACATCTTCACCGCTATCTGTATAAACATGGAAATACCTACACCGCTATCTGTATGAACATGGTAATATCTACACCGCTATCTGTTTGAACATGGAAATATCTAAACCGCTATCTGCATGAAAATAGAAATATCTACACAGGTATCTGCATATACATGGAAATATCTACAAAGCTATCTCTTTACACATGGAAATAACTACACCGCTATCTCTATAAACATGGAAATATCTACACCGCCATCTGTATGAACATGGAAATATATGCACCGCCATCTGTATGAACATATAAATATCTACACCGCCATCTGTATTAAGATGGAGATATCTACACCGCTATCTGTAAAAACTTGGAAATATCTAAACCGCTATCTGTATAAACATGGAAATATCTACACCACTATCTGTATAAACATGGAAATATCTACACCGCTATCTCTATGAACATGGAAATATCTACACCGCTATCTGTATGAACATGGAAATAGCTACACCGCTATCTGTATGAACATGGAAATATCTACACCGCTTCCTGTATAAACATGGAAATATCAGCACCGCTATCTGTATGAAAATGGAAATATCTACAGCGCTATCTGTATGAACTTGGAAATATCTACACCGATATCTGTATGAACATGGGAATATCTTCACCGCAATCTGTATGAACATGGATATATCTACACAGCCGTCTGGATGAACAAGGATATATCAGCACCGCTGTTTTTATGAACAAGGAAATACCTACACCACTATCTGTATAAACATGCATACATCTTCACCGCTGTCTTTATAAACATGGAAATATCTACACTGCTATCTGTATGAACATGGAAATATCTACACCGCTATCTGTTTGAACATGGGAGTATCTACACCGCTATCTGCATGAAAATGGAAATAGTTACACAGCTATCTGCATATACATGGAAATATCTACACAGCTATCTCTTTACACATGGAAATAACTACACAGCTATCTCTATAAACATGGTAATATCTACACCGCCATCTGTATGAACATGGAAATATCTGCACCGCCATCTGTATGAACATATAAATATCTACACCGCCATCTGTATTAAGATGGAGATATCTACACCGCTATCTGTATAAACATGGAAATATCTACACCGCTATTTGTATAAACACGGAAATATCTACACTGCTATCTGTATAAACATGGAAATATCAACACCGCTACCTGTATAAACATGGAAATATCAGCACCGCAATCTGTAGGAACATGGAAATATCTAAACCGCTATCTGTATGAACATGGAAATATCTACTCCACTATTTGTATGAACATAGAAATAGCTACACAGCCATCTGGATGAACATGGAAATATCTACACCGCTATCTGTATGAACATGGATATATCTACACAGCCATCTGGATGAACATGGGAATATCTACATCGCTATCTGTATGAACATGGAAATACATACACCGCTATCTGTATGAACATGGAAATATCTACACCGCTATCTGTATGAACATGGAAATATCTACATAGCCATCTGGTTGAACATGGAAATGTCTACACCGCTATCTGTATGAACATGGATGTATCTACACAGCCATCTGGATGAACATGGAAATATCTACAATGCTATCTGTGTAAACATGCATACATCTTCACCGCTGTCTGTATAAACATGGAAATATCTACACCGCTATCTTTATGAACATGGTAATATCTACACCGCTAACTGTTTGAACAGGGAAATATATACACCGCTATCTGCATGAAAATGGAAATATCTACACAGCAATCTGCATATACATGGAAATATCTACACAGCTATCTCTTTACACATGGAAATAACTACACCGCTATCTCTATAAACATGGAAATATCTACAACACCATCTGTATGAACATGGAAATATCTGCACCGCCATCTGTATGAACATATAAATATCTCCACCGCCATCTGTATTAAGAAGGAGATATCTACACCGCTATCTGTATAAACATGGAAATATCTACACCGCTATCTGTATGAACATGGAAATATCTACACCGCTATCTGTATAAACACGGAAACATGTACACCGCTACCTGTATAAACATGGAAGTATCAGCACCGCTATCGGTATGAACATGACAATATCTACACGGCTATCTGTGTGAACATGGAAATATCTACACCGCTATCTGTATGAACATGGAAATATCATCACCGCCATTTGTATGAACATGGATATATCTACACAGCCATATGGATCAACATGGAAATATCTACACCGCTATCTGCATGAACATGGAAATAGCTACACCGCTATCTGTATGAACATGGAAATATTTACACCGCCATGTGTATGAACATGGAAATATCTGCACCGCCATCTGTATGAACATATAAATATCTACACTGCCATCTGTATTAAGATGGAGTTATCTACACCGCTATCTGTATAAACTTGGAAATATCTACACCGCTATCTGTATAAAAATGGAAATATCTACACCGCTATCTGTATAAACATGGAAATATCCACACCGCTACCTGTATAAACATGGAAATATAAGCACCGCTATCTGTACGAACATGGAAATATCTACACCGCTATCTGAACATGGAAATATCTAAACTGCTGTCTGTGTAAACATGCATACATCTTCACCGCTATCTGTATAAACATGGAAATATCTACACCGCTATCTGTATGAACATGGAAATATCTACACCGCTATCTGTTTGAACATGGAAATATCTAAACCGCTATCTGCATGAAAATGGAAATATCTACACAGCTATCTGCATATACATGGAAATATCTACACCGCTATCTCTTTACACATGGAAATATCTACACCACTATATGTATGAACATGGAAATATCTACACCGCCATCTGTATGAACATGGAAATATCTGCACGGACATCTGTGTGAACATATAAATATCTACACCGCCATCTGCATTTAGATGGACATATCTACACCGCTATCTGTATAAACATGGAAATATCTACACCGCTATCTGTATGAGCATGGAAATATCTACACCGCTACCTTTATAAACATGGAAATATCAGCACCGCTATCTGTATGAACATGGAAATATCAGCCCCTCTATCTGTATGAACATGGAAATATCTACACCACTATCTGTATGAACATGGAAATATCTACCCCGCTATCTGTATGAACATGGAATTATGTTCACTGCCATCTGTATGAACATGGATATGTCTACACAGCCATCTGGATGAACATGGAAATACCTACACCGCTATCTGTATGAACATGGAAATAGCTACACCGCTATCTGTATGAACATGGAAATATCTAAACCAATATCTGTATGAACATGGAAATATCTACACCGCTATCTGTACGAATATGGAAATATCTTCACCGCCATCTGTATGAAGATGGATATATCTACACAGCCATCAGGATGAACATGGAAATATCTATACCGCTATCTGTATGAACATGGAAATATCTACAACGCTATCTGTGTAAACATGCAAACACCTTCACCGCTATCTGTATAAACATGGAAATATCTACACCGCTATCTGTATGAACATGGAAATATCTACACCGCTATCTGTTTGAACATGGAAATATCTTCACCACTATCTGCATGAAAATGGAAATATCTACACAGCTATCTGCATATACATGGAAATATCTACAAAGCTATCTCTTTACACATGGAAATAACTACACCACTATCTCTATAAACATGGAAATATCTACACGGCCATCTGTATGAACATGGAAATATCTGCACCGCCATCTGTATGAACATATAAATATCTACACCGCCATCTGTATTAAGATGGAGATATCTACACCGCTATCTGTATAAACATGGAAATATCTACACCGCTAACTGTATAAACATGGAAATATCTACACCGCTAACTGTATAAACATGGAAATATCTACACCGCTACCTTTATAAACATGGACATATAAGCACCGCTATCTGTATGAACATGGAAATATCTACACCGCTATCTGTACGAACATGGAAATATCTACACCGCTATCTGTATAAACATGGAAATAGCTGCACCGCTATCTGTATGAACATGGAAATATCTACAGCACTATCTGTATGAACATGGAAATACCTACACCCCTATCTGTATGAACATGGATATATCTACACAGCCATCTGGATGAATATGGAAATATCTACACCGCTATCTGTGTAAACATGCATACTTTTTCACCGCTATCTGTATAAACATGGAAATATCTACACCGCTATCTGTATGAACATGGAAATATCTACACCACTATCTGTTTGAACATGGAAATATCTAAACCGATATCTGCATGAAAATGGAAATATCTACACAGCTATCTGCATATACATGGAAATATCTACAAAGCTATCTCTTTACACATGGAAATAACTACACCGCTATCTCTATAAACATGGAAATATCTACACCGCCATCTGTATGAACATGGAAATTTCTGCACCGCCATCTGTATGAACATATAAATATCTACACCGCCATCTGTATGAACATGGAAATATCTACACCACTATCTGTATGAACATGGAAATATCTACACCGCCATCTGTATGAACATGGAAATATCTACACCGCAATCTGTATGAACATGGAAATATCTTCATCGCCATCTGTATGAACACGGATATATCCACACAGCCATCTGGATGAACATGGAAATATCTACACCGCTATCTGCATGAATATGGAAATATCTACACCGCTATCTGTATGAACATGGAAATATCTTCACCGCCATCTGTATGAACATGGATATATCTACACAGCCATAGGGATGAACATGGAAATAACTACACCGCTATCTGCATGAACATGGATATAGCTACACCGCTATCTGTATGAACATGGAAATAGCTACACCGCCGTCTGTATGAACATGGAAATATCTGCACCGCCATCTGTATGAACATATAAATATCTACACCGCCATCCGTATTAAGATGGAGATATCTACACCGCTATCTGTATAAACCTGGAAATATCTACACCGCTATCTTCATAAAAATGGAAATATCCACACCGCTATCTGTATCAACATGGAAATATCCACACCGCTGACTGTATAAACATGGAAATATCAGCACCGCTATGTGTATGAACATGGAAATATCTACACCGCTATCTGTACGAACATGGAAATATCTACACCGCTATCTGTAAGAACATGGAAATAGATACACCGCTATCTGTATGAACATGGAAATATCTACACCACTATCTGTATGAACATGGAAATATCTACACCGCTATCTGTATGAACATGGATATATCTACACAGCCATCTGGATGAATATGGAAATATCTACACCGCTATCTGTATGAACATGGAAATATCTACACCGCTATCTGTGTAAACATGCATACATCTTCACCGCTATCTGTATAAACATGGAAATATCTACACCGCTATCTGTATGAACATGGAAATATCTACACCGCTATCTGTTTGAACATGGAAATATCTAAACCGCTATCTGCATGAAAATGGAAATATCTAAACAGCTATCTGCATACACATGGAAATATCTACATAGCTATCTCTTTGCACATGGAAATAACTACACCGCTATCTGTATGAACATGGAAATATCAACACCGCCATCTGTATGAACATGGAAATATCTGCACGGCCATCTGTATGAACATATAAATATCTACACTGCCATCTGTATTAAGATGGAGATATCTACACCGCTATCTGTATAAACAAGGAAATATCTACACCGCTATCTGTATAAACATGGAAATATCTACACTGCTACCTGTATAAACATGGAAATATCAGCACCGCTAACTGTATGAACATGGAAATATCAGCCCCTCTATCTGTATGAACATGGAAATATCTTCACCACTATCTGTATGAACATGGAAATATCTACACCGCTATCTGTATGAACATGGAATTATCTTAACCGCCAACGGTATGAACATGGATATATCTACACAGCCATCTGGATGAACATGGAAATATCTACACCGCTATCTGTATGAACATGGAAATATCTACACCGCTATCTGTATGAACATGGAAATAACTTCACCGCCATCTGTAAGAATATGGATATATCTACACAGCCATAGGGATGAACATGGAAATAACTACACCGCTATCTGCATGAACATGGATATAGCTACACCGCTATCTGTATGAACATGGAAATAGCTACACCGCCGTCTGTATGAACATGGAAATATCTGCACCGCCATCTGTATGAACATATAAATATCTACACCGCCATCCGTATTAAGATGGAGATATCTACACCGCTATCTGTATAAACCTGGAAATATCTACACCGCTATCTTCATAAAAATGGAAATATCCACACCGCTATCTGTATCAACATGGAAATATCCACACCGCTGACTGTATAAACATGGAAATATCAGCACCGCTATCTGTATGAACATGGAAATATCTACACCGCTATCTGTACGAACATGGAAATATCTACACCGCTATCTGTAAGAACATGGAAATAGATACACCGCTATCTGTATGAACATGGAAATATCTACACCACTATCTGTATGAACATGGAAATATCTACACCGCTATCTGTATGAACATGGATATATATACACAGCCATCTGGATGAATATGGAAATATCTACACCGCTATCTGTATGAACATGGAAATATCTACACCGCTATCTGTGCAAACATGCATACATCTTCACCGCTATCAGTATAAACATGGAAATATCTACACCGCTATCTGTATGAACATGGAAATATCTACACTGCTATCTGTTTGAACATGGAAATATCTAAACCGCTATCTGCATGAAAATGGAAATATCTACACAGCTATCTGCATACACAGGAAATATCGACATAGCTATCTCTTTGCACATGGAAATAACTACACCGCTATCTGTATGAACATGGAAATATCTACACCGCCATCTGTATGAACATGGAAATATCTGCATGGCCATCTGTATGAACATATAAATATCTACACTGCCATCTGTATTAAGATGGAGATATCTACACCGCTATCTGTATAAACAAGGAAATATCTACACCGCTATCTGTATAAACATGGAAATATCTACACCGCTACCTGTATAAACATGGAAATATCAGAACCGCTAACTGTATGAACATGGAAATATCAGCCCCTCTATCTGTATGAACATGGAAATATCTACACCACTAACTGTATGAACATGGAAATATCTACACCGCTATCTGTATGAACATGGAATTATCTTAACCGCCAACGGTATGAACATAGATATATCTACACAGACATCTGGATGAACATGGAAATATCTACACCGCTATCTGTATAAACATGGAAATAACTACACCGCTATCTGTATAAACATGGAAATATCTACAACGCTATCTGTTTGAACATGGAAATATCTACACCGCTATCTGTATGAACATGGAAATAGCTACACCTCTGTCTGCATGAAAATGGAAATATCTTCACAGCTATCTGCATATACATGGAAATATCTACACAGCTATCTCTTCACACATGGAAATAACTACACCGCTATCTGTATGAACATGGAAATATCTACACCGCCATCTGTATGAACATGGAAATATCTACACCACTATCTGTGTGAACATGGAAATATCTACAACGCTATCCATATGAACACGGAAATATCTACACCGCTATCTGTATGAACATGGAAATATCTTCACCGCCATCTGTATGAACATGGATATATCTACACAGCCATATGGATGAACATGGAAATATCTACACCGCCATCTGTATGAACATGGAAATATCTGCACGGCCATCTGTATGAACATATAAATATCTAGACCGCCATGTGTATTAAGATGGAGATATCTACACCGCTATCTGTATAAACATGAAAATATCTACACCGCTATCTGTATAAACATGGAAATGTCTACACCGCTATCTGTATAAACTTGGAAATATCTACACTGCTACCTGTATAAACATGGAAATATCAGCACCGCTATGTGTATGAACATGGAAATATCAGCCCCTCTATCTGTATGAACATGGAAATATCTACACCACTATCTGTATGAACATGGAAATATCTACACCGCTATATGTATGAACATGGAAATATCTTCACCGCCATCTGTATGAACATGGATATATCTACACAGCCATCTGGATGAACATGGAAATATCTACACAGCTATCTGTTTGAACATGGAAATATCTACACCGCTATCTGCATGAAAATGGAAATATCTACACAGCTATCTGCATATACATGGAAATATCTACAAAGCTATCTCTTTACACATGGAAATAACTACACCACTATCTCTACAAACATGGAAATATCAACACCGCCATCTGTATAAACATGGAAATATCTGCACCGCCATCTGTATGAACATATAAATATCTACACCGCAATCTGTATTAAGATGGAGATATCTACACCGCTATCTGTATAAACATGGAAATATCTACACCGCTATCTGTATAAACATGGAAATATAAGCACCGCTATCTGTATGAACATGGAAATATCTACACCGCTATCTGTACGAACATGGAAATATCTACACCGCTATCTGTATGAACATGGAAATATCTGCACCGCTATCTGTATGAACATGGAAATATCTACAGCACTATCTGTATGAACATGGAAATATCTACACCGTTATCTGTATGAACATGGATATATCTACACAGCCATCTGGATGAACATGGAAATATCTACACCGCTATCTGTATAAACATGGAAATATCTACACCGCTATCTGTGTAAACATGCATACATCTTCGCCGCTATCTGTATAAACATGGATATATCTACAAAGCTATCTGTATGAACATGGAAATATCTACACCGCTATCTGTTTGAACATGGAAATATCTAAACCGCTATCTGCATGAAAATGGAAATATCTACACAGCTATCTGCATATACATGGAAATATCTACACAGCTATCTCTTTACACATGGAAATAACTACACCGCTATCTGTATGAACATGGATATATCTACACCGCCATCTGTATGAACATGGAAATATCTGCATGGCCATCTGTATGAACATATAAATATCTACACCGCCATCTGTATTAAGATAGAGATATCTACACCGCTATCTGTATAAACATGGAAATATCTACACCACTATCTGTATAAACATGGAAATGTCTACACCACTATCTGTATAAACCTGGAAATATCTACTCCGCTACCTGTATAAACATGGAAATATCAGCACCGCTATCTGTATGAACATGGAAATATCTTTACCGCCATCTGTATGAACATGGAAATATCTACACCGCCATCTGTATGAACATGGAAATATCTTCACCGCCATCTGTATGAACATGGATATCTCTACACAGCCATCTGGATTAACATGGAAATATCTACACCGCTATCTCCATGAACATGGAAATAGCTATACCGCCATCTGTATGAACATGCAAATATGTACACCGCCATCTGTATGAACATGGAAATATCTGCACCGCCATCTGTATGAACATGTAAACAACTACACCGCCATCTGTATTAAGATGGAGATATCTACACCGCTATCTGTATAAACCTGGAAATATCTACACCGCTATCTGTATAAACATGGAAATATCTACACCGCTATCTGTATAAACATGGAAATATCTGCACCGCTACCTGTATAAACATGGAAATATCAGCACCGCTATCTGTATGAACATTTAAATATCTACACCGCTATCTGTACGAACATGGAAATATCTACACCGCTATCTGTATGAACATGGAAATAGCTACACCGCTATCTGTATGAACATGGAAATATCTACACCACTATCTTTATGAACATGGAATTATCTACACCGCTATCTCTATGAACATGGATATATCTACACAGCCATCTGGATGAACATGGAAATATCTACACCGCTATCTCTATGAACATGGAAATATCTACACCGCTATCTGTGTAAACATGCATACATCTTCACCGCTATCTGTATAAACATGGAAATATCTACACCGCTATCTGTATGAACATGGAAATATCTACACCGCTATCTGTTTGAACATGGAAATATCTAAACCGCTATCTGCATGAAAATGGAAATATCTACACTGCTATCTGCATATACATGGAAATATCTACACAGCTATCTCTTTACACATGGAAATAACTACACCGCTATCTGTATGAACATGGAAATATCTACACAGCCATCTGTATGAACATGGAAATATCTGCACGGCCATCTGTATGAACATATAAATATCTACACCGCCATCTGTATTAAGATGGAGAAATCTACACCGCTATCTGTATAAACATGGAAATATCTACACCGCTATCTGTATAAACATGGAAATATCTACACCGCTATCTGTATAAACATGGAAATATCTACACCGCTACCTGTATAAACATGGAAATATCAGCACCGCTATCTGTATGAACATGGAAATATTAGCCCCTCTATCTGTGAACATGGAAATATCTACACCACTATCTGTATGAACATGGAAATATCTACACCGCTATCTGTATGAGCATGGAAATATCTTCACCGCCATCTGTATGAACATGGATATATCTACAAAGCCATCTGGATGAACATGGAAATATCTACACCGCTATCTGTATGAACATGGAAATAGCTACACCGCTATCTGTATGAACATGGAAATATCTACACCACTATCTGTATGAACATGGAAATATCTACACCGCTATCTGTATAAACATGGAAATATCTACACCGCTATCTGTATAAACATGGAAATATCTACACCGCTACCTGTATAAACATGGAAATATCAGCACCGCTATCTGTATGAACATGGAAATATCAGCCCCTCTATCTGTGAACATGGAAATATCTACACCACTATCTGTATGAACATGGAAATATCTACACCGCTATCTGTATGAGCATGGAAATATCTTCACCGCCATCTGTATGAACATGGATATATCTACAAAGCCATCTGGATGAACATGGAAATATCTACACCGCTATCTGTATGAACATGGAAATAGCTACACCGCTATCTGTATGAACATGGAAATATCTACACCACTATCTGTATGAACATGGAAATATCTACACCGCTATCTGTATAAACATGGAAATATCTGCACCGCTATCGGTATAAACATCCGTATTTGCTCTTAATTTATACCCAACGATGGGATGTTTCATATGATAAAAAGACCAAATACAGAATTAGTCTATATTTGGTCTGGCAATTGATCTCTGCAATAATCAAACCTCAAAGACAATCAAACCTGAAATCTAAGCTACTTATTATATAGCTTGGTTTTTAGGTTGCACGTTGCTGTGTATGCTGGCTTCATAGAAAATGCAAGTAGCAATGGCCATTTTTTAATAGTCATTAGCCTTGAAGCTCTCCTAGTTTTGAATCACATAGAAATAGAAATCAAATCTCACTAGATTTTTTTTTTTGAAACAGGGTCTGGCTTGGTTGCCCAGGCTGAAGAGCAGGGCATGATCTTGGCTCACACCTCTGCCTCTCGGACTCAAGCCATCCTCCCACCTCAGCCTTGGAGTAGCTGGGACCACAGGCATGTGCCACCATATCCAGCTAATATTTTTATTTTTGTACCAATGGGGTTTGTCATCTTTCCCAGGCAGGCCTCAAACTCCAAGACTCAAGCAATCCACCTGCCTTGAATTCCCAAAGTACTGGGTTTACAGGCGACAGCCACTACGCCCAGCAACTAAACTTCTAAAAATCAATTTTACATAAAATTATCTAAGCGTGCAAGGAAAGATAAGAAGCCTAAGGAACCAGTGAGTTGAAGAATAAATGCAGTTTAAATCATACATGTAAACAACATGATGTGCTGTGGTAGGAATCATCTAACATGCTTTAAAGCATGAGTAAAAGGTCTTTACTTAGAAAACTGGATCTTAGTTTAGGATATCTTTAGATAAGAGTATGAAAAGTCATATCATATTGATAAGTAAAGTGCTTCCTTTGGCTAATTTTAAGGATAGGACATTTATTTTCATATAATTCATAGGAATCTTAGACTTAAAAATAAAATTTCCCTTCTCAAATCCTTACTTTCATACATTTTTTGCATTTCTTTCACTTTTGTGTTAATGGCCTATGTCTCAACATACTCTATTAAGCCTTCTGGAAACACATACTTTGTTTCCAGCCTCTTCAGAGAACCATCACTCCAATTCCTAGGCTTCTGAAGAAGCAGACCCAAGCTTATAGTTATTACATATTTCCAAATCTAGGTGACCAACAAAAATTGATACTTTTCCCATCATACCTTTAAGTTAATAATCAGGTGTATGCTGAGAGGTAAAGACCCAAGAGTGTTGGTTGTCTAATTGTGCAGCTGTATAAACAAATCTTAATGCTTGAAAATATTCAAAGGTTATTCTCACGTTGATTGTTGGTAACTATGTGTAACAACATGAAAAGAAAAAAAAATCAAAGAATTACGTCTGAGGATAATACACAATCTCTAAGGGTAAGAAGAGCAACAAAAATTCTGCTTCAATTACCACTGAAATAATATATTTATCCTGTAAAATCTATGGTGGCTGGTTGTAAAAATTAGGCATTAGCAAACTGATAAAGACTTTTTAATGAAAACATTATGAAACATAGTTTTTAAAAAGTTAAATACACCCACACCAGTTTTTCACATTCTTTGGGCTGCTTTAATGCTGCCATTAAATAATTGATTTAGTTGTGACATAGATCCTATGTTCCATGGAGTCTACCATTCATAAAGATGCAATGTAAGGTAACAAAAATATAAATTATGTGTGTGGGGGGGGAGAAGTCAAGAGTATTTTTATGTGACAGAAGTTAAGTTGTTATCAGTGTAAAATAGTCTGTTACAAATACAGGACTCTGTATGTTAGTTTCACTAACCAGAAAGAAAGAAATTACAGCAGATACACACACACACACCAAAAAAGGGAAAAGAAACAAAGCTTAGCACCACAGAAAACCACCAAACTAGAGGGATAAACAATAAGAAAGGAAGAAGTGAACAAGTAATCTAAAAAACACCTAATGAAATGGTAGAAGGAAGTCCTAATTTATCAATAATAAACTTGAATAGAAGTGGATTAAACTCTACTTAAAAGATATAAAGTGGATGAATGGATTCAGATAGCAAAACCCACCTATATGCTGCCTACATGATACTTACCTCACTATTAAAGACAAATAGACTGAAAGTGAAGAGATGGAAAAATATATTTTATGCAAACAAATGAAAAGCAAGCAGGAGTAGCCACAGTCATGTCATATTTTAAAAGGCTTTAAATAAAAAAACTATATAAAAAAAGAATGTCACTGTATAATGAAATGATAAAAGGCCCAATTCAATACGAGGACATAACATATATATTACTTAGGTGTAACTATATATGTACCCAACACCAGAACAACCAGATATATAAAGCAAATATTAGATTTAAAGGTAGAGATAGACTGCAATACAATATTAGTAGGAAATTTCAACACTCCACTTTAAAAATGGACAGATTCTATGAAGAGAAAATCAACCAAAAAATGACAGACTCAAACTATACCATAGACCAAATGGACCTAGCAGGTAAAGAAGATCTCACCTGATATGGTTTGGCTGTATATCCCCACCCAAATCTCATCTTGATTATAGCTCCCATAATTCATACATGTTGTGGGAGGGAACCAGTGGGAGATAATTGAATCATGGGGGCGGTTCCCCCATACTGTTCTTGTGGTAGTGAATACGTCTAACAAGATCTGATGGTTTTATAAGGGGGAACCCTTTCACTTGGTTCTCAATTCTATTTTGTTTGCTACCATGTAAGATGTGTCTTTCGCCTTCCATCATGATTGGGAGACCTCCCCAGCCACGTGGAACTATGAGTCCACTAAACCTCTTTTTCTCTGTAAATTACCCAGTCTCGGGTATGTCTTTATCAGCAGTATGAAAACAGACTAATACATCATCCAACAGCTGCAGAATACAAATTATTCTCAACTGTACACCAAACATTCTCTAGGACCAATCATACATTATGACACATAATAAGTCTTAACAAACTTAAGAAGACAGATATCATATGAAGTATCTTTTCTGATTACAGGGATATAAAGTCAGAAATCAACAACAGGAAAGCCCTTGGAAATTTTATAAAAACATGGAAATTAAATAGCACGCACCCAAGAAATCAATAGGTCTCATTAAGACATTAATAGGAAAATTTCAAAAGTCACTGAGACAAGTAAGAATGAAAATCCAACATACCCAAACCTATGGAACGTAGCAAAAGCAGTTCTAAGAGGGAAATTTATAGCAATAAAAGCCTACACCAAAAAAGAAGAAAGATTTTCAAATCACAAAGCAAAATTATACACTTCAAGTAACTAGAACATCAAAAACAAACTAAACCCAAAATTGGTAGAAGGAAGGAAATAATAAAGCTCACAGCAGATATAAATGAAACAGACACTAAAAAATATTTCAAAAGATAAATAAGACAAAGTGTAAAGGTAAAACTGACAAACCTTTAGCTAAACTAAGACAAAAGGAGAGAAAATTCAAATAAATAAAAGATGAAAAAGGAGACATTACAACTGATACACCACAGAAATAGAAGGGATTGTAAGACATTACTCATAACTATATGCCAACAAATTTGATAATGTAGAATAAAATGAATAAATTTCTGCACACATACAACTACCCAGATTAAATTGTGAGGAAATATAACATCTGAACACATCAATAATGAGTTTGGAAATTGAATCAATAATAAAACATCTTCCATCAAAACAACAACAACAACAACCAACACCCAGGACCTGATGTCTTCACTGCTGAATTCTACCAAACAGTTAAAGAATAACTACCAATTCTCCACAAACTTTTCCACAAAAGTAATGAGGAAGGAATACTTCCATACTCATCTTATGAGGCTCGCAACATCCTGATTCTAAAACCAGACAAAGACACGCACAAAATGAAAATAACAGGCCAATATTCCTGAAGAACATAGATACAAAAATTCTCAACAAGATACAAGTGAACTGACTTCGACAGCACACTAAAAAGAGTATTCACTATAATCAAGTGGGGTTCATCCCAGGGATGAAAGGATGGCTTAACATGCACAAATCAGTAAATATGATACACCACCACAATAGAAAGAAGAACAAAAACCATGTGATCATTTCAACAGATGCAAAAAGAACACTTGACAAAAGTCAACATTCCTTTATGATAAAAACTGTCAAGAAAGTAGGTATAGGAGTGTACCTCAACGCAGTAAAGGCCATATGTGACAAACCCACAGCTAACATCTTATTTATGGTGAATAGTTAAATGCTTTTCCTCTATGATATGGAGGAAGACAAGGATGTCAACTTCTACCACTTCTATTTAGCATAGTACTGGAGGTCAGAGCCAGAGCAATTAGACAAAAGAAATAAATAAGAGGGATCCAAACTGGAAAGAAGGAAGTCAGATTGTTTCTGTTTGTAGAAAATGTGATCTCACATACATATGTATACATCTATATATATGATCATATAGATATATATGATCTCTCTCTCTTTAGGGTTCTTTCTATATATACTTATATAGAGTGAGAACCCTAAAGACTTGACCAAAAACTACTAGAAATCATAAATAAATTCAGTAAAGTTGTAGTATACAAAATCAACACAGAAAATTCAGTGGTGTTTCTATACACTAATAGTGAACTATCTGAAAAAGTCATCAAGAAAGGAATTCCATTTACAATAGCTACCAAGAAATCTGCAGATAAATTTAATCAAGGTCGTGAAAGATCTCTACAATGAAAACTATAACACACTGATGGAAAAATTTACGATCCACAAAAAATGGACACTATATACTCATGGAATGGAAGAACTGATACTATTGAAATGACCATACTAACAAAATGTCCTACAGATTCAATGCAATCCCTATCAAAATACCAATGAAATTCTTCACAGAAATAGAAAAAAATACCCTAAAATTTGTATGAAACCAGAAAAGACCCCAAATAACCAAAGCAATCCTGTGCAAAAATAACAAAGCTGGAGGCACCACACTACCTGACTTCAAAATATACTACAAAGCCATAGTAAGCAAAACAGCATGGCACTGCCATAAAGCAAACACATAGACCAATGGAAGAGAATATACAGCTCAGAAATAAATTCTCATACCTAAAGTCAACTGATTTTCAAAAAAGGAGTCAAGAGCACACACAGGGGTAAAGACAGTCTCTTCATTAAATGGTACTGAGAAGATTGGATATCTACATGTGGGATAATGAAATTAGACCCCTATCTTTTACCTTATACAAAAATCAACTCAAATGCGATTAAAGACCTAAAGGTAAGATTGAAAACTATGAAAAACTACTAGAAGATAACATGTGGGAAATTCTCTATAACTTTGGGTTCTACAAGGAGTTTTTAAATGAGACGTCAAAAGCACAGGCAACAAAAGCAAAAAGAGATAAATGGGGTTTCATCAAACTAAAATGCTTTTGCACAGCAAAGGAAACTTAACAGAGTGAAAAAACAACTTACAGAATGGGATACAATATTTGCAAACTATACATCTGCTAAGGAGTTAATGCCCAGATTATATAACAAACTTAAACAACTCAACAGCAAAAACATAAATAACTTATTTAAAAATGGGCAAAACTGGGAGGCTGAGGCAGGCGGATTGCCTGAGGTCAGGAGTTTGAGACCAGCCTGACCAATATGGTGAAATCATTTCTCTACTAAAAATACAAAAATTTAGCCAAACATGATGGCGTGTGCCTGTAACCCCAGCTACTCAGCAGGCTGAGGCAGGGGAATTGCTTGAACCAGGGAGATGGAGGTTGCCGTGAGCCCCGATTGCACCACTGCACTCCAGCTTGGGCAAGAGAGCAAGACTCCTTCACAAAAAAAAAAAAAAAAAAGGACAAAATAAACTAAAAGAAATGCCACAAGAGAAAATATAGAAATTGTCAAGACGAATATATAATAAAATCATGTTCAACATCACTAACCATCAGGGAAATGCAAATCAAAACCGCAATGAGATACCAGTTCACCCATTAGAATGGCTATTAGCAAAAAGGTAAAAGATAACAAGAGTTGGCAAGGAAGTGGAGAAAACGGAACACTTACGCACTGTTGATGGGGTTGTAAACTAGTACAACCATTAAGCAAAACTTTATGGAAGTTCGCTAAAAAATAAAAAATAAAAAAAAAAACAATCATTCGATCACATAACCCAGCAATCCCACTACTGGGTATATATCCATAGGAAATGAAATCATTGTGTTTGAAAAATATCTGCACTCTTATGTTTACTGTAGCACTATTTCTAATAATCAGATATGGAATCAACCTATGTGTATAAAAACAAACAAGTGAATTATATATATATAATATATATTATGTATATTATATATAATACATATTATGTATATTATATATAATATATTATGTATAATATATTATATATTAATATATTATTAATATCAATATATTATATATTAATATTAATAATATTAATAAAAAATAATAATTATCAATTAATAATTATTAATAATTATTAATAATTAATAATAATTAATATTGATATTAATATATTATTAATATATAATATATTATATGTATAATATACATTATATATTATGTATATTTTATATATAATACATATTATGTATATTATATACATAATATATATTATGTGTATTATAATATATATAATGTATAATGTATATAATATACGTTATGTATATTATATATAATATACATTATGTATGTTATGTATATTATATATTACATATAATATATATTATTATATATAATTATATATAATTATAATTATAATTATATATAATTTTATGTGTAATTATAATTATGCATAAAATTAATTATAATTATATATAATTTTATGTGTAATTATAATTACACATAAAATTATATATGTATATATATATATATATATATATGGACACACACACAATGAAATACTATTCAGCCATAAAAAAAGAATGAAATTCTGCCAGTTGCAACAACATGGATGACCCTGTAGGATACAATGTTAAGTGAAATAAGCCAGACACAGAAAGCAAATACCGCATGATCTCGCTCATATGTGGAATCTTAAAAAAAAAAATGTTAATAGAGAAGTAGAGTAGAATAGTGGTTACCAAACAGTGAGGAAGAAGTGGGGAGGGCAAAATGGAGATAGATTGGTTAACAGTTATGAAATCACAATTATATAGGAAGAATAAGTTGTAGTGTTCTTTGCAAAGCAGGGTGACTATAGTTAAAAGTAAAGTATTGTATATTACAAAGTATCTAGAAGAAAGGATTTTGAAATTTCTTATTAAAAAGAAATGATGAATGCATGAGGTAATTAATACACTAACTATCCTTATTGGATCATTAGACAACATACATATTCATTGAAACATCAAATTGTATCCTATAAATCTATATAATTACAATGTGAAAATTTTTTAAAAATAAATTAATGAATTAAATAACAATTTTAAAATGTTCTCAATCACCAATGCAAAGTTTAGGAGCTTTGTTCTTGACTCAGCCTTAAGACTGAAAACTAATGTGTTAGAAATATTTGTAGATCCTCTCAATTTTGAAAGAATCCTAGCTAAACTACTGAAATATAAAATATATTCTATGTAATATGCTCTTAGGTATATTCTTAGGTGAACTCTGCTTTTAGATGAAGCTTATAAAAATGAAAAACGTATCTGAAATAAAATTTTAAAGTATTTGGAAAATTACAGCTTAATCTCTTAAAGACAAATTTTCTATACAGTAACCTTTTTATGTGCTTTTGAAATGGGGTATACAATTATTTTCCCTGATGTGAGACAAAATATAGAAAGTTGGCATTTTATCTAAGAAGTTAACTTAGGAAGAAAGAGTGAGAGGCAGAGGAATGAGGGAAGAAAGGAAGGCTGATGATGGGATACCTTATCAAGTTGCCTAATGCTGTATTGGAACCTCATAGGCCTTCTAAGGAGTTTTATTACATAATGCAAGACTCCTCAATCTGGGAGGAGGAAAGGGCTTTATTTTTGAGTGGTCACAGGTTGCCCCATGGGCATAAACTCTACCAAGCTGCTAGGTTACACCTACATGAGCATCCCACCTGCTTAAGTAAGAGCAGCCACAAACTGTGGGCCATTCCAGGTAAGTGTCATATCACACCTGCACCAACTAGTCAAAGCCTGGGTCAAAGCCTGTGCAGAACTGATCGCTACAGCAGAGGCTAAAATAAGAAATGGGGCTAAGAGAGTGAAAAGCAGTGCCCATATGTATCCAAAAACAGGTTGAAGATATCTTTAGGAAGGAACAGATAATTTTTTTTATTCATACAATAACAGATGCATATGAACTCCTCGACTAGTCACCCATTCCTGTCAGCCCTTGGGCTTCATAACTAAATCATTCTTCCTTTGTAATCCAGTCCCACATTTTCAGCTATCTCTATATGTTTATTATCTTAAATATTTCTTTGCTCTATACTCTTCCCCTAGTCTTCAACCAATTTCTTTCTTTATTGTCCCAACCCACAGACTGTTATTTCCACTTCGATGTCCCATAGAAGCTTCAAGGGTTTGAAATACCTAAAAAAACAACTCATCTTTCTCCCTAAAACTCCCTCTCCTTCTCCCACTTCAAAATTTCAACTAATGGCCCCCCCTGTTATTCCCACCAGAATCCTGAATGATCCCTGTTTCTCCTCATTCACTCCATACATGTAAATCTCATTAACGTTACTTTCTAGATATTTCATGAATCCTTTCCATTCATTCTGTACTAGAAAGTGTTCCCAGTTTAGACCCTGGTGGTTGGTGGCCTCTTACCTAGGCGCGCGCTCTCTCTCTCTCTCTCTCTCTCTCTCTGTGGGTGTGGGTGTGGGTGTGTGTGTCCTGAGAATTTATTTACTTCTGGTTTTTGTTTGTTTTTTAGTATCCAGAATCTACAGGGAACTTAAATCAATTAGAAAAAAAAATAACCCAATTAAAAAATGGGCAAAGGACATGAACAAACACTTCTCAAAAGAACACATACAAATGGCCAACAAATACACGAAAAAAAAAATGCTTAGAATCACTAATCATCAGAAAAATGCAAATCAAAACACAATGAGATACCATTTCATACCGGTTGGAATGGCTATTATTAAAAAGTCAAAATACAACAGATGCCAGCAGGGCTGTAGACAAGAGGAAGTGTCTGTATATTTTTAGCTATAGCCCTACTTCAAACGTGTCCCCATTACAGCCAAAAGAGCGGCCTATCTAAAGGACTGTTCTGATCAGCTCACTTACCTGACTGAAACCTTCAGTGACTCCCATGGCCTGCAGGTCAATGCACTAATTCATGACTATAACATCTGAGATATCCTTGATCTGGCTACTGGTCTAGCCCTCTCTGACTCACGCTTTATAAACCATGCATTCTGGAACTTTTTAGTTGTTTCCCACATCAGCATGCTACTTCCCATCCATGTAGATTTGCAGAGACCTCCTCATCTTTTTAATTCCCAGTTCCCACTCTCAACATGGGCCATCTCCTACCCACACTTCAAAACCTAAGCAAAACAACACCTTCCCTGACACCTCCATGCTGAGTCACATGCCATCCCCTTTGTATTGTAGTTCTTTGCTTGTGTGCCTTTGTCTCACTTTGTTCTCTTTAAAATAAACTCCATGAGGACAATGATCACCTGCTATTTGTGTTAATATCTGCACCTAGTGGCATAGTGTCTGGAGTATAGTAGGATCTATTTTCAAGGAAAAAAAGATTATATCTATACCAATAGACATGAATTAGCGCTTTTTTTTTTAAAGATAAGCTCCCTTTGAACTAAGTCAATGTTTACAAGAAGAGTTATAGTAAAAAGTTCACTTTTGCTGCTTACGTTTCATTTATTTCAGGCAATTAATTCATTGTTATTGGTAAATCGATACTTTTTATTGATACTGAAAAGAGAGAAATAAACTAATGACTATCTCTGTTAGAGTAGATTTGTTCATATCTATCAGTAAAATGTTAATTATCTGAAAGTCAATAATAAAACATAAACTGTGATCTTAAATGTTTTTTAGGGGCTCAAAAATAATTAGAATTCATGTCAGCATATAAAAAAAGATCAGAGTATTTTTAAGATATGATAAAATTTTATTTTAGTTTCTTAATAGGGATTTTTGTGACCTTATAGAGTTCAACTAATTATAATTTTAAAAATAGGATTTATAGAGTTTTAGAATTAGAAACAATTTATAGATTATTTTATTTTTCTTTTGAGGAATCAGGTCATCAGAAGATCAAGGAACACCTATAATGTCACTAGATCCTGATTTAATTTAAATTTTAGAATCCAGGTATTCTAACTCCTGTCTTGATACTATTTCTACTTTATTATGTTGCTTCCCAGGGCTTTAAAAAATAAAAGCTGGGAAATTACATTTGCTTTGCATATACAGCACCAATTATCAAATTCAGCATAAAAGCATAACATGTATACATCAAAAAGAAAACATAAAAACTTCAAATTAAAAGCATCTCAAAACAATTGAATATAATAGGGAAACCTTATACAAATGCAACACTCACCCATTAATAAAAAGAAACCAATTGGAGAAAAAAGAAATTCAATATAAACATGTTGGAATATAACCTAATTCATTTTAATCCAATGCTTCAAATTGAAAAAAATTAGCACTAGTGTTATTTTCCTTTATCATTACAATCTTGCTTTTCATTACATTATGCTATGTTTTGTATTAAACATAAAATCAATTTTTCACCTTAACACATGCTAGAAATACAGAGTCACCATATTGGAAATCAGTAGAAAGTGTCTTTGTTTCTACTTTTTTTTCTTTGAAAAAGCTTTGTGAAAAAAAATCATTTACAATGTTTAATTTTAATAACTTAAAGAATGTAATTGATTTTTGTTTGTTTTTGACATGGAGTTTCACTCTTGTCACTCAGGCTGGAGTACAATGGCATGATCTCGGCTCACTGTAACCTCCACCTCCCAGGTTCAAATGATTCTCCTGTCTCAGCCTCCCGAGTAGCTGGGATGACAGGCACTCGCCACCACACCCGGCTAATTTTTGTATTTTTAGTAGAGATGGGGTTTCATCATGTTGGCCAGGCTGGTCTCAAACTCCTGACCTCAGGCGATCCGCCAACCTCGGCCTCCCAAAGAGCTGGGACTACAGGCGTGAGCCACCGTGCCCAGCCAATTGAATAGTTTTTAACTCAGAGGATAAATGCTTGAGGGGATGGAAAGCCCATTCCTCATGACGTGATTATTTCACACTGCATGCCTGTATCAAAACATCTCATGTACCCCACAAATATATAAACCTCCTATGTACCCACAAAAATTTTATAAAATAATGAAAATATTTTAAAACTAAAAAAATTGTTTTTTATTAAGCAACTTTATTTAAATAAAATCATTCTTCCTCATCCTCAGTCCTGGGATCTACCAGAAAGAATTAGCAACATCTTAAAGATGACAAAGTGTTAAAGATAAGCTGCTATTAAGTAAAAGTGTGAAGTGTGGAGGGGACAAGCTGGATGCCTGAACCATTTTGTTCTATCTTTAGGACAGTGAAAGAGCAAGAAGCAGGGTTGGGTGGGGGACATATATTCTGTTGAGCATTGTCACCACTATATTCACTGAAATTCATCTGCATGCTTGTATGTATACTTTTGATTCGCCTGATACACTGAAAATTATATGAAATTGTTCTCTATTCTTTAGATAATTATAATCTAAGTGCTAATATGAAGCTTAGAATTTATATGAAATATGTATGCCCACAACAAGACATTTCAGCTATTTCCTAGATAAAAATCTCACTTCACCCTGCACAAAACAGGCACATGATCATGTCACTCTGACCTGGTTTGAGTCCAAGGAGGCTTTTGTTTTTAAAATAATTTAGGTTAGTAGTTAAAATATGAACTTTGGGCCAGGAGTGGGAGCTCATGCCTATAATCCCAGCACTTCGGGAGGCTGAGGCGGGTGGATGACTTGAAGTCAGGAGTAGGAGACTGGACTGGCCAACATGCTGAAACCCCATCTCTACTAAAAAAAAAAAAATAGAAAACTTAGCTGGGTGTGGTGGCGGGCACCTATAATCCCAGCTACTTGGGAGACTGAGGCAGGAGAATTGCTTGAGCCTGGGAAGTGGAGGTTGCAGTGAGCAGAGATCTTACCACTACACTCCAAAACAAACAACAAACAAAAAAATTCTAGAGTCACACTGAAAATCTTAACAACCTGCTTCTACTACCCATTTTTTTAATTTTTATTTTGACCTGATTTTAGATTGATAGCAAAATGCACAAATAACACAAAGTGCCCCCTATGTCCCTCACCCTACTTCCCCTAATGCTAACATTTTCAGAGCCATCCTTATTTTCTCTATAAAAGAGCAGAGTTCTCCTTTTAGAGATTTGGAAAGATTATTAAAAGATAAGTTACAAAATACAGTACCTGACACGTATAAAATAATAAATAAATACTAGCCATGCTTAATTATTTTGTTTTAAGTCTATATGAGTCAAGTTTTAGTAGAAATATGGGCTAGAAAAAAAAAACAGAAAGCGGGACTCTGTGATCCGACTTGGGCTTATAGAACAGACTGCACTAGTTTGTTCTCATGCTGCTAATAAAGTCATACCCAAGACCGGGTAATTTAGAAAGGAAAGAGGTTTAAGGAACTCACAATTCCACATGGCTGGGGAGGCCTCACAGTCACGGCAGAAGGCAAAAAAAGAAGCAAAGGCACATCTTAAATGGTAGCAGAGAAGAAAGCTTGTGTAGGGAAGCTCTCATTTTAAAAGCATCAGATCTCGTGAGACTTATTCGCTACCAGGAGAACAGTAGGGGGAACCCGCCCCTATGATTCAATGATCTCCACCTGACTCCATCCTTGACATGCGGGGATAATTACAATCAAGGTGAGATTCGGATGGAGACACAGCCGAATCATATCAATGACTAATGAGAGTTACGTCCAGAACCTAATGAAAACCTGTCTGAGGCCACATTCCCTGTAAAGCAGATTTGAGATAGAGATTTGTGTAGAGAACATTTAACTGGGTAAAATCCTAGGAACCAACAACTGTGGCGAAAAAGCTGAATTGGATAAAGGGAGTTGAGATGTGAGGCAGTCACAACAAATACCTCAGCTAATCTCAAGGGGGAGCTGAGAAGCTGGGGCGACCCTTCAGAGTTGCCCTAAATTGAGGCAGGAGTATGGAGTTTTAATACCTTTCACTGGCCATTCTTCAGATAAGAGTTGTCCCCAAGGATGGACATCAGCTTGACAAGTTATTAATTAGATCTCCTGAGAATAAATTCTAGAGAGAATCAGCTGAGAGGCATGATTTGCCAACACTCCCAATAGCTGGGCAAACTTCAGTTTTGAGGGAGGATTTGGGTCACACACAAAAGTCTCCACAACCAATTATTCATGGGAAATTCTATGTAGGCAGAGCTATTTCATGGCCAGTTAATCAAAACTACATAATCTATTTGGTTAAGCAAAAGAAATTAAAAAGATAAAATAAAATCTATGTATTAACACTCAAAAGTTTTTTAAAGCATTTGCCTTGCATTTCGTATGTTTTGCCTTGCCTTTTATATGTTTTGCCTTGCATTTGTTTATTTGCTTTTAAGAACCTTTAGAGAACAATAATTACTAATATAATATGGAGTAGCACAGCATAGACGAGGGAAGCTAACTCTCTCCCTTTTCCCAGAACCTGGAACAGCTACAGATCCTAAGCATTGTCAGCTTTGGTATCTGACATAGTTTGGATGTTTGTCCCCTTCAAATCTCACGTTAAAATGTGATCCCCAATGTTGGAGATAGATGCCTCCTGAATGGCTTGGTGCTGTCCTCTTGGTAATGAATGAGTTCTTACCCTGTGAGTTCATGCGATATCTGGTTGTTTAAAAGAGACTGACACCTCCTCCCTGTCTCTCTTGCTTCCGCTCTCACCATGTGATATGCTGGTTTCCCTTCACCTTCCACCATGATTGGAAGGTTCCTGAGGCCCTCCCTGGAAGCAGGTGCCAGTACTATGCTTCATGTACAGCCTTCACAACAAGGAGCCAAATAAACCGCATTTCTTTATAAACAACCCAGCCTCAGGTATTTCTTTATAACAATGCAAATGGGCTAACAGAGTATCATTCATGGACAGTGAGTGTATTAGTCAATTTTCATGCTGCTGATAAAGACATACCCAAGACTGGGTCATTTATAAAGAAAAAGAGGTTTAATGAATTCACAGTTCCACATGGCTGAGGAGGCCTCACAGTTATGGCAGAAGGCGAAAGGCGCATCTTACATGGCAGCAGGCAAACAGCAAATGAGAACCAAGTGAAAGGCGAAAGGGGTTTCCCCTTATAAAACCATCAGATCTCATGAGACTTATTCACTACCACTAGAACAGTGTGGGGAAAACTGCCCCCATGGTCCACTTACCTCTCACTGGGTCCCTCCCACAACATGTGAATTATGGGAGCTACAGTGCAAGATGAGATTTCAGTGGGGACACAGCCAAACCATATCAGACAGTAATAACTTTCAATTAAATATAGCTAGACTTTCTGTCAGTGGGTCACAGCAGTCTAGAGAACACATTGAAAAACTCTGGGAACAGCAGATATAGAGGTCAGATCTAGAGATTTTTAACAAAGTTTAGTGCTACAATGCATTGGTGACCACAGACAAAAGGTGTCTGTTGTTGTTATAGTTTGTTTTCTGTCTTGTTTTTCATCATGGGAGGACAAAAAGAAAAAATGGGGGCAATGGTGAAGGAGAAATGAAAAAGACCTGCTTTTCTATGGGTGGAAGCGACTAAACGAGAGAATAAATTTGGATCACACAACAAATGCAAATCAAGTTAGAAGCATGAAAGGCATGATTAAGGCCATGGTTCTAATAGAGATCAGCCAGCGGAACCAGGATCATGCCACACCGAGAGAGGCTGCAGAGCCATTGCCTTCTCTCCTGTCAAAGCTAAATTAATGAAATGGAACTCACAGAAGCACTATGTAATCAAATATTGGTGGGACACAAGCAAATTCTTAAAAAGTTTCATTGATCAGTGATAATATCTTTTGGTGTAAATATCTCCTCAAAACATTTCAGGAAAAAAAATAAAGCTATAATTTTACTTTAGAAATATTTAACTTTGTTATACTAGTTTACTTATTTTTTACCTAATACTTCTGATATATTGTTATGTAGGTTAAAGATGCTCGATTCATGCCACTGTGGAAACCACACATAATTTAGGCAATAATGCAAATTCTTTTCAAATTCTTTTATCAGTGTATTCACTTTATTTTTATTTCAAACACAATACAAAATTACAGGATGCTATCAAAGTGATGCTACAAAACCCCACTAAAATTTTTTCAATTCTTCAAATCACACACTTACACACACACACACACACACACCACATGCATTCCCCGTACAGACCTTTTTTTGGGGGGCCTGAGTAAATAATTGCATTTTATTTTCAATTTTTCATTTTGAAATAATTAAAGACTTACCAAAAATGTTGCAAAACTACGTGCCTTTTTGAAGTAAAGTCTTGAAAAAGTTGTTTGGTATATCCTTTATAGTAATAAAAGAAAACACGTGTATATTCTGTTGATTAAAGGCATGCTGAGATCGTCAGACATGTGATTTCATCAGAGACACCAATATAGAGCGCAGCTGTAACGACATCCTAAGAGTGTTCTAACTGAAATGTGTTGGAAGAAGGTTCTAATTTTTTTCAACCCTTCTCAAGTTGGCACTCAGCAGATTTCCACTCTATAAAAGTAACTCCTGCTCTGCAGCTAATGTTCACAGATAAGCTCCAAACATATTTACAGCTCCATTTAAGTATAATGTACACACAGTAAAATTCACCCTTTTCAATGTGCAATTTAATGGGTTATGGCAGATGAATATCATCATTTGACCACAATCATGATCAAGATACAGAAAATCTGCATCATCACAAAACGTTTTCTTTTGCTGTTTTGCATTTGATCTTTTCTCCATTCCTGAACACAGGCAACCACTAATCTGCTTCTGTTTCTACAGTTTGCATTTTCTAGAGTATCCTATTAGTGGAATGATACATTGGTGTCTTTCATGTCTAGCTTCTTTCACTGAGCATAATGCTTTTGATATTCATTTATATTGCTGTTGTATCAGTTTGCTCCTTTTTATTGTTGAGTGGTACTCCATCTACAACTGGTTTATCCATTTACAAGTTGATGGACACATCTGCTATGAACTTCAAGGATGAGGCTTGGTACGGATATGTTTTTATTTATTTTGAGTCGCAGTGGAATTATTTGGCTATATGATCAGTACTAAGTTTAACATTAAAAGAAACTGCCAAACTGCTTTCCAAAATGTCTGTACCATTTTGAAGTCCCACTAGCCAGGTGTGAATAGCAATTCTTCACATCATGTGGTATGGTCAGTTCTGCTCGTGTCAGCCACTCCAGTGGGTGTACAGTGGTACCTCAATGTGGTTTTAACTTGAATTTCCCTGATGACGGGTAATGTTAAGTATCTTTTCATTTGTGTATTGGACACCATCTCTTTTTAAATTAAAATATCTGTACAAATATTTGGCCCATTTAGGTCAAAATATTACGTTAAATGAGTTATTTGTGTTTTGTTATTTAGTTTTTTAGTTATGTGTACATTCTAGATGAAAGTTCTTTATCAGACATATTTAAAATTATTCTGTCCCAATCTGTGGTTTGCCTTTTCATTTTTTGATGCTATGTTTTAAGTTGCAAAAGTCTTAATTTCATGAAGTCCAACTTACTATTTTTTTCCATTTTCATCCATCCTTTTCTTATCTAAAAAATTTTTAGCTATAGTAAGATTATTAAAAATTTTTCCTATTCAGTAAGCTTTATACTTTTTATATTTACATTATGTATAAAATACATGTTGAGTTAATTTGAGGATATGGTGTGAGGTAATTCTGAAGTTCATATTCTCCATTTAATATCCAATTTTAATAGTACCATCTTTATAAAGACATTGATTTCCTTATTGAAATATTTTGGCAACTTTGGCCATGTAAGGCAGGATATATTTCTAAATTATTTATTCTGTTTCACTGATATATATGTCTTCTTCATGCCAGTAAGTTTACTGTACTGTTTAGTGTAGCTTTACAATATGTCTTGAAATTTGGAAAGTTTTCCAACTTTATTCTTCTTTCTAAAACATGCTCTGGCTATTCTAGGACTTCTGCATTTAAAAAAAAAAATTAGAATCAGCTTTGTAATTTCTCCAAAAAGGCCTATAGGTTTGACTGGGATTGTGCCAAATCTGGAGATCAGTTTCAGAAGAATTATCATCTAATAAGTATGACATGTATATTTACCAATGAACTTGATACATATTTCTACCTATTCAATCTCTCGTATTAGTGATTTAGAAATTTTGGATCAGCATACCTTTTATTAAATTTATTCTGAATTATTTTTTTATTTTTGAGGCTATTATAAGTTAAATTGCTTACATAATTTTATTTTCTAATTGGTGTTGATTGTGTATAGAAACACAATTGATTTTATTTATTGATCTTTCATCCTACAACTTTGTTAAATTCACTTCATACCTCTAGCACACTTCTGCAGATGCCTAAGGATTTTCTATGTATATGTTGACATCACGTGAGAATAGTATTTTTCTTTCTTCCCAACTTGGGTGTCACTTATTTCTTATTTTCTTTTCTTTTCTCTTTATTTCTTTCTTCTTTCTGTCCATTCCTCCTTCCTTCCCTTCTTTCTTTCTCCCTGTTTTAGAATCAGTTTTGTAATTTATCCAAAAGGACCTATAAGGTTTCATGGGAATTCCACTGAATCTAGAGATCAATTTCAGGAGAATTATCATCTCATAAGTATTAAATATTTATCAATGAACTTGGTATATATTTCCACTTATTTAATATTGAATGCAATACTTTAAAGAACTAGGGAGAGAGGACATCATTGCATTTTTCATAATCTTATGTAGAAAGTATTAAGGCTTTCACCATTTTAAGTAAGATGTTTGCTATAGATTTTTTGTAAACACATAATCAGTTTGAAAATGTACTTTTCTATCCTCAGTTTGCTGGGAGTTTTTAATTTAAAAAATGTGTTACATTTTGTAAATTCCTTTTTTGCATCTATTGAGAGTGTCACGTGATTTTTCTTTTTTCTGTCAGCATGGTAGATTTTCAGTTGTTGAAACCAACTTGAGATAAACCCCACTTGGTTAAAACACATTATCATTTTTAAATATTCCTAGACTCAATTTGTTAATATTGTATTAAGAATGTTGCATCTAAGTTCATAATGGTTATCAGTCTGTCATTTTTGAGTTGTGAGATCTGTATTTGTTTCTGATATCGAGAGAATCCACGTAAAACATCTACTTCTGTCATCAGTAATAATCTGACCAGGGATAACACCAACAGTTAGAGAGGAACCTGTCATTACCTGTGGCAGCAGAGATATCAGAGATTCCAAAAAGAAAAGCAAGGTTAAAATTTCAAATATAATCACATGAAATATCAGAAAGCCAGGGGATAGAAATATAGGAGAGCAAAATCTTAGAGGTCAAAACAAGTAGTTAAGTACTGCACATGATAATAAAAAGTAAAATCTTTTCCTAAGGCAGAGCCTGGCTGCTGCCTAGCTTCTTTGACAATTCTTGGTAGGCTTTCATGGCTTTATAAGGGCTTATACTTTAGGTAAAGTTATAGTCAGGGAAACGGTGGGTGTAGGTTGGCTCTGTAGAAATGAAGCATTACAGGAGCACTGCAGTGAGAAAGAAACTGATACTGATGATACTTCGGTCACACTAATAATACATGCTAATGATAATCATAGCAATCATGGTAATGACAGAAAATATATATATAATATTAACATGCTTCTATTTGCACATATACATATGTGAATAGAAACATTGATTTAAAGACATGAAAGTATAGAAATAGCCTACACCTGATAAAGATATGCTCATACACAATAACAAACCTCAGTATAAACAGAGATTTTGATGTATCACAGAATTCTGCAATAGATCACAATTTTGACACTATGGGAAGTGTCATTTTCAGAACTTTTCTTTATCTCCATTATCTCCATTCTCTATTTCCAACATTCCTGGAGACTGAACTCAAGGATCAGTAAATATTCTCAACCTTAACCATAGCAGACTTCATTCATCCCATATATGCTTGTTATTTTTCCCCATTGACAGAAGGCATTGTACCGTGAAATATACAACATATCTCTGACACACCTGACGAAAACAAACAATGGGGAAAGATTGACTATTTAATAAATGGTGATGGGAAAACTGGCTAGCCAAATGAAGAAAGCTGAAAGTGGACCCCTTCCTTACACCTTATAAAATAATTAACTCAAGATGGATTAAAGACTTAAACATAAGATCTAAAACCATAAAAACTCTAGAAGACAACCTAGCCAATACCATTCAGAACATAGGCATAGGCAAAGACTTCACGACCAAAACACCAAAAGCAGTGGCAACAAAAGCCAAAATTGAGAAATGGGATCTAATTAAACTAAAGATAGCTTCTGCACAGCAAAAGACACTATCATCGGAGTGAACACACAACCTACAGAGTGGGAGAAAATTTTTGCAATCTATCCATCTAACAAAGGGCTAATATCCAGAATCTACAAGGAACTTAAACAAATTTACAAGAAAAAAACAACCCCATCAAAAAGTGGGAAAAGGATATGAACAGACACTTCTCAAAAGAAGACATTTATGCGGCCAATAAACACATGAGAAAAAGCTCATCATAGGCTGGGCGTGGTGGCTCATGCCTGTAATCCCATCACTTTGGGAGGCCAAGGCGAGTGGATCACAAGGTCAGGAGTTTGAGACTTGCCTGGCCACTATGGTGAAACTCTGTCTCTACCAAAAACACACAAAAAAACTTTAGCCAGGCGTGGTGGTATATATCTGTAATCCCAGCTACTCAAGAGGCTAAGACAGGAGAATTGCTTGAACCCATTAGGTGGAGGTTGCAGTGAGCCGAAATTGTGCCACTGCACTCCACCCTGGGTGACAGAGTGAGGCTGTCTCGAAGAAAAAAAAAAAAAAGCTCATCACCCCTGGTCCAATGAGATACCATCTCACGCCAGTTAGAATGGCAATCATTAAAAAGTCAGGAAACAACAGGTGCTAGAGAGGATGTGGAGAAATAGGAATGCTTTTACACTGTTGGTGGGAGTGTAAATTAGTTCAACCATTGTGGAAGACAGTGTAGCAATTCCTCAAGGATCCAGAACTAGAAATATCATTTGACCTAACAGTCTCATTACTAGGTACACATCCAAAGGATTATAAATCATTCTACTATAAAGACACATTCACACATATGTTTATTGCAGCACTATTCACAAGAGCAAAGACTAGGAACCAACCCAAATGCCCATCAATGATAGACTGGATAAAGAATATGTGGCACATATACACCATGGAATACCATGCAGCTATAAAAAAGGATGGATTAATGTCTTTTGCAGAGACATGGATGAAGCTGGAAACCATCATTCTCAGCAAACTATCACAAGAACAGAAAACCAAACACCACATGTTCTCACTCATAAGTGGGAGTTGAACAATGAGAACACATAGACACAGGGAGGGGAACATCACACACTGGGGCCTGTCAGTGGGTAGGAAGGAAAGAGGAGGGATAGCATTAGGAGAAATACTTAATGTAGATGACGAGTTGATGGGTGCAGCAAACCACGACAGCACATGTATACCTATTTCACAAAACTGCAAGTTCTGCAAATGTATCCCAGAACTTAAAGTGTATGTATGTGTGTATATATATATACACACAAATGTAAATGTAAATGTAAATAAATTGAAAATGGTAAAAATAGAAATATGTTTCCTACACAAATAGTGACATAATAAAGCAAGATAGAATGTATGTTTGAGTTAAAAAAAATTGCTTAGAAGACAACTTGAATTCCATTCCAAGGAACTAGTTTTCAAAAGTTTACAACCAGATTTCAGTTTGGCAAAAGGCAACAATGCTGTTTTGAAAATAATTTCTGAAAAGAGCTTCCCCAGCAGTTCCAAATGGCAGTCCTGATACAAGGAAGTAGGGGCAATTTTGTTACCACCAGGAACACTGAATTTATTTTCAGACCTTGAAATTCTGGGAGGCCCTCAAATAATAATCAACTACAATATTTTACTTTACATAGAAATATTGTTTTAATGTTAATATAAAAGCTTGTATATGAACTAAAATTGTCAATCTGCCACTTTTAAGAAAGAAGAATCCATTATGTCCCTAATCTATAGTGAGTTGATATGTTCCATAAGCAGTTCTGGAAGGAGGCTACACTTAGAGCATAAATTGGTATAGATCGCTTTGCTCTCACAGATAGCGACACAATATTTTCTGCTGAATGGGAAAAAGTTTGAAGGCATAAATCAAGATAAAGCAATCATCTGACAAAGAATTACAAAGAGGCCCCATACCTTTTTCTTAGTGAACTCCGTGTGACACATTGATTTTCCACTGAAGATAAAAGCCAAAATCATGTGTCATCAATAGAAAGCAAACAAAACTATTTGGTTCAATATGTTATGGTACTTAATGAAAAAAAACTTGCAGAGAAAAGACAAATCTAAAATGTTGCACATGATTCAAACAAGTCTGGATCAGAAGAGACATTTCAGAGGTCACTGCTAGAGAGTCGAGGATACATTAGAGAGAAATAAACTCCTGCTTTTTTGTTTATCTACTTACATACACAGATACTGTCTGATGAAGATGATTGATATCAGGTATGGTATTTGATGGTATAGTCATTTACAAAATAATTCATCCCTTATGATCTAATGCAATTTTCTTCATATTACACGTGTATATTTAAATACTTCCTTGTGAAGTGGAGGCTAGCCAGGCTGCTGTTAGCATATCCAGTACATTTCTGCAAATTCCAAAATGGCAAATCCCACAGTTGAAATTTCAACCTCTCTAGCGTCCCTCGGCTGGAGTGCATAATCACGGCAAAAGTCTGCAACATCAGAGGTGGCCGCCACAGACACAAAGTCTATGTTTCTCACTCCATTCTACCAAATCTAGTCAGCAGTCTGGGTGAGGGGGCTTGGCAGTATCTATGAGCAGAAAGCATTCAAATGGCTGGTATATGTGCTTCTGGGGAAACTAAGGGGAAAAAAGAGAGAGGGAGGGAGGGAGGGAACAAGAAAGAAGAAGGAAACTCAAGGAGAGAGGAAGGGAAGGAGGCTGGCAAGAAGGGATGGAGGGAGCAAGGGAGGGAGGAATAAAGGAAGGAAGTTACACCAAGTTTCAAAACTGGCCACGGACTGAGAAGGATTAAGAGACAAACGGAATTGAAAGCATTTATGTTCATACTCGGTATTTTTCTTACCCATTCTTGCAAATTAGTAATTTAAAAATTTTCATTTCCACAAATCCACGTGTTTTATTGTTCCTCTCTCTCCGCTCTTTTTCCTTCTTTCCTTCCTGACTTTCTTCTTTCTTTTCAACATAGGTTATATAAATGTGTGAGAGCTATCACTAGTCTACATTAATCATCAGGATTTCCCTGTATATTTCCAATTAAGATGACCCATAATAATATTCTACTGTAATTTTGGAGGGTCCAAAATACTAGATGGCATTTAGTGTTTTGGAAATCATGACAAGTCTAACAGGACTTTAAAAAACCTATCAAGACATCTGATGTGTTTTCTTGCCCATACACTCTTTAATGAGGTCTGCTTGACCCTTTCTTCTTCCCTTCTCTAGTCATGGGTTCTTCACACTGAAAACTAAGCTTTGCATCAGTGTTTGACGAACAGGTGACATAATAAACTGCAGTTACATTTTAAATTCAGCTCAAGATGGTAGATGAGAAATCTAAGATTGTGAAGTGAGACTTAGCATGCTGTTCAGTATGCAACAAATCTGAGTGTTGCTCACACAGGATTCATACCAACAGGCTCCTTCCAAAACCTTTCAATGCAAATTCTAGCAAATGCACACTTGGAAGAAAAATGTTCCATGAAGTTGTATATGTAAATTTATACTTTCAGCATTTATGTATATAATTTCAGGGGAAGTGGGATCAACTTAACATTATTAAACATAGTCCAATGATACTTACAACATAACTTCAGAAACATTTTATTACTAGAAGTATTTTAAAAAGGATGTACCATTTAGGATTTAAGACACACCCCACAAATGAAAAAACAAATGAGATTATAAACAACATTTTTTAAGAAAATTATGCCATCTCTTTCACTACAAAATCCTCCTGGGGGAAAAATATCTTTTCCTTCATTATTAAAGGATGTTATCAGAGCACAGTGGAATTCTTTCAGATTTAGTCAGAAGGTTCTCTGGAGTTGAGAGATCTATTGGAGAATATTTTCTTTGAAAGTCCATGTCCTTTCCCCAGGCCTACATCATATATAAATAAACATTTCAGAAAAGGGGCCATGTTAGGAAAAAGTGGGTTGAAGATTGTAAGACCTGGTTCCTGGGTGCCAAATAATTCACAAGTTGGAATAAGCTGGGTTTCTGTAACACTTCTCTATGACTGCCATTGATACTGAACTATGCCAAGGCACTAAGTCCTACCAAGGAAAAGCAGGAGGAAAACAGGTGTAAGAAAACGTTTCCTGTCAGTGTGTCCAGAGATAGCATGAGTCAACAGCGGCTCCTCATGAAGCCATCGATTCGTAACACTGGAGTATCTAGAATGCATCTGGGTCGAATTATTAAAAAGAAAGTTCTTCTCAAGCTAGTTGTAATGGTAGCTACTTTAAAAAATTAATGTTCTGCGATTCTGATAAAAACCTATGTGGTGAACCAACAATAAAGGCGGCTGGAGATATTGGTATGAAATAGTTATTTTTCCTTATATACCTGGACGTTCATATAAGAAATTATACTTTTGGAAGGTCTGTCATATTCTCAGTGTATAAGAGTTGAATCATTTTTAGAAGTTATTGTCAGAATTTTGCTTTAATAGTGCAATAAAGTGTGCATTCTCTCTCTCTCATTTTCATTCAACAGCCTCTACAAATTGAGCCTGGCTCAAAGGTCTTTCCCTCTTGGAATATGACTCCTCCCCTGTCCCTCTACATAGGCTGTTCTATAACAAATTATTTTGCTGTCTTGATTTTTCAGAGACCTCATGCTAGTAGTAGAGAGCCAGGAGAAAGTGAGATGTCCTATATAAAAGGCCTGCTAGAAAAAGAAATCAGCACTGAGTTCTAAGGATACTGAACAACTTTTTAAAAAACAAGCAAGCCATATTAAACACATTAGTTACAACCAAATTAGATAAAACCATGAAAATTATCCAAGAAGAAAAAGTACATCACCTGTCTAGGTTTAAAATTGCTGAAGGCTGCCATCCAAGGACCATCTATGATAACAAATACAGTAGTCTGTATTGACACAAAGTTTTAGTGATAGACGTAATTACATTCTTCTGCTGGTGGTGTTCTAGAATAAATGGAATATCTGCTGATCAAATCTGAATGCATCCCATAATATTAGCATGTAGGATCCCAGATCTGCAGGCACTATCTCTTTCTCAGATCTACACTTTGAATATTATGTTAGTTAAAATGAGAAGTATGTTAGAAAATGTCTTTTACAAAAGAAATATTGGCTGAGTATGGTGGCTCATGCCTGTAATCCCAACACTCTGGGAGGCCAAGGTGAGAAGATCTCTTGAGCTCAAGAATTTGAGACCAGCTTGGGCAACATATCTATAAAAATTTTAAAACTTAGCCGGTGTGGTGGTGCACACCTATAGGCACAGCTACTTCAGAGGCTGAATCAAGAGGATCACTTGAGCTTGGGAGTTTGAGGTTGCAGTGAACTATGAACATGGCACTGAACTCCAGTCTGGGCAACAGAGTGAGAACTTGTCTTCAAAAAAATAAAAAAGAAGAAAAATATAGGAAATATTGTGTTCACATCTGCTATGGTACTCTTTCTTATATAAACTATTTCTTTGCAGTATTCTAGAGGATTTAAGACAAATTTACCACTGAATAATTTCATATGGTATATTATTGCATTAGTATAGTATGTTATTATATAATTAGTATAAGTGACCAGTGCTGCAACAACCACATTCCAAAAAGTATTGTGATCCTCCAAAATTACAATGTCTAAATGACATTATTCTCCTTCATGAGACCATTATACCTTAATTTTTCAGCACCATGAAAATCTACAAATGCCCTCTAAAATATATTTAGAAAACGTGGGGAAAAAATAGATACAGTTTCAGAAGATACATATATTTTGAAAATTAGCCTTTTTGGAATAAATTATTCTTTATGACATATAAATAAACACATTTTTCAGACTGGCGGGGTAACATTTGCATCAGTCAAAATAATTAGATTACTAAAACCTGTAATCTTATTAGAAAAATGGTTTATTCAGAGAATCATTGGAATTATTAGCCTTCAAGCTGCTATAGATTGAATCTGATCAAAATAATTAAGATAATATTATTTCATTTTTCAGTATAATATCTCCTTAGTATTTTTGTTTCTTATTTAATATGTGATTATATTTACTTCTGTGAATAATATGGATGAAGATCGTTACAGTGTCAAGATCACTGGGTTCAGAGCACAGAAACCTCAAGTCTATTCTTTTTTCTTAAATACCTGTAAGACTTTAAAGAAGACAGAGTTTCTGGACTCTAATTTCTCTATCTGTAGAATAAATGGGTTAGACCAAATAACTCCTTTCTGCTTATAAATTTTCTAATTATATGACTGAGCTTACACCTGGAAAACAGTCTATCTCCTGTATAAATTAATGATAGAAATGAAAACCACCACGTTTCATGAAATTAACCACATAAATATCAACATCAACTGCTCAGAAGGACTTAAGTGCAAGTATCACAGGAATTCTGAAGCACAGAGAACTAAATATAAGAAATGTAACATTCTTCGTATTTTCAAAGAAGATTTTAATAATATATGTAAACACAGTAGCCTGTTCATAAGAAAAAAGAAAAGGGACGTCTTAGCATATTCAGGGTTCAACCAAAACTACTACTGGAATGTAAATCAAAGTAATATTCACCTAACTGTCATAATTGGCATGAATAATTTTAAGTAAAACACTTTTATTTGATATTAAATGTGAACAATAAGCCAAAACAGAGAAAATTAATCAATTGATCATTTATTGAAACTGAAATAAAAATATATAATTATTGAAGTCTCTTATATACATAAACCAATCATTGCTTAAATGAGCTGACATACTAGCTCCATAGTTTTATGTCACTAAGGAACTCTTTTGAACACAATAAAGAAACCAGAATTGAGCACAAAGAATGATGAACTGGGAAGTTCATGGCTTTCTATCTACTAATTAGGAGTACAATCATTCAGTCAAACAGCCACTCAACAAACATTTAGCATACAGCTTCTGGATACCAGGTACTGGTGTAGGTGCTAGAGCAACAAGGAAATAGTCCCTGCATTCAGTGAGCTCACAGGCAAGTAAACAAGTAAGTATAAAGACTGCATGACTGATTGGGAGCGGTGGTTCATGCCTGTAATCCCAGCACTTTGGGAGGCCAACGTGGGCAGATCACGAGGTCAAGAGATCGAGACCATCCTGGCCAACATAGTGAAACCCCGTCTCTACTAAAAATACAAAAATTAGCTGGGCACGGTGGTGCACGCCTGTAGTTACTTGGGAGGCTGAGGCAAGAGAATCAGTTGAACCTGGAAGGTAAAGGTTGCAGTGAGCTGAGATCACACCACTGCACTCCAGCCTGGTGACAGAGTGAGACTCTGTCTCAAAAAAAAAAAAAAAAAAAAAAAAGACTCCATGATAAATGTGTATCTACAAAGGGCACAAAGGAATGAGTAGCTAATCCCCAAAGCCATATGGAGCAGTCAGTATAAGCTTCAGGAAAAGAAACTGAAGTAAAAAGCTAACCTGAATCTGAAAAAAATGAGTACGTATTTTCCAAGCACGTTTCAGGGGAAAAGTTGCAGGATGCAGAAGTCCTCCCAAGTACAAAAAGAGAATGAACTCTGGACAACTGGCAATTTATGGCACACAGGAATCAGTAAATGTAGGGATGAGAGGCACACAGAAACATGGGCAAAAACAGGAATTTTGACTTTATTCCATAAATCATGGAAAGCCACCAATGGGTTTTAAGTAATAAAATACTAAGACCAGGTTTGCATTTTAGAAAGATCAATTTGATTTCAGTGAGGAGGTCCAAAAATGAGAGCAGCAAGGCCAGATAGAAGTCCTGCTGCAACTAGCTATGGTTAGAGATGCAGACCAAAACTAAGGTGAAATCATTTAGAAGAAAGAACGTGGATATAAGAGCCATTGGTTTGGCCTCTCCACATCATTTTTTTAATTTTATTTTCATTTATTTATTTATTTATTTTTTGAGACAGAGTCTCGCTCTGTCACCCAGGCTGGAGTGCAGTGGCGTGATCTTGGCTCACTGCAAGTTCTGCCTCCCGGGTTCACACTATTCTCCTGCCTCAGCCTCCCGAGTAGCTGGGACTACAGGCACGTGCCACCACGCCCAGCTAATTTTTTCTATTTTTTAGTAGAGATGGGGTTTCACCATGTTAGCCAGGATGGTCTCGATCTCCTGACCTCGTGATCCACCCACCTCGGCCTCCCAATGTGCTGGGATTACAGGCTTGAGCCACCATGCCCAGCTGGCCTCTCCACATCTTTACTGTTATACTGATAACATGGGGATGAAAATAAATATTATTTGTATTTAAACTATTATTGTTATGTGAAAATTAAACAAATAACATACTATGATAACATCGGAGGTTCAAGAAATATTAAGTCTTGAAAATAGGAAAGATGAAAGGAAGGAAACAGGGGGTGGGGAGGAAAGTAGGAGAAAGGAGAGAATATAGGAATGAGAGAGGAGGAAAATAATAAGAAAGAAGTAGAAAGCTAGGTACGGTGGCTCATGACTGTAATCCCAGCACTTTGGGAGGCCGAATCAGGCAGATCACAAGGTCAGGAGTTCAAGACCAGCCTGGCCAATATGGTAAAACCTTGTCTCCACTAAAAATACAAAAATTAGCTGGGTGTGGTGGCAGGCACCTATAGTCCCAGCTACTCGGGAGGCTGAGGCAGGAGAATCACTTGACCCTGGGAGGCAGAGGTTGCAGTGAGCTGAGATCATACCACTGCACTCCAGCCTGGGTGACAGAGAAAGATGCTGTCTCAAAAAAAAAAAAAAAAAAAAGAAAAAAAAAAAAGAAAGAAGTAGAAAAAGATATAGTATTTCTTAATCAGCAGAAGCTACTCTTATTTTTCAATACTCTACCTTTCTAATGTATCACTGACAAGGAAAGGTCTTGAATAATTGACTGAAGTCAGAATAGGTAAGGCACTCTACCTGTGGATACATGAGAGGCCTTAAAAAGTTCATGGAAAATGTATATTATGAAAAAAACTATGCAAAGGTTTCAATTTTGGCAGCAAAATAAACTCATACTAATTTATTATAGCATGTTTGAACAGGATCTAGTTTGAGACAGTAAGAAGGAGTAGACATTAGTTTGAAAAGAGCCCCTAGCAGAGCAATGTAAATTCTGCTAAAATTGAAGCAAGAACAAACATTAGATTATGATGAAGCTTGAGTGAAAGAATGGTGAAATCACTGATGCTTTACAAGAAGCTTGAGGGGACAATGCACCAAAGAAATCAGTAGTTCACAAGCGGACAGCTTTTTTAAAGAAGAAACGAGATGATGTGGAAGATGAAGTCCACAGGGACAGATCATCCATATCAATTTGCAAGGAAAAAAATTAATCTTGTTTGTGCCCTAATTGAAGAGGACTGATAATCAACAGCACAAACAATAGCCAACATCATAGACATCTTAATTGGTTCAGCTTACACAGTTCTGACTAAAAAATTAAAGTTGAACCAACTTTCCACTGCATGGGTGCCAAAAGTGTTGTGCTCAGATCAGCTGCAGACAAGAGGAGAGCTCTCAATGGAAATTTTAAAGAACTAGGGTCAAGATCCTGAAGGATTTCTTTGAAGAATTGTAACAGAAGATAAAACATGGCTTTCCCAGTATGATCCTGAGGGCAAAACACAATCAAAGCAATGGCTACCAAAGGTGGAAGTGGTCCAGTCAAAGCTAAAGGGGATCACTCAAGAGCAAAGGTCACGGCAACAGTTTTTTGGGGACATTCCAGGCATTTTGCTTGTTGACTTTGTGGAAGGTCAAAGAACAATAATATCTGCATATCATGAGAGTGTTTTGAATAAGTTAGCCAAAGTTTTAGGGCAAAATACCTGGGAAAGCTTTAGCAGACAGTCCTCTAACACCACAATGTTTCTGCTCATTCCTGTCATCAAGCAAAGGCAATTTTGTGAGAGTCTCAATGGGAAATTGTCAGGCATCCACCTTACAGCTCTGATTTGGCTCCTTCTGACTTCTTTTTGTTTCCCAATCTCAACAAATGTGGAAAGGGCACCCATTTTTCTTAAGTTAATAATGTATAAGAGACTGCATTGACATTGTTAAGTTCCCAGGACCATCAGTTCTTTAGGGATGAAAACCGAAGATCACATTTTCAATGTTTATCTTTTAACTTCATTTTTCCACAAACTTTTTGAAGTTTCTCCATACAAATGTCTCCATACAAATGAGCACTTGCAAAATAAGCAGAGAGTCTCATTCAATGGACAGAAAGTTCTGTGCCATCTAAAAATTATCTTAAGCAAGTTCAATGTGTAGCAACAGACTGTATTGATAAATATCAGTTAGGTTGACTTCTGCAATGACCATGATGGAGTAACAAGAACTAGACTTTCTCTCCCTCCTGAAACAACCAAAAAAATGGCCAAAATATATGCCACAAAAGTTTGCAAGACCCTGTAAAGTCAGTCTCAAACAAGGTGAGCCTATCAACTGCCCTAATTTATGCCTGGAGAAAGTTTTCCAGCCCACTACTCCAGGAGAAAAGCCCAAGAGGAGCCCATCGTTCTCCCTGAGCTGAGGGGACAGAGCTGAGAGTCCACAGAAACCATGTTGACATGAGCTCTCAGGACAAGGTTTCCGAGAAGAAGGGGCTGCACAGAAAGAGAACTCCAGAGCTCTGCAAAGGGTCCCCCTAAAGTACATAGCTAAGTAATTGTTAGGACAGGCCTAGAGAAAAGTACCTACGGTTGGGAAAACAACACCCAGATAAGATGAAAAGTAACAGTACACATGCTCACCAAGGTCCAGTAATAGTGCTTATTTTATCAGCCAAACCAGGAACACCTCAAGATTCCCAGGGATACCCAGAAGGATCTTGCCTCACTAGTTGGGAGTGATTAGCTCTAAAATGAGAACTGGTCTGATCCCACCTAATGAATTTTTAAAGCAAGACCAAAAAGAGTCAAACTCTTTCCAACTAAACTTAAATACATACCAATACAAAGATCAAGAATATTTATATATACTTCCAGCACTCAATAAGATAAAAGTCACCATATCTGACATCCAGACACAGTTTAGCAGAGACACAACAGTAACAACAAAAGACAGAAGAACGTGGCTCATAATAAGGAGAAAAATCACTGAGTCAGAACTGATCCAGAGTAAATCAAGGTGCCAGAGTTATCAGTTAAGAACATTCAAATGCTTATTGAAACAGTATTCTATATGTTCTAAAATGGAGACATGCAAGATACACTAAAGGAGGCTGGGCGCAGTGGCTCACGCCTGTAATCTCAGCATTTTGTGAGGCCGAGGCAGGTGGATCACGAAGTCAGGAGTTCAGGACCAGCCTGACCAATATGGTGAAATCCCATCTCTACTAAAAATACAAAAATTAGCGGGGCATAGTAGCATGCGGCTGTAGTCCCAGCTACATGGTAGGCTGATAGCACGTTAGTCATTAAAGAAGAAAAGATAGACACCTCTCAAAATAAAATATAGAGAGAAAATAAACTTTTAAAAAACATGAACAGAGCAATAGTAGACAGTAAATTTCAAGTAACTGAATTTACGTGTAATCTCAGTTCCCAAAGGAGAGGAGAGGGAAGATGTGAAAACATTTGGGACTTTGAGTCAGGCAAAGCTTTCTTTGATATGACCCCACAGCATGATTTATATAATAATATATTGATAAGAAGAACTCATCAAATTTAAAAAAAAGAATCTGCTCTTCAAAAGAATCTATTAAGAGACTGAAAAGACAAGCTGCAGGCTGGGAGAAAATATTTGCAATTCATATATCTGATGAAAGGCTTGCATCAAAAATATATTTTAAAAGCTCAAAATTTAATAATGAAAAACAAACAACCCCATTTAAAACTTGGGTGAAAGACTGGAACAGACATTTCAAAGTAGACATTTGTTTGGTAAATAAGCACATATGCTCAACATAATTAATGCTTAGGGCAATGCAAATTAAAACCAAAATGAGACGCCACTATCTATTTTTAAATAGCTAAGATTAGCATGACTGATAATAGCCAAGCACTGGCTTGGATGTGGAGAAGCTGAAACTCTCATACACTGCTGATGGGAATACAAAAAAGTGTAACCTTTGAAAAACAGTTTAAGAGTCCCTTAAAAAGTTAAACATACTTCTGCCGTAAGACTCAGCCATTGCACTCCTGGGTATTTACCCAAGAGAGATAAAAGTAGGTGTTCATATAATGATATCAACACAAATGTTCATAGCACATGTATTCATAATAGCCCAAACTAGAAACAGTCTAAATATCAATCAATACATTAATGAATTAACTTGCTTTATCCGAATTAATTATGGATACATACTATAACATGAATGAATCTCAAAATAACTATACTAAGTGAAACAAGGCAGACTCTAGAGGTAAAACATGCAGAGAAAAAAACATAAAATGTCAGACAAAAAAGTGCATAGTGTAAAATTTTATTTATATACATTTTTTGACTGTATAAATTACTGTCCAGTGACAGAAAGCAGTTTGGTGGTTTTTAAGGGCCAGGAATGAGGGGCCAGAGAAATGTATTATAAAGAGGCATCAGGAAACTGGAGGTGAAGTATATTTCCATCACCTCGATTGTGTGCTGATGGTTTCTAAACTTTCAATATTTTTAGTTTATTATATGTTATACAAAATAAAGCTTGTAATAAAAATCAAAAGATTGAGCCATCCTTGTTTTCTCTATAAAAGAGCAGAATTCTCCTTTTAGAGATTTGGAAAGATTATTAAAAGATAAGTTACAAAATACAGTACCTGACACGTATAAAATATTAAATAATTACTAGCCATGCTTAATTATTTTGTTTTAAGTCTATATGAGTCAAGTTTTAGTAGAAATATGGGCTAGAAAAAAAAAACAGAAAGCGGGACTCTGTGATCCGACTTGGGCTTATAGAACAGACTGCACTAGTTTGTTCTCATGCTGCTAATAAAGTCATACCCAAGACCGGGTAATTTAGAAAGGAAAGAGGTTTAAGGAACTCACAATTCCACATGGCTGGGGAGGCCTCACAGTCACGGCAGAAGGCAAAAAAGAAGCAAAGGCACATCTTAAATGGTAGCAGAGAAGAAAGCTTGTGTAGGGAAGCTCTCATTTTAAAAGCATCAGATCTCGTGAGACTTATTCGCTACCAGGAGAACAGTAGGGGGAACCCGCCCCTATGATTCAATGATCTCCACCTGACTCCATCCTTGACATGCGGGGATAATTACAATCAAGGTGAGATTCGGATGGAGACACAGCCGAATCATATCAATGACTAATGAGAGTTACGTCCAGAACCTAATGAAAACCTGTCTGAGGCCACATTCCCTGTAAAGCAGATTTGAGATAGAGATTTGTGTAGAGAACATTTAACTGGGTAAAATCCTAGGAGCCAACAACTGTGGCTAAAAAGCTGAATTGGACAAAGGGAGTTGAGATGTGAGGCAGTCACAACAAATACCTCAGCTAATCTCAAGGGGGAGCTGAGAAGCTGGGGCGACCCTTCAGAGTTGCCCTAAATTGAGGCAGGAGTATGGAGTTTTAATACCTTTCACTGGCCATTCTTCAGATAAGAGTTGTCCCCAAGGATGGACATCAGCTTGACAAGTTATTAATTAGATCTCCTGAGAATAAATTCTAGAGAGAATCAGCTGAGAGGCATGATTTGCCAACACTCCCAATAGCTGGGCAAACTTCAGTTTTGAGGGAGGATTTGGGTTACACATAAAAGTCTCCACAACCAATTATTCATGGGAAATTCTATGTAGGCAGAGCTATTTCATGGCCAGTTAATCAAAACTACATAATCTATTTGGTTAAGCAAAAGAAATTAAAAAGATAAAATAAAATCTATATATTAACACTCAAAAGTTTTTAATTCATTTGCCTTGCATTTCGTATGTTTTGCCTTGCATTTCGGATATTTTGCCTTGCATTTGTTTATTTGCTTTCAAAAACCTTTAGAGAACAATAATTACTAATATAATATGGAGTAGCACAGCATAGACGAGGGAAGCTAACTCTCTCCCTTTTCCCAGAACCTGGAACAGCTAAAGATAATAAGCATTGTCAGCTTTCGTATCTGACATAGTTTGGATGTTTGTCCCCTTCAAATCTCACGTTAAAATGTGATCCCCAATGTTGGAGATAGATGCCTCCTGAATGGCTTGGTGCTGTCCTCTTGGTAATGAATGAGTTCTTACCCTGTGAGTTCATGCGATATCTGGTTGTTTAAAAGAGACTGACACCTCTTCCCTGTCTCTCTTGCTTCCGCTCTCACCATGTGATATGCTGGTTTCCCTTCACCTTCCACCATGATTGGAAGGTTCCTGATGCACTCCCTGGAAGCAGGTGCCAGTACTATGCTTCATGTACAGCCTTCACAACAAGGAGCCAAATAAACCGCATTGCTTTATAAATAACCCAGCCTCAGGTATTTCTTTATAACAATGCAAATGGGCTAACAGAGTATCATTCATGGACAGTGAGTGTATTAGTCAATTTTCATGCTGCTGATAAAGACATACCCAAGACTGGGTAATTTATAAAGAAAAAGAGGTTTAATGAATTCACATATCTGTACCGCTACCTGTATAAATATGGAAATATCTTCACCGCTACCTGTACAAACATGGAAATATCTACACCGCCATCTCTTTAAACATGGAAATATCTACACTGCTATGTGTATAAACAAGGAAATATCTACAGCGCCATCTCTATAAACATGGAAATATCTACACCGCTATCTGTATGAACATGAAAATATCTACAGCGCCATCTGTATAAATATGGAAGTATCTACCCCGCCATCTGTATAAACATGGAAATATCTACACCGCCATCTGTATAAACATGGAAATATCTACACCGCCATCTGCATAAACATGGAAATATATACACCGCCACATATATAAACATGGAAATATCCAAGCCGCCATCTCTATAAACTTGGAAATATCTACACCGCTATCTCTATAAACATGGAAATATCTACACCGCTATGTGTATCAACATGGAAATATCTATACCGCTATCTCTATAAACATGGAAATATCTACACCGCTATCTGTATAAACATGGAAATATTTACAACGCTATCTGTATGAACATGGAAATATCTACACCGCTATCTGTATAAGCATGGAAATACCTACACCGCTATCTGTATAAACATGGAAATAACTACACCACCATGTGTATAAACATGGAAATATCTACACCGCCATCTCTATAAACATTGAAATATCTACAACGCCATCTGTATGAATAGGGAAATAACTACACCGCCACCTGTATAAACATGGAAATATCTACACCGCCATCTGTTTAAACATGGAAATATCTATACAGCTATATGTATAAACATGGAAATATCTAAAACGCTATCTCTATAAACATGGAAATATCTACACCGCTATCTGTATAAACATGGAAATATTTACAACGCTATCTGTATGAACATGGAAATATCTACACCGCTATCTGTATAAGCATGGAAATACCTACACCGCTATCTGTATAAACATGGAAATACCTACACCGCCATCTGTATAAACATGGAAATATCTACACCGCCATCTCTATAAACATGGAAATATCTCCACCGCCATCTCTATAAACATGGAAATAATTACACTGCTATCTCTATAAACATGGATATATCTACACCGCAATCTGAATAAACATGGCAATATCTACACTGCTGTCTGTGAAACAGGGAATTATCGACACCGCTATCTCTATAAACATGGAAATATCTACACGACTATCTCTATAAACATGGAAATATCTACACCAATATCTCTGTAAACATAGAAATATCTATACCGCTATGTGTATAAACATGGAAATATCTACACCGCTATGGGTATAAACATGGAAATATCTACACCGCCATCTGTATAAACAAGGAAATATCTACACCGTCATCTTTATAAACATTGAAATATCTAAACCGGCATCTGTATGCACATGGAAATATCTACACCGCCATGTGTATAAATATGGAAATATCTACACCGCTATCTGTATGAACATGGAAATATCGACACCACCATCTGTATAAACAAGTAAATAACTATAATGCCATCTCCATAAACATGGAAATATCTACACCGCTATCTGTATAAACATGGAAATATCTACACCGCTATCTGTATAAACATGGAAATATCTACACCACTATCTGTATAATCATGGAAATATCTTCAGCGCTATCTGTATAAAAATGGAAATATCTACACAGCTATCTGTCAATACAAGGAAATATCTACACCGCCATCCCTATAAACATGTAAATATCTACATTGCCATCTGAATAAACATGGGAATATCTACACCGCTATCTGTATGTTCATGGAAATATCTACACCGCTATCTGTATAAACATGGAAATATCTACACTGCTATCTGTAAAACAGGGAAATATCTACACCGCTATCTGTATAAACATGGAAATATCTACAACGCTCTCTCTATAAACATGGAAATACCTACACCGATATCTCCATAAACATGGAAATATCGCCACTGCTATGTGTAAAAACATGGAAATATCTACACCGCCATGTCTATAAACATGTAAATATCTACACCGTCATCTGTATAAACATGAAAATATCTACACCCAGTCTGTATCAAAATGGAAATATCCACACCGACATCTATATGATCATGGAAATATCTACACCGTTATATGTATAAACACAGAAATATCTACACCGTTATCGGTATAAACATGGAAATGTCTACACTGCTATCTGTATAAACATGGAAATATCTACTCTGCCATCTGTAAAACAGGGAAATATTTACACCGCTAACTCTATAAACATGGAAATATCTACATTGCTCTCTGTATAAACATGGAAATATCTACACCGCTGTCTGTATAAACATGGAAATATCTTCACCGCTATCTGTATAAACATGTAAATATCTACACCGCTATCTATATAAACATGGAAATATCTACACCGCTATCTGTGTAATCATGGAAATATCTACATCGCTATCTGTATAAACATGCAAATATCTACACCGATATCTCCATAAACATGGAAATATCTACAATGCTATCTGTATGAACATGGAAATATCTACACTGCCATCTGTATAAACTTGGAAATATCTACACCGCCATCTCTATAAACATGGAAATATCTACACCGCCCTCGGTATGAACATGGAAATATCAACAACGTCATCTGTATGAACATGGAAATACCTGCACCGCCATCTGTATGAACACATAAATATCTACACCGCCATCTGTATTAAGATGGAGATATCTACACCGCTATCTGTATAAACATGGAAATATCTACACTCTTATCTGTATGAACATGGAAATATCTACACCGCTATCTGTATAAACATGGTAATATCTACACCGCTACCTGTATAAACATGGAAATATCAGCACCGCAATCTGTATGAACATGGAAATATCTACACCACTATCGGTATGCATATGGAAATATCTACACCACTATCTGTATGAACATGGAAATAGCTACACAGCCATGTGGATGATCATGGAAATATCTACACTGCTATCTGTATGAACATGGAAATATCTACACCGCTATCTGTTTGAACATGGAAATATCTACACCGCTATCTGCATGAAAATGGAAATATATACACAGCTATCTGCATATACATGGAAATATCTATACAGCTATCTCTTTACACATGGAAATAACTACACCGCTATCTCTATAAACATGGTAATATCTACACCGCCATCTGTATGAACATGGAAATATCTGCACCGCCATCTGTATGAACATATAAATATATACACCGCCATCTGTATTAAGATGGAGATATCTACACCGCTATCTGTATAAACATGGAAATATCTACACCGCTATCAGTATAAACATGGAAATATCTACACCGCTACCTGTATAAACATGGAAATATCAGCACCGCTATCTGTATGAACATGGAAATATCAGCCCCTCTATCTGTATGAACATGGAAATATCTACACAACTATCTGTATGAACAAAGAAATATGTACACCGCTATCTGTATGAACATGGAAATATCTTCACCGCCATCTGTATGTACATGGAAATATCTACACCACTATCTGTATGAACATGGAATTATCTACACGGCTACCTGTATAAACATGGAAATATCAGCACTGCTATCTGTATGAACATATAAATATCTACACCGCCATCTGTATTAAGATGGAGATATCTACACCGCTATCTGTATAAACATGGAAATATCTGCACCGCTATCTTTATAAACATGGAAATATCTACACCGCTATCTGCATGAAAATGGAAATATCTACACAGCTATCTGCATATACATGGAAATATCTACACAGCTATCTCTTTACACATGGAAATAACTACACCGGTATCTCTATAAACATGGAAATATCTACACAGCCATCTGGATGAACATGGAAATATCTACACCGCTATCTGTATAAACACCGAAATATGTACACCGCTACCTGTATAAACATGGAAGTATCAGCACCGCTATCGGTATGAACTTGGCAATATCAACACGGCAATCTGTATGAACATGGAAATATCTACACCGCTATCTGTATGAAGATGGAAATATCTTCACCGCCATCTGTATGAACATATAAACATCTACACCGGCGTCTGTATTAAGAAGGAGAAAACTACACCGCTCTCAGTATAAACAAGGAAATATCTAAACTGCTGTCAGTATAAACATGGAAATATCTAAACCGCTATCTGTATGAACATGGAAATATCCACACCGCTACCTGTATAAACAAGGAAATAACATCACCGCTATCGGTATGAACATGGAAATATCTACACCGCTATGTGTAGGAACATGGAAATATCTACACCGCCATCTGTATGAACATGGAAATATCTTCACCGCCATCTGTATGAACATGGATATATCTACACAGCCATCTGTATGAACATGGATATATCTACACAGACATCTGTATGAACATGGAAATATCTAACCCGCTATCTGTATGAACATGGAAATATCTTCACCGCTATCTGTATGAACATGGATATATCTACACAGCCATCTGGATGAACATGGAAATATCTACACCGCTATCTGTATGCACATGGAAATATCTACACCGCTATCTGTGTAAACATGCGTACATCTTCACCGCTATCTGCATGAAAATGGAAATATCTACACAGCTATCTGCATATACATGGAAATATCTACAAAGCTATCTCTTTACACATGGAAATAACTACACTGCTATCTCTATAATCATGGAAATATCTACACCGCCATCTGCATGAACATGGAAATATCTGCACCGCCATCTGTATGAACATATAAATTTGTACACCGCCATCTGTATTAAGATGGAGATATCTACACCGCTATCTTTATAAACTTGGAAAAATCTACACCGCTATCTGTATAAGCATGGAAATATCTACACGGCTACCTGTATAAACATGGAAATATCAGCACCGCTATCTGTATGCACATATAAATATCTACACCGCCATCTGTATTAAGGTGGAGATATCTTCACCGCTATCTGTATAAGCATGGAAATATCAGCACCGCTATCAGTATGAACATGGAAGTATCTTCACCGCCATCTGTATGAACATGGAAATATCTTCACCGCCATCTGTATGAACATGGAAATATCTGCACCGCCATCTGTATGAACATATAAATATCTACACCGCCAACTGTATTAAGATGGAGATATCTACACCGCTATCTGTATAAACATGGAAATATCTACACCACTATGTGTATAAACATGGAAATATCTACACCGCTATCTGTATAAACATGGAAATATCTACACTGCTACCTGTATAAACATGGAAATATCAGCACCGCTATCTGCATGAACACAGAAATATCTACACTGCCATCTGTATGAACATGGAAAAATCTTCACCGCAATCTGTATGAACATGGATATATCTACACAGCCATCTGTATGAACATGGAAATATCTTCACCGCCATCTGTATAAAGATGGATATGTCTACACAGCCGTCTGGATGAACATGGAAATATCTACACCGCTATCTGTATGAACATGGAAATATCTACACCGCTATCTGTGTAAACATGCATACATCTTCACCGCTATCTGTATAAACATGGAAATAACCACACCGTTATCTGTATGAACATGAAAATATCTACACCGCTATCTGTTTGAACATGGAAATATCTACACCGCTATTTGCATGAAAATGGAAATATCTACACAGCTATCTGCATTTACATGGAAATATCAACACAGCTATCTCTTTGCACATGGAAATAACTACACCGCTATCTCTATAAACATGGAAATATCTACACCGCCATCTGTATGAACATGGAAATATCTAAACTGCCATCTGTATTAAGAAGGAGATATCTACACCGCTATCTGTATAAACATGGAAATATCTACACCGCTATCTATATGAACATGGAAATATCTACACCGCTCTCTGTACAAACACGGAAATAGGTACACCGCTACCTGTATAAACATGGAAGTATCAGCACCGCTATCGGTATGAACATGGAAATATCTACACGGCTATCTGTATGAACATGGAAATATCTACACCGCCATCTGTATAAACATGGAAATATCTACACCGCTATCTGTATAAACATGGAAATATCTACACCACTATCTGTATAATCATGGAAATAGTTTCAGTGCTATCTGTATAAAAATGGAAATATCTACACAGCTATCTGTCAATACAAGGAAATATCTACACCACCATCCCTATAAACATCTAAATATCTACATTGCCATCTGAATAAACATGGGAATATCTACACCGCTATCTGTATGTACATGGAAATATCTACACCGCTATCTGTATAAACATGGAAATATCTACACTGCTATCTGTAAAACAGGGAAATATCTACACCGCTATCTGAATAAACATGGAAATATCTACAACGCTCTCTCTATAAACATGGAAATACCTACACCACTATTTGTATAAACAAGGAAATATCAACACTGCTATCTGAATAAACATGGAAATATCTACAGCGATAAGTGTATAAACATGGAAATATCTACACCGCCATCTCTATAAACATGGAAATATGTACACCGCCGTCGGTGAGAACATGGAAATATCTGTACGCCATCTCTATAAACTTGGAAATATCTACACCACCATCTGTATCAGCTTGCAAATATCTACACCGCCAGCTGAATGATGATGGAAATATCTGCACGGCTGTCTGTATAAACACAGAAATATCTGCACTGCTATCTGTATAAACATGGAAATATCTACACCGCTATCTGTATAAACATGGAAATATCTACACCGCTATCTGTATAAACATGGAAATATCTACACTGCTACCTGTATAAACATGGAAATATCTACACAGCTATCTGTCAATACAAGGAAATACCTACACCGCCATCCCTATAAACATGTAAATATCTACATTGCCATCTGAATAAACATGGGAATATCTACACCGCTATCTGTATGAACATGGAAATATCTACACCGCTACCTGTATAAACATGGAAATATCAGCACCGCTATCTGTATGAACATGGAAATATCTACACCGCTATCTCTATGAACATGGAAATATCCACACCGCTATCTGTAAGAACATGGAAATATCTTCACCGCCATCTGTATGAACATGGAAATATCTACACCGCCATCTGTATTAAGATGGAGATATCTACACCGCTATCTGTATAAACATGGAAATATCTACACGGCTATCTGAATAAATATGGAAATATCTACACCGCTACCTGTAAAAACATGGAAATATCTACACCGCTATCTGTATGAACATGGAAATATCTTCACCGCCATCTGTATGAACATGGATATATCTACACAGCCATCTGGATGAACGTGGAAATATCTACACAGCCATCTGGATGAACATGGAATTATCTACACCGCTATCTGTGTAAACATGCATACATCTTCACCGCTATCTGTATAAACATGGAAATATCTACACCGTTTTCTGTATGAGCATGGAAATATCTACACCGCTATCTGTGTAAACATGCATACATCTTCACCGCTATCTGCATAAACATGGAAATATCTACACCGCTATCTGTATGAACATGGAAATATCTACACCGCTATCTGTTTGAAAATGGAAATATCTACACCGCTATCTGCATGAAAATGGAAATATCTACACAGCTATCTGCACATACATGGAAATATCTACAAAGCTATCTCTTTACACATGGAAATAAGTACACCGCTATCTGTATAAACATGGAAATATCTACACCGCCATCAGTATGAACATGGAAATATCTGCACCGTCATCTGTATGAACATATAAATATCTACACCGCCATCTGAATTAAGACGAAGATATCCACAACGCTATATGTATAAACATGGAAATATCTACACCGCTACCTGTATAAACATGGAAATATCTACACCGCTATCTGTATAAACATGGAAATACCTACACCGCTACCTGTATAAACATGGAAATATCAGCACCGCTATCTGTATGAACATGGAAATATCTACACCGATATCTGTATGAACATGGAAATATCTACACCGATATCTGTATGAACATGGAAATATCTTCACCGCCATCTCTATGAACATGGAAATATCTACACAGCCATCTGGATGAACAAGGAAATATCAGCACCGCTATCTGTATGAACATGGAAATATCTACACCGCTATCTGTATGAACATGGAAATATCTTCACCGCCATCTGTATGAACATGGATATATCTACACAGCCATCTGGAAGAACATGGAAATATCTACACCGCTATCTGTTTGAACATGGAAATATCTACACCGCTATCTGCATGAAAATGGAAATATCTACACAGCTATCTGCATATACATGGAAATATCTACACAGCTATCTCTTTACACATAGAAATAACTACACCGCTATCTCTATAAACATGGAAATATCTACACCGCCATCTGTATGAACATGGACATATCTGCACCGATATCTGTATGAACATATAAATATCTACACCGCCATCTGTATGAAGAAGGAGATATCTACACCGCTATCTGTATAAACATGGAAATATCTACACCGCTATCTGTATATACATGGAAATATCTACACCGCTATCTGTGTAAACATGCATACATCTTCACCGCTATCTGTATAAACATGGAAATATATACACCGCTATCTTTATGAACATGGAAATATCTACACCGCTACCTGTATAAACATGGAAATATCAGCACCGCAATCTCTAGGAACATGGAAATATCTACACCGCTATCTGTATGAACATGGAAATATCTACACCGCTATCTGTATGAACATGGAAATATCTTCACCGCCATCTGTATGAACATGGATATGTCTACAAAGCCATCTGTATGAACATGGAAATATCTACACCGCTATCTGTATGAACATGGAAATATCTACACCGCTATCTGTGTAAACATGCATACATCTTCACAGCTATCTTTATAAACATGGAAATATCTACACTGCTATCTGTATGAACATGGAAATATCTACACCGCTATCTGTTTGAACATGGAAATATCTACACCGCTATCTGTATGAACATGGAAATATCTACACCGCTATCTGTATGAACATGGAAATATCTACACCGCTATCTGTTTGAACATGGAAATATCTACACCGCTATCTGCATGAAAATGGAAATATCTACACAGCTATCTGCATATACATGGAAATATCTATACAGCTATCTCTTTACACATGGAAATAACTACACCGCTATCTCTATAAACATGGTAATATCTACACCGCCATCTCTATGAACATGGAAATATCTGCACCGCCATCTGTATGAACATATAAATATCTACACCGCCACCTGTATTAAGATGGAGATATCTACACCGCTATCAGTATAAACATGGAAATATCTACACCGCTATGTGTATAAACATGGAAATATCTACACCACTATCTGTATAAACATGGGAATATCTACACAGTTACGTGTATGAACATGGAAATATCAGCACCGCTATCGGTATGAACATGGAAATATCTACACCGCCATCTGCATGAACATGGAAATATCTTCACCGCCATCTGTATGAACATGGATATATCTACACAGCCATCTGGATTAACGTGGAAATATCTACACAGCCGTCTGGATGAACATGGAAATATCTACACCGCTATCTGTATGAACATGGAAATATCTACACCACTATCTGTGTAAACATGCATACATCTTCACCGCTATCTGTATAAACATGGAAATATCCACACCGCTATCTGTATGAACATGGAAATATCTACACCACCATCTGTATCAACATGGAAATATCTGCACCGCCGTCTGTATGAACATATAAATATCTACACCGCCATCTGTATTAAGAAGGAGATAACTACACCGCTATCTGTATAAACATGGAAATATCTACACCGCTATCTATATGAACATGGAAATATCTACACCGCTACCTGTATAAACACGGAAATATGTACACCGCTACCTGTATAAACATTGAAGTATCAGCACCGCTATCGGTATGAACATGGCAATATCTACACGGCTATCTGTATGAACATGGAAATATCTACATCGCTATCTGTATGAACATGGAAATATCTACACCACTATCTGTATGAACATGGAAATAGCTACACAGCCATCTGGATGAACATGGAAATATCTAAACCGCTATCTGTATGAACATGGATATATCTACACAGCCATCTGGATGAACATGGAAATATCTACACCGCTATCTGTATGAACATGGAAATATCTACACCGCTATCTGTATGAACATGGAAATATCTTCACCGCCATCTGTATGAACATGGATATATCTACACAGCCATCTGGATGAACATGGAAATATCTGCACCGCTATCTGTATGAACATGGAAATATCTACACCGCTATCCGTATGAACATGGAAATATCTACACCGCTAACTGTATGAACATGGAAATATCTTCACCGCCATCTGTATGAACATGGATATATCTACACAGCCATCTGGATGAACATGGAAATATCTACACTGCTATCTGTATGAACATGGATATACCTACACAGCCATCTGGATGAACATGGAAATATCTACACCGCTATCTGTGTAAACATGCATACATCTTCACCGCTATCTGTATAAACATGGAAATATCTGCACCGCTATCTGGATGAACATGGAAATATCTGCACCGCTATATGAATGAACATGGAAATATCTACACCGCTATATGTATGAACATGGAAATATCTACACAGCCATCTGGATGAACATGGAAATATCTACACCGCTATCTGTATGAACATGGAGATACGTACACCGCTGTCTGTATGAACATGCAAATATCTACACCGCTATCTGTATGAACATGGAAATATCTACACCGCTAACTGTATGAACATGGAAATATCTTCACCGCCATCTGTATGAACATGGATATATCTACACAGCCATCTGGATGAACATGGAAATATCTACACCGCTATCTGTGTAAACATGCATACATCTTCACCGCTATCTGTATAAACATGGAAATATCTACACCGCTATCTTTATGAACATGGAAATATCTACACCGCTAACTGTTTGAACAGGGAAATATCTACACCGCTATCTGCATGAAAATGGCAATATCTACACCGCTCTCTGTATGAACATGGAAATATCTACACCGCTATCTGTATGAACATGGAAGTATCTACACCGCTATCTGTATGAACATGGAAATATCTACACCGCTATCTGTTTGAAGATGGAAATATCTACACCGCTATCTGCATGAAAATGGAAATATCTACACAGCTATCTGCATATACATGGAAATATCTATACAGCTATCTCTTTACACATGGAAATAACTACACCGCTATCTGTATGAACATGGTAATATCTACACCGCCATCTCTATGAACATGGAAATATCTGCACCGCCATCTGTATGAACATATAAATATCTACACCGCCACCTGTATTAAGGTGGAGATATCTACACCGCTATCAGTATAAACATGGAAATATCTACACCGCTATGTGTATAAACATGGAAATATCTACACCACTATCTGTATAAACATGGGAATATCTACACAGTTACCTGTATGAACATGGAAATATCAGCACCGCTATCGGTATGAACATGGAAATATCTACACCGCCATCTGCATGAACATGGAAATATCTTCACCGCCATCTGTATGAACATGGATATATCTACACAGCCATCTGGATTAACGTGGAAATATCTACACAGCCGTCTGGATGAACATGGAAATATCTACACCGCTATCTGTATGAACATGGAAATATCTACACCACTATCTGTGTAAACATGCATACATCTTCACCGCTATCTGTATAAACATGGAAATATCCACACCGCTATCTGTATGAACATGGAAATATCTACACCACCATCTGTATCAACATGGAAATATCTGCACCGCCATCTGTATGAACATATAAATATCTACACCGCCATCTGTATTAAGAAGGAGATAACTACACCGCTATCTGTATAAACATGGAAATATCTACACCGCTATCTATATGAACATGGAAATATCTACACCGCTACCTGTATAAACACGGAAATATGTACACCGCTACCTGTATAAACATTGAAGTATCAGCACCGCTATCGGTATGAACATGGCAATATCTACACGGCTATCTGTATGAACATGGAAATATCTACATCGCTATCTGTATGAACATGGAAATATCTACACCACTATCTGTATGAACATGGAAATAGCTACACAGCCATCTGGATGAACATGGAAATATCTAAACCGCTATATGTATGAACATGGAAGTATCTACACCGCTATCTGTATGAACATGGAAATATCTACACCGCTATCTGTTTGAACATGGAAATATCTACACCGCTATCTGCATGAAAATGGAAATATCTACACAGCTATCTGCATATACATGGAAATATCTATACAGCTATCTCTTTACACATGGAAATAACTACACTGCTATCTGTATGAACATGGTAATATCTACACCGCCATCTCTATGAACATTTAAATATCTGCACCGCCATCTGTATGAACATATAAATATCTACACCGCCACCTGTATTAAGATGGAGATATCTACACCGCTATCAGTATAAACATGGAAATATCTACACCGCTATGTGTATAAACATGGAAATATCTACACCACTATCTGTATAAACATGGGAATATCTACACAGTTACCTGTATGAACATGGAAATATCAGCACCGCTATCGGTATGAACATGGAAATATCTACACCGCCATCTGCATGAACATGGAAATATCTTCACCGCCATCTGTATGAACATGGATATATCTACACAGCCATCTGGATTAACGTGGAAATATCTACACAGCCGTCTGGATGAACATGGAAATATCTACACCGCTATCTGTATGAACATGGAAATATCTACACCACTATCTGTGTAAACATGCATACATCTTCACCGCTATCTGTATAAACATGGAAATATCCACACCGCTATCTGTATGAACATGGAAATATCTACACCACCATCTGTATCAACATGGAAATATCTGCACCGCCGTCTGTATGAACATATAAATATCTACACCGCCATCTGTATTAAGAAGGAGATAACTACACCGCTATCTGTATAAACATGGAAATATCTACACCGCTATCTATATGAACATGGAAATATCTACACCGCTACCTGTATAAACATGGAAATATGTACACCGCTACCTGTATAAACATTGAAGTATCAGCACCGCTATCGGTATGAACATGGCAATATCTACACGGCTATCTGTATGAACATGGAAATATCTACATCGCTATCTGTATGAACATGGAAATATCTACACCACTATCTGTATGAACATGGAAATAGCTACACAGCCATCTGGATGAACATGGAAATATCTAAACCGCTATCTGTATGAACATGGATATATATACACAGCCATCTGGATGAACATGGAAATATCTACACCGCTATCTGTATGAACATGGAAATATCTACACCGCTATCTGTATGAACATGGAAATATCTTCACCGCCATCTGTATGAACATGGATATATCTACACAGCCATCTGGATGAACATGGAAATATCTGCACCGCTATCTGTATGAACATGGAAATATCTACACCGCTATCTGTATGAACATGGAAATATCTACACCGCTATCTGTATGAACATGGAAATATCTTCACCGCCACCTGTATGAACATGGATATATCTACACAGCCATCTGGATGAACATGGAAATATCTACACTGCTATCTGTATGAACATGGATATATCTACACAGCCATCTGGATGAACATGGAAATATCTACACCGCTATCTGTGTAAACATGCATACATCTTCACCGCTATCTGTATAAACATGGAAATATCTGCACCGCTATCTGGATGAACATGGAAATATCTGCACCGCTATATGAATGAACATGGAAATATCTACACCGCTATATGTATGAACATGGAAATATCTACACAGCCATCTGGATGAACATGGAAATATCTACACCGCTATCTGTATGAACATGGAGATACGTACACCGCTGTCTGTATGAACATGCAAATATCTACACCGCTATCTGTATGAACATGGAAATATCTACACCGCTATCTGTATGAACATGGAAATATCTTCACCGCCATCTGTATGAACATGGATATATCTACACAGCCATCTGGATGAACATGGAAATATCTACACCGCTATCTGTGTAAACATGCATACATCTTCACCGCTATCTGTATAAACATGGAAATATCTACACCGCTATCTTTATGAACATGGAAATATCTACACCGCTAACTGTTTGAACAGGGAAATATCTACACCGCTATCTGCATGAAAATGGCAATATCTACACCGCTCTCTGTATGAACATGGAAATATCTACATCGCTATCTGTATGAACATGGAAGTATCTACACCGCTATCTGTATGAACATGGAAATATCTACACCGCTATCTGTTTGAACATGGAAATATCTACACCGCTATCTGCATGAAAATGGAAATATCTACACAGCTATCTGCATATACATGGAAATATCTATACAGCTATCTCTTTACACATGGAAATAACTACACCGCTATCTGTATGAACATGGTAATATCTACACCGCCATCTCTATGAACATGGAAATATCTGCACCGCCATCTGTATGAACATATAAATATCTACACCGCCACCTGTATTAAGATGGAGATATCTACACCGCTATCAGTTTAAACATGGAAATATCTACACCGCTATGTGTATAAACATGGAAATATCTACACCACTATCTGTATAAACATGGAAATATCTACACAGTTACCTGTATGAACATGGAAATGTCAGCACCGCTATCGGTATGAACATGGAAATATCTACACCGCCATCTGCATGAACATGGAAATATCTTCACCGCCATCTGTATGAACATGGATATATCTACACAGCCATCTGGATGAACGTGGAAATATCTACACAGCCGTCTGGATGAACATGGAAATATCTACACCGCTATCTGTATGAACATGGAAATATCTACACCACTATCTGTGTAAACATGCATACATCTTCACCGCTATCTGTATAAACATGGAAATATCCACACCGCTATCTGTATGAACATGGAAATATCTACACCACCATCTGTATCAACATGGAAATATCTGCACCGCCGTCTGTATGAACATATAAATATCTACACCGCCATCTGTATTAAGAAGGAGATAACTACACCGCTATCTGTATAAACATGGAAATATCTACACCGCTATCTATATGAACATGGAAATATCTACACCGCTACCTGTATAAACACGGAAATATGTACACCGCTACCTGTATAAACATTGAAGTATCAGCACCGCTATCGGTATGAACATGGCAATATCTACACGGCTATCTGTATGAACATGGAAATATCTACATCGCTATCTGTATGAACATGGAAATATCTACACCACTATCTGTATGAACATGGAAATAGCTACACAGCCATCTGGATGAACATGGAAATATCTAAACCGCTATATGTATGAACATGGAAGTATCTACACCGCTATCTGTATGAACATGGAAATATCTACACCGCTATCTGTTTGAACATGGAAATATCTACACCGCTATCTGCATGAAAATGGAAATATCTACACAGCTATCTGCATATACATGGAAATATCTATACAGCTATCTCTTTACACATGGAAATAACTACACTGCTATCTGTATGAACATGGTAATATCTACACCGCCATCTCTATGAACATTTAAATATCTGCACCGCCATCTGTATGAACATATAAATATCTACACCGCCACCTGTATTAAGATGGAGATATCTACACCGCTATCAGTATAAACATGGAAATATCTACACCGCTATGTGTATAAACATGGAAATATCTACACCACTATCTGTATAAACATGGGAATATCTACACAGTTACCTGTATGAACATGGAAATATCAGCACCGCTATCGGTATGAACATGGAAATATCTACACCGCCATCTGCATGAACATGGAAATATCTTCACCGCCATCTGTATGAACATGGATATATCTACACAGCCATCTGGATTAACGTGGAAATATCTACACAGCCGTCTGGATGAACATGGAAATATCTACACCGCTATCTGTATGAACATGGAAATATCTACACCACTATCTGTGTAAACATGCATACATCTTCACCGCTATCTGTATAAACATGGAAATATCCACACCGCTATCTGTATGAACATGGAAATATCTACACCACCATCTGTATCAACATGGAAATATCTGCACCGCCGTCTGTATGAACATATAAATATCTACACCGCCATCTGTATTAAGAAGGAGATAACTACACCGCTATCTGTATAAACATGGAAATATCTACACCGCTATCTATATGAACATGGAAATATCTACACCGCTACCTGTATAAACACGGAAATATGTACACCGCTACCTGTATAAACATTGAAGTATCAGCACCGCTATCGGTATGAACATGGCAATATCTACACGGCTATCTGTATGAACATGGAAATATCTACATCGCTATCTGTATGAACATGGAAATATCTACACCACTATCTGTATGAACATGGAAATAGCTACACAGCCATCTGGATGAACATGGAAATATCTAAACCGCTATCTGTATGAACATGGATATATATACACAGCCATCTGGATGAACATGGAAATATCTACACCGCTATCTGTATGAACATGGAAATATCTACACCGCTATCTGTATGAACATGGAAATATCTTCACCGCCATCTGTATGAACATGGATATATCTACACAGCCATCTGGATGAACATGGAAATATCTGCACCGCTATCTGTATGAACATGGAAATATCTACACCGCTATCTGTATGAACATGGAAATATCTACACCGCTATCTGTATGAACATGGAAATATCTTCACCGCCACCTGTATGAACATGGATATATCTACACAGCCATCTGGATGAACATGGAAATATCTACACTGCTATCTGTATGAACATGGATATATCTACACAGCCATCTGGATGAACATGGAAATATCTACACCGCTATCTGTGTAAACATGCATACATCTTCACCGCTATCTGTATAAACATGGAAATATCTGCACCGCTATCTGGATGAACATGGAAATATCTGCACCGCTATATGAATGAACATGGAAATATCTACACCGCTATATGTATGAACATGGAAATATCTACACAGCCATCTGGATGAACATGGAAATATCTACACCGCTATCTGTATGAACATGGAGATACGTACACCGCTGTCTGTATGAACATGCAAATATCTACACCGCTATCTGTATGAACATGGAAATATCTACACCGCTATCTGTATGAACATGGAAATATCTTCACCGCCATCTGTATGAACATGGATATATCTACACAGCCATCTGGATGAACATGGAAATATCTACACCGCTATCTGTGTAAACATGCATACATCTTCACCGCTATCTGTATAAACATGGAAATATCTACACCGCTATCTTTATGAACATGGAAATATCTACACCGCTAACTGTTTGAACAGGGAAATATCTACACCGCTATCTGCATGAAAATGGCAATATCTACACCGCTCTCTGTATGAACATGGAAATATCTACACCGCTATCTGTATGAACATGGAAGTATCTACACCGCTATCTGTATGAACATGGAAATATCTACACCGCTATCTGTTTGAACATGGAAATATCTACACCGCTATCTGCATGAAAATGGAAATATCTACACAGCTATCTGCATATACATGGAAATATCTATACAGCTATCTCTTTACACATGGAAATAACTACACCGCTATCTGTATGAACATGGTAATATCTACACCGCCATCTCTATGAACATGGAAATATCTGCACCGCCATCTGTATGAACATATAAATATCTACACCGCCACCTGTATTAAGATGGAGATATCTACACCGCTATCAGTTTAAACATGGAAATATCTACACCGCTATGTGTATAAACATGGAAATATCTACACCACTATCTGTATAAACATGGAAATATCTACACAGTTACCTGTATGAACATGGAAATGTCAGCACCGCTATCGGTATGAACATGGAAATATCTACACCGCCATCTGCATGAACATGGAAATATCTTCACCGCCATCTGTATGAACATGGATATATCTACACAGCCATCTGGATGAACGTGGAAATATCTACACAGCCATCTGGATGGACATGGAATTATCTACACCGCTATCTGTGTAAACATGCATACATCTTCACCGCTATCTGTATAAACATGGAAATATCTACACCGTTTTCTGTATGAACATGGAAATATCTACACCGCTATCTGTGTAAACATGCATACATCTTCACCGCTATCTGTATAAACATGGAAATATCTACACCGCTATCTGTATGAACATGGAAATATCTACACCGCTATCTGTTTGAAAATGGAAATATCTACACCGCTATCTGCATGAAAATGGAAATATCTACACAGCTGTCTGCACATACACGGAAATATCTACAAAGCTATCTCTTTACACATGGAAATAAGTACACCGCTATCTCTATAAACATGGAAATATCTTCACTGCCATCAGTATGAACATGGAAATATCTGCACCGACATCTGTATGAACATATAAATATCTACACCGCCATCTGTATTAAGATGAAGATATCTACACCGCTATATGTATAAACATGGAAATATCTACACCGCTACCTGTATAAACATGGAAATATCTACACCGCTATCTGTATAAACATGGAAATACCTACACCGCTACCTGTATAAACATGGAAATATCAGCACCGCTATCTGTATGAACATGGAAATATCTACACTGCTATCTGTATGAACATGGAAATATCTACACCGATATCTGTATGAACATGGAAATATCTTCACCGCCATCTCTATGAACATGGAAATATATACACAGCCATCTGGATGAACTAGGAAATATCAGCACCGCTATCTGTATGAACATGGAAATATCTACACCGCAATCTGTATATACATGGAAATATCTACACCGCTATCTGTATAAACACGGAAATAAGTACACAGCTACCTGTATAAACATGGAAGTATCAGCACCGCTATCGGTATGAACATGGCAATATCTACACGGTTATCTGTATGAACATGGAAATATCTACACCGCTATCTGTATAAACATGGAAATATCTTCACCGCCATCTGTATGAACATCGATATACCTACACAGCCATCTGGATGAACATGGAAATATCTACACCGCTATCTGTATGAACATGGAAATATCTACACCGCTATCTGTATGAACATGGAAATATCTACACAGCCATCTGGATGAACATGAAAATGTCTACACCGCTATCTGTATGAACACGGATATACATACACCGCTATCTGTATGAACATGGAAATACCCTCACCGCCATCTGTATGAACAAGGATATATCTACACAGCCATCTGGATGAACAAGGAAATATCCGCACCGCTATCTGTATGAACATGGAAATATCTACACCACTATCTGTATGAACATGGATATATCTACACAGCCATGTGGATGAACATGGAATTATCTACACCACTATCTGTGTAAACATGCATACATCTTCACTGCTATCTGTATAAACATGGAAATATCTACACCTTTTTCTGTATGAACATGGAAATATCTACACCGCTAACTGTTTGAACAGGGAAATATATACACCGCTATCTGCTTGAAAATGGAAATGTCTACACAGCTAACTGCATATACATGGGAATATCTACACAGCTATCTCTTTACACATGGAAATAACTACACTGCTATCTGTATGAACATGGAAATATCTACACCGCCATCTGTATGAACATGGAAATATCTGCACCGCCATCTGACTGAACATATAAATATCTGCACCGCCATCTGTATTAAGATGGAGATATCTACACCGCTATCTGTATAAACATGGAAATATCTACACCGCTACGTGTTTAATCATGGAAATATCTACACCACTATCTGTATAAACATGGAAATATCTACACCGCTACCTGTATAAACATGGAAATATCAGCACCGCTATCAGTATGAACATGGAAGTATCTACACTGCCATCTGTGTGAACATGGAAATATCTTCACCGCCATCAGTATGAACATGGAAATATCTGCACCGCCATCTGTATGAACATATAAATATCTACACCACCATCTGTATTAAGATGGAGATATCTACACCGCTACCTGTATAAACATGGAAATATCTACACCGCTATGTGTATAAACATGGAAATATCTACACTGCTATCGGTATAAACATGGAAATATCTACACTGCTACCTGTATAAACATGGAAATATCAGCACCGCTATCTGTATGAACATGGAAATATCTACACCGCCATCTGTACGAACACGGAAAAATCTTCACCGCCATCTGTATGAACATGGATATATCTACACAGCCATCTGTATCAACATGGAAATATCTTCACCGCCATCTGTATGAACATGGATATGTCTACAAAGCCGTCTGGATGAATATGGAAATATCTACACCGCTATATGTATGAACATGGAAATATCTACACCTCTATCTGTGTAAACATGCATACATCTTCACCGCTATCTGTATAAACATGGAAATATCCACACCGCTATCTGTATGAACATGGAAATATCTACACCACCATCTGTATGAAAATGGAAATATCTGCACCGCCGTCTGTATGAACATATAAATATCTACACCGCCATCTGTATTAAGAAGGAGATATCTACACCGCTATCTGTATAAACATGGAAATATCTACACCGCTATCTATATGAACATGGAAATATCTACACCGCTACCTGTATAAACACGGAAATATGTACACCGCTACCTGTATAAACATGGAAGTATCAGCACCGCTATCGGTAAGAACATGGCAATATCTACACGGCTATCTGTATGAACATGGAAATATCTACATCGCTATCTGTATGAACATGGAAATATCTACACCACTATCTGTATGAACATGGAAATAGCTACACAGCCATCTGGATGAACATGGAAATATCTACACCGCTATCTGTATGAACATGGATATATCTACACAGCCATCTGGATGAACATGGAAATATCTACACCGCTATCTGTAAGAACATGGAAATACATACACCGCTATCTGTATAAACATGGAAATATCTACACCGCTATCTGTATGAACATGGAAATATCTACACCGCCATCTGTATGAACATGGAAATATCTACACCGCTATCTGTATGAACATGGAAATATCTACACCGCTATCTGCATGAAAATGGAAATATCTACACAGCTATCTGCATATACATGGAAATATCTATACAGCTATCTCTTTACACATGGAAATAACTACACTGCTATCTGTATGAACATGGTAATATCTACACCGCCATCTCTATGAACATTTAAATATCTGCACCGCCATCTGTATGAACATATAAATATCTACACCGCCACCTGTATTAAGATGGAGATATCTACACCGCTATCAGTATAAACATGGAAATATCTACACCGCTATGTGTATAAACATGGAAATATCTACACCACTATCTGTATAAACATGGGAATATCTACACAGTTACCTGTATGAACATGGAAATATCAGCACCGCTATCGGTATGAACATGGAAATATCTACACCGCCATCTGCATGAACATGGAAATATCTTCACCGCCATCTGTATGAACATGGATATATCTACACAGCCATCTGGATTAACGTGGAAATATCTACACAGCCGTCTGGATGAACATGGAAATATCTACACCGCTATCTGTATGAACATGGAAATATCTACACCACTATCTGTGTAAACATGCATACATCTTCACCGCTATCTGTATAAACATGGAAATATCCACACCGCTATCTGTATGAACATGGAAATATCTACACCACCATCTGTATCAACATGGAAATATCTGCACCGCCGTCTGTATGAACATATAAATATCTACACCGCCATCTGTATTAAGAAGGAGATAACTACACCGCTATCTGTATAAACATGGAAATATCTACACCGCTATCTATATGAACATGGAAATATCTACACCGCTACCTGTATAAACACGGAAATATGTACACCGCTACCTGTATAAACATTGAAGTATCAGCACCGCTATCGGTATGAACATGGCAATATCTACACGGCTATCTGTATGAACATGGAAATATCTACATCGCTATCTGTATGAACATGGAAATATCTACACCACTATCTGTATGAACATGGAAATAGCTACACAGCCATCTGGATGAACATGGAAATATCTAAACCGCTATCTGTATGAACATGGATATATATACACAGCCATCTGGATGAACATGGAAATATCTACACCGCTATCTGTATGAACATGGAAATATCTACACCGCTATCTGTATGAACATGGAAATATCTTCACCGCCATCTGTATGAACATGGATATATCTACACAGCCATCTGGATGAACATGGAAATATCTGCACCGCTATCTGTATGAACATGGAAATATCTACACCACTATCTGTATGAACATGGAAATATCTACACCGCTATCTGTATGAACATGGAAATATCTTCACCGCCACCTGTATGAACATGGATATATCTACACAGCCATCTGGATGAACATGGAAATATCTACACTGCTATCTGTATGAACATGGATATATCTACACAGCCATCTGGATGAACATGGAAATATCTACACCGCTATCTGTGTAAACATGCATACATCTTCACCGCTATCTGTATAAACATGGAAATATCTGCACCGCTATCTGGATGAACATGGAAATATCTGCACCGCTATATGAATGAACATGGAAATATCTACACCGCTATATGTATGAACATGGAAATATCTACACAGCCATCTGGATGAACATGGAAATATCTACACCGCTATCTGTATGAACATGGAGATACGTACACCGCTGTCTGTATGAACATGCAAATATCTACACCGCTATCTGTATGAACATGGAAATATCTACACCGCTATCTGTATGAACATGGAAATATCTTCACCGCCATCTGTATGAACATGGATATATCTACACAGCCATCTGGATGAACATGGAAATATCTACACCGCTATCTGTGTAAACATGCATACATCTTCACCGCTATCTGTATAAACATGGAAATATCTACACCGCTATCTTTATGAACATGGAAATATCTACACCGCTAACTGTTTGAACAGGGAAATATCTACACCGCTATCTGCATGAAAATGGCAATATCTACACCGCTCTCTGTATGAACATGGAAATATCTACACCGCTATCTGTATGAACATGGAAGTATCTACACCGCTATCTGTATGAACATGGAAATATCTACACCGCTATCTGTTTGAACATGGAAATATCTACACCGCTATCTGCATGAAAATGGAAATATCTACACAGCTATCTGCATATACATGGAAATATCTATACAGCTATCTCTTTACACATGGAAATAACTACACCGCTATCTGTATGAACATGGTAATATCTACACCGCCATCTCTATGAACAGGGAAATATCTGCACCGCCATCTGCATGAACATATAAATATCTACACCGCCACCTGTATTAAGATGGAGATATCTACACCGCTATCAGTTTAAACATGGAAATATCTACACCGCTATGTGTATAAACATGGAAATATCTACACCACTATCTGTATAAACATGGAAATATCTACACAGTTACCTGTATGAACATGGAAATGTCAGCACCGCTATCGGTATGAACATGGAAATATCTACACCGCCATCTGCATGAACATGGAAATATCTTCACCGCCATCTGTATGAACATGGATATATCTACACAGCCATCTGGATGAACGTGGAAATATCTACACAGCCATCTGGATGGACATGGAATTATCTACACCGCTATCTGTGTAAACATGCATACATCTTCACCGCTATCTGTATAAACATGGAAATATCTACACCGTTTTCTGTATGAACATGGAAATATCTACACCGCTATCTGTGTAAACATGCATACATCTTCACCGCTATCTGTATAAACATGGAAATATCTACACCGCTATCTGTATGAACATGGAAATATCTACACCGCTATCTGTTTGAAAATGGAAATATCTACACCGCTATCTGCATGAAAATGGAAATATCTACACAGCTGTCTGCACATACACGGAAATATCTACAAAGCTATCTCTTTACACATGGAAATAAGTACACCGCTATCTCTATAAACATGGAAATATCTTCACTGCCATCAGTATGAACATGGAAATATCTGCACCGACATCTGTATGAACATATAAATATCTACACCGCCATCTGTATTAAGATGAAGATATCTACACCGCTATATGTATAAACATGGAAATATCTACACCGCTACCTGTATAAACATGGAAATATCTACACCGCTATCTGTATAAACATGGAAATACCTACACCGCTACCTGTATAAACATGGAAATATCAGCACCGCTATCTGTATGAACATGGAAATATCTACACTGCTATCTGTATGAACATGGAAATATCTACACCGATATCTGTATGAACATGGAAATATCTTCACCGCCATCTCTATGAACATGGAAATATATACACAGCCATCTGGATGAACTAGGAAATATCAGCACCGCTATCTGTATGAACATGGAAATATCTACACCGCAATCTGTATATACATGGAAATATCTACACCGCTATCTGTATAAACACGGAAATAAGTACACAGCTACCTGTATAAACATGGAAGTATCAGCACCGCTATCGGTATGAACATGGCAATATCTACACGGTTATCTGTATGAACATGGAAATATCTACACCGCTATCTGTATAAACATGGAAATATCTTCACCGCCATCTGTATGAACATCGATATACCTACACAGCCATCTGGATGAACATGGAAATATCTACACCGCTATCTGTATGAACATGGAAATATCTACACCGCTATCTGTATGAACATGGAAATATCTACACAGCCATCTGGATGAACATGAAAATGTCTACACCGCTATCTGTATGAACACGGATATACATACACCGCTATCTGTATGAACATGGAAATACCCTCACCGCCATCTGTATGAACAAGGATATATCTACACAGCCATCTGGATGAACAAGGAAATATCCGCACCGCTATCTGTATGAACATGGAAATATCTACACCACTATCTGTATGAACATGGATATATCTACACAGCCATGTGGATGAACATGGAATTATCTACACCACTATCTGTGTAAACATGCATACATCTTCACTGCTATCTGTATAAACATGGAAATATCTACACCTTTTTCTGTATGAACATGGAAATATCTACACCGCTAACTGTTTGAACAGGGAAATATATACACCGCTATCTGCTTGAAAATGGAAATGTCTACACAGCTAACTGCATATACATGGGAATATCTACACAGCTATCTCTTTACACATGGAAATAACTACACTGCTATCTGTATGAACATGGAAATATCTACACCGCCATCTGTATGAACATGGAAATATCTGCACCGCCATCTGACTGAACATATAAATATCTGCACCGCCATCTGTATTAAGATGGAGATATCTACACCGCTATCTGTATAAACATGGAAATATCTACACCGCTACGTGTTTAATCATGGAAATATCTACACCACTATCTGTATAAACATGGAAATATCTACACCGCTACCTGTATAAACATGGAAATATCAGCACCGCTATCAGTATGAACATGGAAGTATCTACACTGCCATCAGTGTGAACATGGAAATATCTTCACCGCCATCAGTATGAACATGGAAATATCTGCACCGCCATCTGTATGAACATATAAATATCTACACCACCATCTGTATTAAGATGGAGATATCTACACCGCTACCTGTATAAACATGGAAATATCTACACCGCTATGTGTATAAACATGGAAATATCTACACTGCTATCGGTATAAACATGGAAATATCTACACTGCTACCTGTATAAACATGGAAATATCAGCACCGCTATCTGTATGAACATGGAAATATCTACACCGCCATCTGTACGAACACGGAAAAATCTTCACCGCCATCTGTATGAACATGGATATATCTACACAGCCATCTGTATCAACATGGAAATATCTTCACCGCCATCTGTATGAACATGGATATGTCTACAAAGCCGTCTGGATGAATATGGAAATATCTACACCGCTATATGTATGAACATGGAAATATCTACACCTCTATCTGTGTAAACATGCATACATCTTCACCGCTATCTGTATAAACATGGAAATATCCACACCGCTATCTGTATGAACATGGAAATATCTACACCACCATCTGTATGAAAATGGAAATATCTGCACCGCCGTCTGTATGAACATATAAATATCTACACCGCCATCTGTATTAAGAAGGAGATATCTACACCGCTATCTGTATAAACATGGAAATATCTACACCGCTATCTATATGAACATGGAAATATCTACACCGCTACCTGTATAAACACGGAAATATGTACACCGCTACCTGTATAAACATGGAAGTATCAGCACCGCTATCGGTAAGAACATGGCAATATCTACACGGCTATCTGTATGAACATGGAAATATCTACATCGCTATCTGTATGAACATGGAAATATCTACACCACTATCTGTATGAACATGGAAATAGCTACACAGCCATCTGGATGAACATGGAAATATCTACACCGCTATCTGTATGAACATGGATATATCTACACAGCCATCTGGATGAACATGGAAATATCTACACCGCTATCTGTAAGAACATGGAAATACATACACCGCTATCTGTATAAACATGGAAATATCTACACCGCTATCTGTATGAACATGGAAATATCTACACCGCCATCTGTATGAACATGGAAATATCTACACCGCTATCTGTATGAACATGGAAATATCTTTACCGCCATCTGTATGAACATGGATATATCTACACAGCCATCTGGATGAACATGGAAATAACTGCACCGCTATCTGTATGAACATGGAAATATCTACACCGCTATCTGTATGAACATGGATGTATCTACACAGCCATCTGGATGAACATGGAAATATCTACACCGCTATCTGTGTAAACATGCATACATCTTCACCGCTATCTGTATAAACATGGAAATATCTACACTGCTATCTTTATGAACATGGAAATACCTACACCGCTAACTGTTTGAACAGGGAAATATATACACCGCTATCTGCCTGAAAATGGAAATGTCTACACAGCTAACTGCATATACATGGAAATATCTACACAGCTATCTCTTTACACATGGAAATAACTACACCGCTATCTGTATGAACATGGAAATATCTACACCGCCATCTGTATGAACATGGAAATATCTGCACAGCCATCTGAAAGAACATATAAATATCTTCACCGCCATCTGTATTAAGATGGAGATATCTACACCGCTATCTCTATAAACATGGAAATATCTACACCGCTATGTGTAAAAACATGGAAATATCTACACCGCCATCTGTATAAACATGGAAATATCTACACCGCTACCTGTATAAACATGGAAATATCATCACCGCTATCAGTATGAACATGGAAGTATCTACACCGCCATCTGTGTGAACATGGAAATACCTTCACCGCCATCTGTATGAACATGGAAATATCTGCACCGCCATCTGTATGAACATATAAATTTCTACACCAACATCTGTATTAGGATGGAGATATCTACACCGCTATCTGTATAAACATGGAAATATCTACACCGCTATCTGCATGAACATGGATATAGCTACACCGCTATCTGTATGAACATGGAAATATCTACACCGCTATCTGTATAAACATGGAAATATCTTCACCGCCATCTGTATGAACATCGATATACCTACACAGCCATCTGGATGAACATGGAAATATCTACACCGCTATCTGTATGAACATGGAAATATCTACACCGCTATCTGTATGAACATGGAAATAACTTCACCGCCATCTGTATGAACATGGATATATCTACACAGCCATCTGGATGAACATGGAAATATCTACACCGCTATCTGTATGAACATGGAAATATCTACACCGCTATCTGTGTAAACATGCATACATCTTCACCGCTATCTGTATAAACATGGAAATATCCACACCGCTATCTGTATGAACATGGAAATATCTACACCACCATCTGTATGAACATGGAAATATCTACACCGCCGTCTGTATGAACATATAAATATCTACACCGCCATCTGTATTAAGAAGGAGATATCTACACCGCTATCTGTATAAACATGGAAATATCTACACCGCTATCTATATGAACATGGAAATATCTACACCGCTACCTGTATAAACACGGAAATATGTACACCGCTACCTGTATAAACATGGAAGTATCAGCACCGCTATCGGTAAGAACATGGCAATATCTACACGGCTATCTGTATGAACATGGAAATATCTACATCGCTATCTGTATGAACATGGAAATATCTACACCACTATCTGTATGAACATGGAAATAGCTACACAGACATCTGGATGAACATGGAAATATCTACACCTCTATCTGTATGAACATGGACATATCTACACAGCCATCTGGATGAACATGGAAATATCTACACCGCTATCTGTATGAACATGGAAATAGCTACACAGCCATCTGGATGAACATGGAAATATCTACACTGCTATCTGTATGAACATGGATATATCTACACAGCCATCTGGATGAACATGGAAATATCTACACCGCTATCTGTGTAAATATGCATACATCTTCACCGCTATCTGTATAAACATGGAAATATCTGCACTGCTATCTTTATGAACATGGAAATATCTACACCGCTAACTGTTTGAACAGGGAAATATATACACCGCTATCTGCTTGAAAATGGAAATGTCTACACAGCTAACTGCATATACATGGAAATATCTACACAGCTATCTCTTTACACATGGAAATAACTACACTGCTATCTGTATGAACATGGAAATATCTACACCGCCATCTGTATGAACATGGAAATATCTGCACCGCCATCTGAATGAACATATAAATATCTGCACCGCCATCTGTATTAACATGGAGATATCTACACCGCTATCTGTATAAACATGGAAATATCTACACCGCTACGTGTATAAACATGGAAATATCTACACCACTATCTGTATAAACATGGAAATATCTACACCCCTACCTGTATAAACTTGGAAATATCAGCACCGCTATCAGTATGAACATGGAAGTATCTACACTGCCATCAGTGTGAACATGGAAATATCTTCACCGCCATCTGTATGAACATGGAAATATCTACACCACCATCTGTATTAAGATGGAGATATCTACACCGCTACCTGTATAAACATGGAAATATCTACACCGCTATGTGTATAAACATGGAAATATCTACACCGCTATCGGTATAAACATGGAAATATCTACACTGCTACCTGTATAAACATGGAAATATCAGCACCGCTATCTGTATGAACATGGAAATATCTACACCGCCATCTGTATGAACATGGAAAAATCTTCACCGCCATCTGTATGAACATGGATATATCTACACAGCCATCTGTATCAACATGGAAATATCTTCACCGCCATCTGTATGAACATGGATATGTTTACACAGCCGTCTGGATGAATATGGAAATATCTACACCGCTATCTGTATGAACATGGAAATATCTACACCACTATCTGTGTAAACATGCATACATCTTCACCGCTATCTGTATAAACATGGAAATATCCACACCGCTATCTGTATGAACATGGAAATATCTACACTACCATCTGTATCAACATGGAAATATCTGCACCGCCATCTGTATGAACATATAAATATCTACACCGCCATCTGTATTAAGAAGGAGATATCTACACCGCTATCTGTATAAACATGGAAATATCTACACCGCTATCTATATGAACATGGAAATATCTACTCCGCTACCTGTATAAACACGGAAATATGTACACCGCTTCCTGTATAAACATGGAAGTATCAGCACCGCTATCGGTATGAACATGGCAATATCTACACGACTATCTGTATGAACATGGAAATATCTTCATCGCTATCTGTATGAACATGGAAATATCTACACCACTATCTGTATGAACATGGAAATAGCTACACAGCCATCTGGATGAACATGGAAATATCTACACCGCTATCTGTATGAACATGGATATATCTACACAGCCATCTGGATGAACATGGAAATATCTACACCGCTATCTGTATGAACATGGAAATACATACACCGCTATCTGTATAAACATGGAAATATCTACACCGCTATCTATATGAACATGGAAATATCTACACCGCTACCTGTATAAACACGGAAATATGTACACCGCTACCTGTATAAACATGGAAGTATCAGCACCGCTATCGGTAAGAACATGGCAATATCTACACGGCTATCTGTATGAACATGGAAATATCTACATCGCTATCTGTATGAACATGGAAATATCTACACCACTATCTGTATGAACATGGAAATAGCTACACAGACATCTGGATGAACATGGAAATATCTACACCTCTATCTGTATGAACATGGACATATCTACACAGCCATCTGGATGAACATGGAAATATCTACACCGCTATCTGTATGAACATGGAAATAGCTACACAGCCATCTGGATGAACATGGAAATATCTACACTGCTATCTGTATGAACATGGATATATCTACACAGCCATCTGGATGAACATGGAAATATCTACACCGCTATCTGTGTAAATATGCATACATCTTCACCGCTATCTGTATAAACATGGAAATATCTGCACTGCTATCTTTATGAACATGGAAATATCTACACCGCTAACTGTTTGAACAGGGAAATATATACACCGCTATCTGCTTGAAAATGGAAATGTCTACACAGCTAACTGCATATACATGGAAATATCTACACAGCTATCTCTTTACACATGGAAATAACTACACTGCTATCTGTATGAACATGGAAATATCTACACCGCCATCTGTATGAACATGGAAATATCTGCACCGCCATCTGAATGAACATATAAATATCTGCACCGCCATCTGTATTAAGATGGAGATATCTACACCGCTATCTGTATAAACATGGAAATATCTACACCGCTACGTGTATAAACATGGAAATATCTACACCACTATCTGTATAAACATGGAAATATCTACACCCCTACCTGTATAAACTTGGAAATATCAGCACCGCTATCAGTATGAACATGGAAGTATCTACACTGCCATCAGTGTGAACATGGAAATATCTTCACCGCCATCTGTATGAACATGGAAATATCTACACCACCATCTGTATTAAGATGGAGATATCTACACCGCTACCTGTATAAACATGGAAATATCTACACCGCTATGTGTATAAACATGGAAATATCTACACCGCTATCGGTATAAACATGGAAATATCTACACTGCTACCTGTATAAACATGGAAATATCAGCACCGCTATCTGTATGAACATGGAAATATCTACACCGCCATCTGTATGAACATGGAAAAATCTTCACCGCCATCTGTATGAACATGGATATATCTACACAGCCATCTGTATCAACATGGAAATATCTTCACCGCCATCTGTATGAACATGGATATGTTTACACAGCCGTCTGGATGAATATGGAAATATCTACACCGCTATCTGTATGAACATGGAAATATCTACACCACTATCTGTGTAAACATGCATACATCTTCACCGCTATCTGTATAAACATGGAAATATCCACACCGCTATCTGTATGAACATGGAAATATCTACACTACCATCTGTATCAACATGGAAATATCTGCACCGCCATCTGTATGAACATATAAATATCTACACCGCCATCTGTATTAAGAAGGAGATATCTACACCGCTATCTGTAAACATGGAAATATCTACACCGCTATCTATATGAACATGGAAATATCTACTCCGCTACCTGTATAAACACGGAAATATGTACACCGCTTCCTGTATAAACATGGAAGTATCAGCACCGCTATCGGTATGAACATGGCAATATCTACACGACTATCTGTATGAACATGGAAATATCTTCATCGCTATCTGTATGAACATGGAAATATCTACACCAATATCTGTATGAACATGGAAATAGCTACACAGCCATCTGGATGAACATGGAAATATCTACACCGCTATCTGTATGAACATGGATATATCTACACAGCCATCTGGATGAACATGGAAATATCTACACCGCTATCTGTATGAACATGGAAATACATACACCGCTATCTGTATAAACATGGAAATATCTACACCGCTATCTGTATGAACATGGAAATATCTACACCGCTATCTGTATGAACATGGATATATCTACACCGCTACCTGTATGAACATGGAAATATCTTCACCGCCATCTGTATGAACATGGATATATCTACACAGCCATCTGGATGAACATGGAAATATCTGCACCGCTATCTGTATGAACATGGAAATATCTACACCGCTATCTGTATGAACATGGAAATATCTACACCGCCATCTGTATGAACATGGAAAAATCTTCACCGCCATCTGTATGAACATGGATATATCTACACAGCCATCTGTATCAACATGGAAATATCTTCACCGCCATCTGTATGAACATGGATATGTCTACACAGCCGTCTGGATGAATATGGAAATATCTACACCGCTATCTGTATGAACATGGAAATATCTACACCACTATCTGTGTAAACTTGCATACATCTTCACCGTTATGTGTATAAACATGGAAATATCCACACCGCTATCTGTATGAACATGGAAATATCTACACCACCATCTGTATCAACATGGAAATATCTGCACCGCCGTCTGTATGAACATATAAATATCTACACCGCCATCTGTATTAAGAAGGAGATATCTACACCGCTATCTGTATAAACATGGAAATATCTACACCGCTATCTATATGAACATGGAAATATCTACTCCGCCACCTGTATATACACGGAAATATGTACACCGCTTCCTGTATAAACATGGAAGTATCAGCACCGCTATCGGTATGAACATGGCAATATCTACACGGCTATCTGTATGAACATGGAAATATCTAAATCGCTATCTGTATGAACATGGAAATATCTACACCAATATCTGTATGAACATGGAAATAGCTACACAGCCATCTGGATGAACATGGAAATATCTACACCGCAATCTGTATGAACATGGATATATCTACACAGCCATCTGGATGAACATGGAAATATCTACACCGCTATCTGTATGAACATGGAAATACATACACCGCTATCTGTATAAACATGGAAATATCTACACCGCTATCTGTATGAACATGGAAATATCTGCACCGCTATCTGTATGAACATGGATATATCTTCACCGCTATCTGTATGAACATGGAAATATCTTCACCGCCATCTGTATGAACATGGATATATCTACACAGCCATCTGGATGAACATGGAAATAACTGCACCGCTATCTGTATGAACATGGAAATATCTACACCGCTATCTGTATGAACATGGAAATATCTACACCGCCATCTGTATGAACATGGAAAAATCTTCACCGCCATCTGTATGAACATGGATATATCTACACAGCCATCTGTATCAACATGGAAATATCTTCACCGCCATCTGTATGAACATGGATATGTCTACACAGCCGTCTGGATGAATATGGAAATATCTACACCGCTATCTGTATGAACATGGAAATATCTACACCACTATCTGTGTAAACATGCATACATCTTCACCGCTATCTGTATAAACATGGAAATATCCACACCGCTATCTGTATGAACATGGAAATATCTACACCACCATCTGTATCAACATGGAAATATCTGCACCGCCGTCTGTATGAACATATAAATATCTACACCGCCATCTGTATTAAGAAGGAGATATCTACACCGCTATCTGTATAAACATGGAAATATCTACACCGCTATGTGTATAAACATGGAAATATCTACACCGCTATCTGTATAAACATGGAAATATCTACACTGCTACCTGTATAAACATGGAAATATCAGCACCGCTATCTGTATGAATATGGAAATATGTACTCCGCCATCTGTATGAACATGGAAAAATCTTCACCGCCATCTGTATGAACATGAATATATCTACACAGCCATCTGTATCAACATGGAAATATCTTCACCGCCATCTGTATGAACATGGATATGTCTACACAGCCGTCTGGATGAACATGGAAATATCTACACCGCTATCTGTATGAACATGGAAATATCTGCACCACTATCTGTGTAAACATGCATACATCTTCACCGCTATCTGTATAAGCATGGAAATATCCACACCGCTATCTGTATGAACATGGAAATATCTACACCACCATCTGTATGAACATGGAAATATCTGCACCGCCCTCTGTATGAACATATAAATATCTACACCGCCATCTGTATTAAGAAGGAGATATCTACACCGCTATCTGTATAAACATGGAAATATCTACACCGCTATCTATATGAACATGGAAATATCTACACCGCTACCTGTATAAACACGGAAATATGTACACCGCTACCTGTATAAACATGGAAGTATCAGCACCGCTATCGGTAAGAACATGGCAATATCTACACGGCTATCTGTATGAACATGGAAATATCTACATCGCTATCTGTATGAACATGGAAATATCTACACCACTATCTGTATGAACATGGAAATAGCTACACAGCCATCTGGATGAACATGGAAATATCTACACCGCTATCTGTATGAACATGGATATATCTACACAGCCATCTGGATGAACATGGAAATATCTACACCGCTATCTGTAAGAACATGGAAATACATACACCGCTATCTGTATAAACATGGAAATATCTACACCGCTATCTGTATGAACATGGAAATATCTACACCGCCATCTGTATGAACATGGAAATATCTACACCGCTATCTGTATGAACATGGAAATATCTACACCGCTATCTGCATGAAAATGGAAATATCTACACAGCTATCTGCATATACATGGAAATATCTATACAGCTATCTCTTTACACATGGAAATAACTACACTGCTATCTGTATGAACATGGTAATATCTACACCGCCATCTCTATGAACATTTAAATATCTGCACCGCCATCTGTATGAACATATAAATATCTACACCGCCACCTGTATTAAGATGGAGATATCTACACCGCTATCAGTATAAACATGGAAATATCTACACCGCTATGTGTATAAACATGGAAATATCTACACCACTATCTGTATAAACATGGGAATATCTACACAGTTACCTGTATGAACATGGAAATATCAGCACCGCTATCGGTATGAACATGGAAATATCTACACCGCCATCTGCATGAACATGGAAATATCTTCACCGCCATCTGTATGAACATGGATATATCTACACAGCCATCTGGATTAACGTGGAAATATCTACACAGCCGTCTGGATGAACATGGAAATATCTACACCGCTATCTGTATGAACATGGAAATATCTACACCACTATCTGTGTAAACATGCATACATCTTCACCGCTATCTGTATAAACATGGAAATATCCACACCGCTATCTGTATGAACATGGAAATATCTACACCACCATCTGTATCAACATGGAAATATCTGCACCGTCGTCTGTATGAACATATAAATATCTACACCGCCATCTGTATTAAGAAGGAGATAACTACACCGCTATCTGTATAAACATGGAAATATCTACACCGCTATCTATATGAACATGGAAATATCTACACCGCTACCTGTATAAACACGGAAATATGTACACCGCTACCTGTATAAACATTGAAGTATCAGCACCGCTATCGGTATGAACATGGCAATATCTACACGGCTATCTGTATGAACATGGAAATATCTACATCGCTATCTGTATGAACATGGAAATATCTACACCACTATCTGTATGAACATGGAAATAGCTACACAGCCATCTGGATGAACATGGAAATATCTAAACCGCTATCTGTATGAACATGGATATATATACACAGCCATCTGGATGAACATGGAAATATCTACACCGCTATCTGTATGAACATGGAAATATCTACACCGCTATCTGTATGAACATGGAAATATCTTCACCGCCATCTGTATGAACATGGATATATCTACACAGCCATCTGGATGAACATGGAAATATCTGCACCGCTATCTGTATGAACATGGAAATATCTACACCACTATCTGTATGAACATGGAAATATCTACACCGCTATCTGTATGAACATGGAAATATCTTCACCGCCACCTGTATGAACATGGATATATCTACACAGCCATCTGGATGAACATGGAAATATCTACACTGCTATCTGTATGAACATGGATATATCTACACAGCCATCTGGATGAACATGGAAATATCTACACCGCTATCTGTGTAAACATGCATACATCTTCACCGCTATCTGTATAAACATGGAAATATCTGCACCGCTATCTGGATGAACATGGAAATATCTGCACCGCTATATGAATGAACATGGAAATATCTACACCGCTATATGTATGAACATGGAAATATCTACACAGCCATCTGGATGAACATGGAAATATCTACACCGCTATCTGTATGAACATGGAGATACGTACACCGCTGTCTGTATGAACATGCAAATATCTACACCGCTATCTGTATGAACATGGAAATATCTACACCGCTATCTGTATGAACATGGAAATATCTTCACCGCCATCTGTATGAACATGGATATATCTACACAGCCATCTGGATGAACATGGAAATATCTACACCGCTATCTGTGTAAACATGCATACATCTTCACCGCTATCTGTATAAACATGGAAATATCTACACCGCTATCTTTATGAACATGGAAATATCTACACCGCTAACTGTTTGAACAGGGAAATATCTACACCGCTATCTGCATGAAAATGGCAATATCTACACCGCTCTCTGTATGAACATGGAAATATCTACACCGCTATCTGTATGAACATGGAAGTATCTACACCGCTATCTGTATGAACATGGAAATATCTACACCGCTATCTGTTTGAACATGGAAATATCTACACCGCTATCTGCATGAAAATGGAAATATCTACACAGCTATCTGCATATACATGGAAATATCTATACAGCTATCTCTTTACACATGGAAATAACTACACCGCTATCTGTATGAACATGGTAATATCTACACCGCCATCTCTATGAACATGGAAATATCTGCACCGCCATCTGCATGAACATATAAATATCTACACCGCCACCTGTATTAAGATGGAGATATCTACACCGCTATCAGTTTAAACATGGAAATATCTACACCGCTATGTGTATAAACATGGAAATATCTACACCACTATCTGTATAAACATGGAAATATCTACACAGTTACCTGTATGAACATGGAAATGTCAGCACCGCTATCGGTATGAACATGGAAATATCTACACCGCCATCTGCATGAACATGGAAATATCTTCACCGCCATCTGTATGAACATGGATATATCTACACAGCCATCTGGATGAACGTGGAAATATCTACACAGCCATCTGGATGGACATGGAATTATCTACACCGCTATCTGTGTAAACATGCATACATCTTCACCGCTATCTGTATAAACATGGAAATATCTACACCGTTTTCTGTATGAACATGGAAATATCTACACCGCTATCTGTGTAAACATGCATACATCTTCACCGCTATCTGTATAAACATGGAAATATCTACACCGCTATCTGTATGAACATGGAAATATCTACACCGCTATCTGTTTGAAAATGGAAATATCTACACCGCTATCTGCATGAAAATGGAAATATCTACACAGCTGTCTGCACATACACGGAAATATCTACAAAGCTATCTCTTTACACATGGAAATAAGTACACCGCTATCTCTATAAACATGGAAATATCTTCACTGCCATCAGTATGAACATGGAAATATCTGCACCGACATCTGTATGAACATATAAATATCTACACCGCCATCTGTATTAAGATGAAGATATCTACACCGCTATATGTATAAACATGGAAATATCTACACCGCTACCTGTATAAACATGGAAATATCTACACCGCTATCTGTATAAACATGGAAATACCTACACCGCTACCTGTATAAACATGGAAATATCAGCACCGCTATCTGTATGAACATGGAAATATCTACACTGCTATCTGTATGAACATGGAAATATCTACACCGATATCTGTATGAACATGGAAATATCTTCACCGCCATCTCTATGAACATGGAAATATATACACAGCCATCTGGATGAACTAGGAAATATCAGCACCGCTATCTGTATGAACATGGAAATATCTACACCGCAATCTGTATATACATGGAAATATCTACACCGCTATCTGTATAAACACGGAAATAAGTACACAGCTACCTGTATAAACATGGAAGTATCAGCACCGCTATCGGTATGAACATGGCAATATCTACACGGTTATCTGTATGAACATGGAAATATCTACACCGCTATCTGTATAAACATGGAAATATCTTCACCGCCATCTGTATGAACATCGATATACCTACACAGCCATCTGGATGAACATGGAAATATCTACACCGCTATCTGTATGAACATGGAAATATCTACACCGCTATCTGTATGAACATGGAAATATCTACACAGCCATCTGGATGAACATGAAAATGTCTACACCGCTATCTGTATGAACACGGATATACATACACCGCTATCTGTATGAACATGGAAATACCCTCACCGCCATCTGTATGAACAAGGATATATCTACACAGCCATCTGGATGAACAAGGAAATATCCGCACCGCTATCTGTATGAACATGGAAATATCTACACCACTATCTGTATGAACATGGATATATCTACACAGCCATGTGGATGAACATGGAATTATCTACACCACTATCTGTGTAAACATGCATACATCTTCACTGCTATCTGTATAAACATGGAAATATCTACACCTTTTTCTGTATGAACATGGAAATATCTACACCGCTAACTGTTTGAACAGGGAAATATATACACCGCTATCTGCTTGAAAATGGAAATGTCTACACAGCTAACTGCATATACATGGGAATATCTACACAGCTATCTCTTTACACATGGAAATAACTACACTGCTATCTGTATGAACATGGAAATATCTACACCGCCATCTGTATGAACATGGAAATATCTGCACCGCCATCTGACTGAACATATAAATATCTGCACCGCCATCTGTATTAAGATGGAGATATCTACACCGCTATCTGTATAAACATGGAAATATCTACACCGCTACGTGTTTAATCATGGAAATATCTACACCACTATCTGTATAAACATGGAAATATCTACACCGCTACCTGTATAAACATGGAAATATCAGCACCGCTATCAGTATGAACATGGAAGTATCTACACTGCCATCTGTGTGAACATGGAAATATCTTCACCGCCATCAGTATGAACATGGAAATATCTGCACCGCCATCTGTATGAACATATAAATATCTACACCACCATCTGTATTAAGATGGAGATATCTACACCGCTACCTGTATAAACATGGAAATATCTACACCGCTATGTGTATAAACATGGAAATATCTACACTGCTATCGGTATAAACATGGAAATATCTACACTGCTACCTGTATAAACATGGAAATATCAGCACCGCTATCTGTATGAACATGGAAATATCTACACCGCCATCTGTACGAACACGGAAAAATCTTCACCGCCATCTGTATGAACATGGATATATCTACACAGCCATCTGTATCAACATGGAAATATCTTCACCGCCATCTGTATGAACATGGATATGTCTACAAAGCCGTCTGGATGAATATGGAAATATCTACACCGCTATATGTATGAACATGGAAATATCTACACCTCTATCTGTGTAAACATGCATACATCTTCACCGCTATCTGTATAAACATGGAAATATCCACACCGCTATCTGTATGAACATGGAAATATCTACACCACCATCTGTATGAAAATGGAAATATCTGCACCGCCGTCTGTATGAACATATAAATATCTACACCGCCATCTGTATTAAGAAGGAGATATCTACACCGCTATCTGTATAAACATGGAAATATCTACACCGCTATCTATATGAACATGGAAATATCTACACCGCTACCTGTATAAACACGGAAATATGTACACCGCTACCTGTATAAACATGGAAGTATCAGCACCGCTATCGGTAAGAACATGGCAATATCTACACGGCTATCTGTATGAACATGGAAATATCTACATCGCTATCTGTATGAACATGGAAATATCTACACCACTATCTGTATGAACATGGAAATAGCTACACAGCCATCTGGATGAACATGGAAATATCTACACCGCTATCTGTATGAACATGGATATATCTACACAGCCATCTGGATGAACATGGAAATATCTACACCGCTATCTGTAAGAACATGGAAATACATACACCGCTATCTGTATAAACATGGAAATATCTACACCGCTATCTGTATGAACATGGAAATATCTACACCGCCATCTGTATGAACATGGAAATATCTACACCGCTATCTGTATGAACATGGAAATATCTTCACCGCCATCTGTATGAACATGGATATATCTACACAGCCATCTGGATGAACATGGAAATAACTGCACCGCTATCTGTATGAACATGGAAATATCTACACCGCTATCTGTATGAACATGGATGTATCTACACAGCCATCTGGATGAACATGGAAATATCTACACCGCTATCTGTGTAAACATGCATACATCTTCACCGCTATCTGTATAAACATGGAAATATCTACACTGCTATCTTTATGAACATGGAAATACCTACACCGCTAACTGTTTGAACAGGGAAATATATACACCGCTATCTGCCTGAAAATGGAAATGTCTACACAGCTAACTGCATATACATGGAAATATCTACACAGCTATCTCTTTACACATGGAAATAACTACACCGCTATCTGTATGAACATGGAAATATCTACACCGCCATCTGTATGAACATGGAAATATCTGCACAGCCATCTGAAAGAACATATAAATATCTTCACCGCCATCTGTATTAAGATGGAGATATCTACACCGCTATCTCTATAAACATGGAAATATCTACACCGCTATGTGTAAAAACATGGAAATATCTACACCGCCATCTGTATAAACATGGAAATATCTACACCGCTACCTGTATAAACATGGAAATATCATCACCGCTATCAGTATGAACATGGAAGTATCTACACCGCCATCTGTGTGAACATGGAAATACCTTCACCGCCATCTGTATGAACATGGAAATATCTTCATCGCTATCTGTATGAACATGGAAATATCTACACCAATATCTGTATGAACATGGAAATAGCTACACAGCCATCTGGATGAACATGGAAATATCTACACCGCTATCTGTATGAACATGGATATATCTACACAGCCATCTGGATGAACATGGAAATATCTACACCGCTATCTGTATGAACATGGAAATACATACACCGCTATCTGTATAAACATGGAAATATCTACACCGCTATCTGTATGAACATGGAAATATCTACACCGCTATCTGTATGAACATGGATATATCTACACCGCTACCTGTATGAACATGGAAATATCTTCACCGCCATCTGTATGAACATGGATATATCTACACAGCCATCTGGATGAATATGGAAATATCTGCACCGCTATCTGTATGAACATGGAAATATCTACACCGCTATCTGTATGAACATGGAAATATCTACACCGCCATCTGTATGAACATGGAAAAATCTTCACCGCCATCTGTATGAACATGGATATATCTACACAGCCATCTGTATCAACATGGAAATATCTTCACCGCCATCTGTATGAACATGGATATGTCTACACAGCCGTCTGGATGAATATGGAAATATCTACACCGCTATCTGTATGAACATGGAAATATCTACACCACTATCTGTGTAAACTTGCATACATCTTCACCGTTATGTGTATAAACATGGAAATATCCACACCGCTATCTGTATGAACATGGAAATATCTACACCACCATCTGTATCAACATGGAAATATCTGCACCGCCGTCTGTATGAACATATAAATATCTACACCGCCATCTGTATTAAGAAGGAGATATCTACACCGCTATCTGTATAAACATGGAAATATCTACACCGCTATCTATATGAACATGGAAATATCTACTCCGCCACCTGTATATACACGGAAATATGTACACCGCTTCCTGTATAAACATGGAAGTATCAGCACCGCTATCGGTATGAACATGGCAATATCTACACGGCTATCTGTATGAACATGGAAATATCTAAATCGCTATCTGTATGAACATGGAAATATCTACACCAATATCTGTATGAACATGGAAATAGCTACACAGCCATCTGGATGAACATGGAAATATCTACACCGCAATCTGTATGAACATGGATATATCTACACAGCCATCTGGATGAACATGGAAATATCTACACCGCTATCTGTATGAACATGGAAATACATACACCGCTATCTGTATAAACATGGAAATATCTACACCGCTATCTGTATGAACATGGAAATATCTGCACCGCTATCTGTATGAACATGGATATATCTTCACCGCTATCTGTATGAACATGGAAATATCTTCACCGCCATCTGTATGAACATGGATATATCTACACAGCCATCTGGATGAACATGGAAATAACTGCACCGCTATCTGTATGAACATGGAAATATCTACACCGCTATCTGTATGAACATGGAAATATCTACACCGCCATCTGTATGAACATGGAAAAATCTTCACCGCCATCTGTATGAACATGGATATATCTACACAGCCATCTGTATCAACATGGAAATATCTTCACCGCCATCTGTATGAACATGGATATGTCTACACAGCCGTCTGGATGAATATGGAAATATCTACACCGCTATCTGTATGAACATGGAAATATCTACACCACTATCTGTGTAAACATGCATACATCTTCACCGCTATCTGTATAAACATGGAAATATCCACACCGCTATCTGTATGAACATGGAAATATCTACACCACCATCTGTATCAACATGGAAATATCTGCACCGCCGTCTGTATGAACATATAAATATCTACACCGCCATCTGTATTAAGAAGGAGATATCTACACCGCTATCTGTATAAACATGGAAATATCTACACCGCTATGTGTATAAACATGGAAATATCTACACCGCTATCTGTATAAACATGGAAATATCTACACTGCTACCTGTATAAACATGGAAATATCAGCACCGCTATCTGTATGAATATGGAAATATGTACTCCGCCATCTGTATGAACATGGAAAAATCTTCACCGCCATCTGTATGAACATGAATATATCTACACAGCCATCTGTATCAACATGGAAATATCTTCACCGCCATCTGTATGAACATGGATATGTCTACACAGCCGTCTGGATGAACATGGAAATATCTACACCGCTATCTGTATGAACATGGAAATATCTGCACCACTATCTGTGTAAACATGCATACATCTTCACCGCTATCTGTATAAGCATGGAAATATCCACACCGCTATCTGTATGAACATGGAAATATCTACACCACCATCTGTATGAACATGGAAATATCTGCACCGCCCTCTGTATGAACATATAAATATCTACACCGCCATCTGTATTAAGAAGGAGATATCTACACCGCTATCTGTATAAACATGGAAATATCTACACCGCTATCTATATGAACATGGAAATATCTACACCGCTACCTGTATAAACACGGAAATATGTACACCGCTACCTGTATAAACATGGAAGTATCAGCACCGCTATCGGTAAGAACATGGCAATATCTACACGGCTATCTGTATGAACATGGAAATATCTACATCGCTATCTGTATGAACATGGAAATATCTACACCACTATCTGTATGAACATGGAAATAGCTACACAGCCATCTGGATGAACATGGAAATATCTACACCGCTATCTGTATGAACATGGATATATCTACACAGCCATCTGGATGAACATGGAAATATCTACACCGCTATCTGTAAGAACATGGAAATACATACACCGCTATCTGTATAAACATGGAAATATCTACACCGCTATCTGTATGAACATGGAAATATCTACACCGCCATCTGTATGAACATGGAAATATCTACACCGCTATCTGTATGAACATGGAAATATCTACACCGCTATCTGCATGAAAATGGAAATATCTACACAGCTATCTGCATATACATGGAAATATCTATACAGCTATCTCTTTACACATGGAAATAACTACACTGCTATCTGTATGAACATGGTAATATCTACACCGCCATCTCTATGAACATTTAAATATCTGCACCGCCATCTGTATGAACATATAAATATCTACACCGCCACCTGTATTAAGATGGAGATATCTACACCGCTATCAGTATAAACATGGAAATATCTACACCGCTATGTGTATAAACATGGAAATATCTACACCACTATCTGTATAAACATGGGAATATCTACACAGTTACCTGTATGAACATGGAAATATCAGCACCGCTATCGGTATGAACATGGAAATATCTACACCGCCATCTGCATGAACATGGAAATATCTTCACCGCCATCTGTATGAACATGGATATATCTACACAGCCATCTGGATTAACGTGGAAATATCTACACAGCCGTCTGGATGAACATGGAAATATCTACACCGCTATCTGTATGAACATGGAAATATCTACACCACTATCTGTGTAAACATGCATACATCTTCACCGCTATCTGTATAAACATGGAAATATCCACACCGCTATCTGTATGAACATGGAAATATCTACACCACCATCTGTATCAACATGGAAATATCTGCACCGCCGTCTGTATGAACATATAAATATCTACACCGCCATCTGTATTAAGAAGGAGATAACTACACCGCTATCTGTATAAACATGGAAATATCTACACCGCTATCTATATGAACATGGAAATATCTACACCGCTACCTGTATAAACACGGAAATATGTACACCGCTACCTGTATAAACATTGAAGTATCAGCACCGCTATCGGTATGAACATGGCAATATCTACACGGCTATCTGTATGAACATGGAAATATCTACATCGCTATCTGTATGAACATGGAAATATCTACACCACTATCTGTATGAACATGGAAATAGCTACACAGCCATCTGGATGAACATGGAAATATCTAAACCGCTATCTGTATGAACATGGATATATATACACAGCCATCTGGATGAACATGGAAATATCTACACCGCTATCTGTATGAACATGGAAATATCTACACCGCTATCTGTATGAACATGGAAATATCTTCACCGCCATCTGTATGAACATGGATATATCTACACAGCCATCTGGATGAACATGGAAATATCTGCACCGCTATCTGTATGAACATGGAAATATCTACACCACTATCTGTATGAACATGGAAATATCTACACCGCTATCTGTATGAACATGGAAATATCTTCACCGCCACCTGTATGAACATGGATATATCTACACAGCCATCTGGATGAACATGGAAATATCTACACTGCTATCTGTATGAACATGGATATATCTACACAGCCATCTGGATGAACATGGAAATATCTACACCGCTATCTGTGTAAACATGCATACATCTTCACCGCTATCTGTATAAACATGGAAATATCTGCACCGCTATCTGGATGAACATGGAAATATCTGCACCGCTATATGAATGAACATGGAAATATCTACACCGCTATATGTATGAACATGGAAATATCTACACAGCCATCTGGATGAACATGGAAATATCTACACCGCTATCTGTATGAACATGGAGATACGTACACCGCTGTCTGTATGAACATGCAAATATCTACACCGCTATCTGTATGAACATGGAAATATCTACACCGCTATCTGTATGAACATGGAAATATCTTCACCGCCATCTGTATGAACATGGATATATCTACACAGCCATCTGGATGAACATGGAAATATCTACACCGCTATCTGTGTAAACATGCATACATCTTCACCGCTATCTGTATAAACATGGAAATATCTACACCGCTATCTTTATGAACATGGAAATATCTACACCGCTAACTGTTTGAACAGGGAAATATCTACACCGCTATCTGCATGAAAATGGCAATATCTACACCGCTCTCTGTATGAACATGGAAATATCTACACCGCTATCTGTATGAACATGGAAGTATCTACACCGCTATCTGTATGAACATGGAAATATCTACACCGCTATCTGTTTGAACATGGAAATATCTACACCGCTATCTGCATGAAAATGGAAATATCTACACAGCTATCTGCATATACATGGAAATATCTATACAGCTATCTCTTTACACATGGAAATAACTACACCGCTATCTGTATGAACATGGTAATATCTACACCGCCATCTCTATGAACATGGAAATATCTGCACCGCCATCTGCATGAACATATAAATATCTACACCGCCACCTGTATTAAGATGGAGATATCTACACCGCTATCAGTTTAAACATGGAAATATCTACACCGCTATGTGTATAAACATGGAAATATCTACACCACTATCTGTATAAACATGGAAATATCTACACAGTTACCTGTATGAACATGGAAATGTCAGCACCGCTATCGGTATGAACATGGAAATATCTACACCGCCATCTGCATGAACATGGAAATATCTTCACCGCCATCTGTATGAACATGGATATATCTACACAGCCATCTGGATGAACGTGGAAATATCTACACAGCCATCTGGATGGACATGGAATTATCTACACCGCTATCTGTGTAAACATGCATACATCTTCACCGCTATCTGTATAAACATGGAAATATCTACACCGTTTTCTGTATGAACATGGAAATATCTACACCGCTATCTGTGTAAACATGCATACATCTTCACCGCTATCTGTATAAACATGGAAATATCTACACCGCTATCTGTATGAACATGGAAATATCTACACCGCTATCTGTTTGAAAATGGAAATATCTACACCGCTATCTGCATGAAAATGGAAATATCTACACAGCTGTCTGCACATACACGGAAATATCTACAAAGCTATCTCTTTACACATGGAAATAAGTACACCGCTATCTCTATAAACATGGAAATATCTTCACTGCCATCAGTATGAACATGGAAATATCTGCACCGACATCTGTATGAACATATAAATATCTACACCGCCATCTGTATTAAGATGAAGATATCTACACCGCTATATGTATAAACATGGAAATATCTACACCGCTACCTGTATAAACATGGAAATATCTACACCGCTATCTGTATAAACATGGAAATACCTACACCGCTACCTGTATAAACATGGAAATATCAGCACCGCTATCTGTATGAACATGGAAATATCTACACTGCTATCTGTATGAACATGGAAATATCTACACCGATATCTGTATGAACATGGAAATATCTTCACCGCCATCTCTATGAACATGGAAATATATACACAGCCATCTGGATGAACTAGGAAATATCAGCACCGCTATCTGTATGAACATGGAAATATCTACACCGCAATCTGTATATACATGGAAATATCTACACCGCTATCTGTATAAACACGGAAATAAGTACACAGCTACCTGTATAAACATGGAAGTATCAGCACCGCTATCGGTATGAACATGGCAATATCTACACGGTTATCTGTATGAACATGGAAATATCTACACCGCTATCTGTATAAACATGGAAATATCTTCACCGCCATCTGTATGAACATCGATATACCTACACAGCCATCTGGATGAACATGGAAATATCTACACCGCTATCTGTATGAACATGGAAATATCTACACCGCTATCTGTATGAACATGGAAATATCTACACAGCCATCTGGATGAACATGAAAATGTCTACACCGCTATCTGTATGAACACGGATATACATACACCGCTATCTGTATGAACATGGAAATACCCTCACCGCCATCTGTATGAACAAGGATATATCTACACAGCCATCTGGATGAACAAGGAAATATCCGCACCGCTATCTGTATGAACATGGAAATATCTACACCACTATCTGTATGAACATGGATATATCTACACAGCCATGTGGATGAACATGGAATTATCTACACCACTATCTGTGTAAACATGCATACATCTTCACTGCTATCTGTATAAACATGGAAATATCTACACCTTTTTCTGTATGAACATGGAAATATCTACACCGCTAACTGTTTGAACAGGGAAATATATACACCGCTATCTGCTTGAAAATGGAAATGTCTACACAGCTAACTGCATATACATGGGAATATCTACACAGCTATCTCTTTACACATGGAAATAACTACACTGCTATCTGTATGAACATGGAAATATCTACACCGCCATCTGTATGAACATGGAAATATCTGCACCGCCATCTGACTGAACATATAAATATCTGCACCGCCATCTGTATTAAGATGGAGATATCTACACCGCTATCTGTATAAACATGGAAATATCTACACCGCTACGTGTTTAATCATGGAAATATCTACACCACTATCTGTATAAACATGGAAATATCTACACCGCTACCTGTATAAACATGGAAATATCAGCACCGCTATCAGTATGAACATGGAAGTATCTACACTGCCATCTGTGTGAACATGGAAATATCTTCACCGCCATCAGTATGAACATGGAAATATCTGCACCGCCATCTGTATGAACATATAAATATCTACACCACCATCTGTATTAAGATGGAGATATCTACACCGCTACCTGTATAAACATGGAAATATCTACACCGCTATGTGTATAAACATGGAAATATCTACACTGCTATCGGTATAAACATGGAAATATCTACACTGCTACCTGTATAAACATGGAAATATCAGCACCGCTATCTGTATGAACATGGAAATATCTACACCGCCATCTGTACGAACACGGAAAAATCTTCACCGCCATCTGTATGAACATGGATATATCTACACAGCCATCTGTATCAACATGGAAATATCTTCACCGCCATCTGTATGAACATGGATATGTCTACAAAGCCGTCTGGATGAATATGGAAATATCTACACCGCTATATGTATGAACATGGAAATATCTACACCTCTATCTGTGTAAACATGCATACATCTTCACCGCTATCTGTATAAACATGGAAATATCCACACCGCTATCTGTATGAACATGGAAATATCTACACCACCATCTGTATGAAAATGGAAATATCTGCACCGCCGTCTGTATGAACATATAAATATCTACACCGCCATCTGTATTAAGAAGGAGATATCTACACCGCTATCTGTATAAACATGGAAATATCTACACCGCTATCTATATGAACATGGAAATATCTACACCGCTACCTGTATAAACACGGAAATATGTACACCGCTACCTGTATAAACATGGAAGTATCAGCACCGCTATCGGTAAGAACATGGCAATATCTACACGGCTATCTGTATGAACATGGAAATATCTACATCGCTATCTGTATGAACATGGAAATATCTACACCACTATCTGTATGAACATGGAAATAGCTACACAGCCATCTGGATGAACATGGAAATATCTACACCGCTATCTGTATGAACATGGATATATCTACACAGCCATCTGGATGAACATGGAAATATCTACACCGCTATCTGTAAGAACATGGAAATACATACACCGCTATCTGTATAAACATGGAAATATCTACACCGCTATCTGTATGAACATGGAAATATCTACACCGCCATCTGTATGAACATGGAAATATCTACACCGCTATCTGTATGAACATGGAAATATCTTCACCGCCATCTGTATGAACATGGATATATCTACACAGCCATCTGGATGAACATGGAAATAACTGCACCGCTATCTGTATGAACATGGAAATATCTACACCGCTATCTGTATGAACATGGATGTATCTACACAGCCATCTGGATGAACATGGAAATATCTACACCGCTATCTGTGTAAACATGCATACATCTTCACCGCTATCTGTATAAACATGGAAATATCTACACTGCTATCTTTATGAACATGGAAATACCTACACCGCTAACTGTTTGAACAGGGAAATATATACACCGCTATCTGCCTGAAAATGGAAATGTCTACACAGCTAACTGCATATACATGGAAATATCTACACAGCTATCTCTTTACACATGGAAATAACTACACCGCTATCTGTATGAACATGGAAATATCTACACCGCCATCTGTATGAACATGGAAATATCTGCACAGCCATCTGAAAGAACATATAAATATCTTCACCGCCATCTGTATTAAGATGGAGATATCTACACCGCTATCTCTATAAACATGGAAATATCTACACCGCTATGTGTAAAAACATGGAAATATCTACACCGCCATCTGTATAAACATGGAAATATCTACACCGCTACCTGTATAAACATGGAAATATCATCACCGCTATCAGTATGAACATGGAAGTATCTACACCGCCATCTGTGTGAACATGGAAATACCTTCACCGCCATCTGTATGAACATGGAAATATCTGCACCGCCATCTGTATGAACATATAAATTTCTACACCAACATCTGTATTAGGATGGAGATATCTACACCGCTATCTGTATAAACATGGAAATATCTACACCGCTATCTGCATGAACATGGATATAGCTACACCGCTATCTGTATGAACATGGAAATATCTACACCGCTATCTGTATAAACATGGAAATATCTTCACCGCCATCTGTATGAACATCGATATACCTACACAGCCATCTGGATGAACATGGAAATATCTACACCGCTATCTGTATGAACATGGAAATATCTACACCGCTATCTGTATGAACATGGAAATAACTTCACCGCCATCTGTATGAACATGGATATATCTACACAGCCATCTGGATGAACATGGAAATATCTACACCGCTATCTGTATGAACATGGAAATATCTACACCGCTATCTGTGTAAACATGCATACATCTTCACCGCTATCTGTATAAACATGGAAATATCCACACCGCTATCTGTATGAACATGGAAATATCTACACCACCATCTGTATGAACATGGAAATATCTACACCGCCGTCTGTATGAACATATAAATATCTACACCGCCATCTGTATTAAGAAGGAGATATCTACACCGCTATCTGTATAAACATGGAAATATCTACACCGCTATCTATATGAACATGGAAATATCTACACCGCTACCTGTATAAACACGGAAATATGTACACCGCTACCTGTATAAACATGGAAGTATCAGCACCGCTATCGGTAAGAACATGGCAATATCTACACGGCTATCTGTATGAACATGGAAATATCTACATCGCTATCTGTATGAACATGGAAATATCTACACCACTATCTGTATGAACATGGAAATAGCTACACAGACATCTGGATGAACATGGAAATATCTACACCTCTATCTGTATGAACATGGACATATCTACACAGCCATCTGGATGAACATGGAAATATCTACACCGCTATCTGTATGAACATGGAAATAGCTACACAGCCATCTGGATGAACATGGAAATATCTACACTGCTATCTGTATGAACATGGATATATCTACACAGCCATCTGGATGAACATGGAAATATCTACACCGCTATCTGTGTAAATATGCATACATCTTCACCGCTATCTGTATAAACATGGAAATATCTGCACTGCTATCTTTATGAACATGGAAATATCTACACCGCTAACTGTTTGAACAGGGAAATATATACACCGCTATCTGCTTGAAAATGGAAATGTCTACACAGCTAACTGCATATACATGGAAATATCTACACAGCTATCTCTTTACACATGGAAATAACTACACTGCTATCTGTATGAACATGGAAATATCTACACCGCCATCTGTATGAACATGGAGATATCTGCACCGCCATCTGAATGAACATATAAATATCTGCACCGCCATCTGTATTAACATGGAGATATCTACACCGCTATCTGTATAAACATGGAAATATCTACACCGCTACGTGTATAAACATGGAAATATCTACACCACTATCTGTATAAACATGGAAATATCTACACCCCTACCTGTATAAACTTGGAAATATCAGCACCGCTATCAGTATGAACATGGAAGTATCTACACTGCCATCAGTGTGAACATGGAAATATCTTCACCGCCATCTGTATGAACATGGAAATATCTACACCACCATCTGTATTAAGATGGAGATATCTACACCGCTACCTGTATAAACATGGAAATATCTACACCGCTATGTGTATAAACATGGAAATATCTACACCGCTATCGGTATAAACATGGAAATATCTACACTGCTACCTGTATAAACATGGAAATATCAGCACCGCTATCTGTATGAACATGGAAATATCTACACCGCCATCTGTATGAACATGGAAAAATCTTCACCGCCATCTGTATGAACATGGATATATCTACACAGCCATCTGTATCAACATGGAAATATCTTCACCGCCATCTGTATGAACATGGATATGTTTACACAGCCGTCTGGATGAATATGGAAATATCTACACCGCTATCTGTATGAACATGGAAATATCTACACCACTATCTGTGTAAACATGCATACATCTTCACCGCTATCTGTATAAACATGGAAATATCCACACCGCTATCTGTATGAACATGGAAATATCTACACTACCATCTGTATCAACATGGAAATATCTGCACCGCCATCTGTATGAACATATAAATATCTACACCGCCATCTGTATTAAGAAGGAGATATCTACACCGCTATCTGTATAAACATGGAAATATCTACACCGCTATCTATATGAACATGGAAATATCTACTCCGCTACCTGTATAAACACGGAAATATGTACACCGCTTCCTGTATAAACATGGAAGTATCAGCACCGCTATCGGTATGAACATGGCAATATCTACACGACTATCTGTATGAACATGGAAATATCTTCATCGCTATCTGTATGAACATGGAAATATCTACACCAATATCTGTATGAACATGGAAATAGCTACACAGCCATCTGGATGAACATGGAAATATCTACACCGCTATCTGTATGAACATGGATATATCTACACAGCCATCTGGATGAACATGGAAATATCTACACCGCTATCTGTATGAACATGGAAATACATACACCGCTATCTGTATAAACATGGAAATATCTACACCGCTATCTATATGAACATGGAAATATCTACACCGCTACCTGTATAAACACGGAAATATGTACACCGCTACCTGTATAAACATGGAAGTATCAGCACCGCTATCGGTAAGAACATGGCAATATCTACACGGCTATCTGTATGAACATGGAAATATCTACATCGCTATCTGTATGAACATGGAAATATCTACACCACTATCTGTATGAACATGGAAATAGCTACACAGACATCTGGATGAACATGGAAATATCTACACCTCTATCTGTATGAACATGGACATATCTACACAGCCATCTGGATGAACATGGAAATATCTACACCGCTATCTGTATGAACATGGAAATAGCTACACAGCCATCTGGATGAACATGGAAATATCTACACTGCTATCTGTATGAACATGGATATATCTACACAGCCATCTGGATGAACATGGAAATATCTACACCGCTATCTGTGTAAATATGCATACATCTTCACCGCTATCTGTATAAACATGGAAATATCTGCACTGCTATCTTTATGAACATGGAAATATCTACACCGCTAACTGTTTGAACAGGGAAATATATACACCGCTATCTGCTTGAAAATGGAAATGTCTACACAGCTAACTGCATATACATGGAAATATCTACACAGCTATCTCTTTACACATGGAAATAACTACACTGCTATCTGTATGAACATGGAAATATCTACACCGCCATCTGTATGAACATGGAAATATCTGCACCGCCATCTGAATGAACATATAAATATCTGCACCGCCATCTGTATTAACATGGAGATATCTACACCGCTATCTGTATAAACATGGAAATATCTACACCGCTACGTGTATAAACATGGAAATATCTACACCACTATCTGTATAAACATGGAAATATCTACACCCCTACCTGTATAAACTTGGAAATATCAGCACCGCTATCAGTATGAACATGGAAGTATCTACACTGCCATCAGTGTGAACATGGAAATATCTTCACCGCCATCTGTATGAACATGGAAATATCTACACCACCATCTGTATTAAGATGGAGATATCTACACCGCTACCTGTATAAACATGGAAATATCTACACCGCTATGTGTATAAACATGGAAATATCTACACCGCTATCGGTATAAACATGGAAATATCTACACTGCTACCTGTATAAACATGGAAATATCAGCACCGCTATCTGTATGAACATGGAAATATCTACACCGCCATCTGTATGAACATGGAAAAATCTTCACCGCCATCTGTATGAACATGGATATATCTACACAGCCATCTGTATCAACATGGAAATATCTTCACCGCCATCTGTATGAACATGGATATGTTTACACAGCCGTCTGGATGAATATGGAAATATCTACACCGCTATCTGTATGAACATGGAAATATCTACACCACTATCTGTGTAAACATGCATACATCTTCACCGCTATCTGTATAAACATGGAAATATCCACACCGCTATCTGTATGAACATGGAAATATCTACACTACCATCTGTATCAACATGGAAATATCTGCACCGCCATCTGTATGAACATATAAATATCTACACCGCCATCTGTATTAAGAAGGAGATATCTACACCGCTATCTGTAAACATGGAAATATCTACACCGCTATCTATATGAACATGGAAATATCTACTCCGCTACCTGTATAAACACGGAAATATGTACACCGCTTCCTGTATAAACATGGAAGTATCAGCACCGCTATCGGTATGAACATGGCAATATCTACACGACTATCTGTATGAACATGGAAATATCTTCATCGCTATCTGTATGAACATGGAAATATCTACACCAATATCTGTATGAACATGGAAATAGCTACACAGCCATCTGGATGAACATGGAAATATCTACACCGCTATCTGTATGAACATGGATATATCTACACAGCCATCTGGATGAACATGGAAATATCTACACCGCTATCTGTATGAACATGGAAATACATACACCGCTATCTGTATAAACATGGAAATATCTACACCGCTATCTGTATGAACATGGAAATATCTACACCGCTATCTGTATGAACATGGATATATCTACACCGCTACCTGTATGAACATGGAAATATCTTCACCGCCATCTGTATGAACATGGATATATCTACACAGCCATCTGGATGAACATGGAAATATCTGCACCGCTATCTGTATGAACATGGAAATATCTACACCGCTATCTGTATGAACATGGAAATATCTACACCGCCATCTGTATGAACATGGAAAAATCTTCACCGCCATCTGTATGAACATGGATATATCTACACAGCCATCTGTATCAACATGGAAATATCTTCACCGCCATCTGTATGAACATGGATATGTCTACACAGCCGTCTGGATGAATATGGAAATATCTACACCGCTATCTGTATGAACATGGAAATATCTACACCACTATCTGTGTAAACTTGCATACATCTTCACCGTTATGTGTATAAACATGGAAATATCCACACCGCTATCTGTATGAACATGGAAATATCTACACCACCATCTGTATCAACATGGAAATATCTGCACCGCCGTCTGTATGAACATATAAATATCTACACCGCCATCTGTATTAAGAAGGAGATATCTACACCGCTATCTGTATAAACATGGAAATATCTACACCGCTATCTATATGAACATGGAAATATCTACTCCGCCACCTGTATATACACGGAAATATGTACACCGCTTCCTGTATAAACATGGAAGTATCAGCACCGCTATCGGTATGAACATGGCAATATCTACACGGCTATCTGTATGAACATGGAAATATCTAAATCGCTATCTGTATGAACATGGAAATATCTACACCAATATCTGTATGAACATGGAAATAGCTACACAGCCATCTGGATGAACATGGAAATATCTACACCGCAATCTGTATGAACATGGATATATCTACACAGCCATCTGGATGAACATGGAAATATCTACACCGCTATCTGTATGAACATGGAAATACATACACCGCTATCTGTATAAACATGGAAATATCTACACCGCTATCTGTATGAACATGGAAATATCTGCACCGCTATCTGTATGAACATGGATATATCTTCACCGCTATCTGTATGAACATGGAAATATCTTCACCGCCATCTGTATGAACATGGATATATCTACACAGCCATCTGGATGAACATGGAAATAACTGCACCGCTATCTGTATGAACATGGAAATATCTACACCGCTATCTGTATGAACATGGAAATATCTACACCGCCATCTGTATGAACATGGAAAAATCTTCACCGCCATCTGTATGAACATGGATATATCTACACAGCCATCTGTATCAACATGGAAATATATTCACCGCCATCTGTATGAACATGGATATGTCTACACAGCCGTCTGGATGAATATGGAAATATCTACACCGCTATCTGTATGAACATGGAAATATCTACACCACTATCTGTGTAAACATGCATACATCTTCACCGCTATCTGTATAAACATGGAAATATCCACACCGCTATCTGTATGAACATGGAAATATCTACACCACCATCTGTATCAACATGGAAATATCTGCACCGCCGTCTGTATGAACATATAAATATCTACACCGCCATCTGTATTAAGAAGGAGATATCTACACCGCTATCTGTATAAACATGGAAATATCTACACCGCTATGTGTATAAACATGGAAATATCTACACCGCTATCTGTATAAACATGGAAATATCTACACTGCTACCTGTATAAACATGGAAATATCAGCACCGCTATCTGTATGAATATGGAAATATGTACTCCGCCATCTGTATGAACATGGAAAAATCTTCACCGCCATCTGTATGAACATGAATATATCTACACAGCCATCTGTATCAACATGGAAATATCTTCACCGCCATCTGTATGAACATGGATATGTCTACACAGCCGTCTGGATGAACATGGAAATATCTACACCGCTATCTGTATGAACATGGAAATATCTGCACCACTATCTGTGTAAACATGCATACATCTTCACCGCTATCTGTATAAGCATGGAAATATCCACACCGCTATCTGTATGAACATGGAAATATCTACACCACCATCTGTATGAACATGGAAATATCTGCACCGCCCTCTGTATGAACATATAAATATCTACACCGCCATCTGTATTAAGAAGGAGATATCTACACCGCTATCTGTATAAACATGGAAATATCTACACCGCTATCTATATGAACATGGAAATATCTACACCGCTACCTGTATAAACACGGAAATATGTACACCGCTACCTGTATAAACATGGAAGTATCAGCACCGCTATCGGTATGAACATGGCAATATCTACACGGCTATCTGTATGAACATGGAAATATCTACATGGCTATCTGTATGAACATGGAAATATCTACACCACTATCTGTATGAACATGGAAATAGCTACACAGACGTCTGGATGAACATGGAAATATCTACACCGCTATCTGTATGAACATGGATATATCTACACAGCCATCTGGATGAACATGGAAATATCTACACCGCTATCTGTATGAACATGGAAATATCTACACCGCTATCTGTATGAACATGGAAATATCTACACCGCTATCTGTATGAACATGGAAATATCTTCACCGCCATCTGTATGAACATGGATATATCTACACAGCCATCTGGATGAACATGGAAATATCTGCACCGCTATCTGTATGAACATGGAAATATCTACACCGTTATCTGTATGAACATGGAAATATCTACACCGCTATCTGTATGTACATGGAAATATCTTCACCGCCATCTGTATGAACATGGATATATCTACACAGCCATCTGGATGAACTTGGATATATCTACACTGCTATCTGTATGAACATGGATATATCTACACAGCCATCTGGATGAACATGGAAATATCTACACCGCTATCTGTGTAAACATGCATACATCTTCACCGCTATCTGTATAAACATGGAAATATCTCCACTGCTATCTTTATGAACATGGAAATATCTACACCGCTAACTGTTTGAACAGGGAAATATATACACCGCTATCTGCTTGAAAATGGAAATGTCTACACAGCTAACTGCATATACATGGCAATATCTACACAGCTATCTCTTTACACATGGAAATAACTACACTGCTATCTGTATGAACATGGAAATATCTACACCGCCATCTGTATGAACATGGAAATATCTGCACCGCCATCTGAAAGAACATATAAATATCTTCACCGCCATCTGTATTAAGATGGAGATATCTACACCGCTATCTGTATAAACATGGAAATATCTACACCGCTATGTGTAAAAACATGGAAATACCTACACCGCCATCTGTATAAACATGGAAATATCTACACCGCTACCTGTATAAACATGGAAATATCATCACCGCTATCAGTATGAACATGGAAGTATCTACACCGCCATCTGTGTGAACATGGAAATATCTTCACCGCCATCTGTATGAACATGGAAATATCTGCACCGCCATCTGTATGAACATATAAATATCTACACCACCATCTGTATTAAGATGGAGATATCTACACCGCTATCTGTATAAACATGGAAATATCTACACCGCTATCTGTATGAATATGGAAATATCTACTCCGCCATCTGTATGAACATGGAAAAATCTTCACCGCCATCTGTATGAACATGAATATATCTACACAGCCATCTGTATCAACATGGAAATATCTTCACCGCCATCTGTATGAACATGGATATGTCTACACAGCCGTCTGGATGAACATGGAAATATCTACACCGCTATCTGTATGAACATGGAAATATCTGCACCACTATCTGTGTAAACATGTATACATCTTCACCGCTATCTGTATAAACATGGAAATATCCACACCGCTATCTGTATGAACATGGAAATATCTACACCACCATCTGTATGAACATGGAAATATCTGCACCGCCCTCTGTATGAACATATAAATATCTACACCGCCATCTGTATTAAGAAGGAGATATCTACACCGCTATCTCTATAAACATGGAAATATCTACACCGCTATCTATATGAACATGGAAATATCTACACCGCTACCTGTATAAACACGGAAATATGTACACCGCTACCTGTATAAACATGGAAGTATCAGCACCGCTATCGGTATGAACATGGCAATATCTACACGGCTATCTGTATGAACATGGAAATATCTACATGGCTATCTGTATGAACATGGAAATATCTACACCACTATCTGTATGAGCATGGAAATAGCTACACAGACGTCTGGATGAACATGGAAATATCTACACCGCTATCTGTATGAACATGGATATATCTACACAGCCATCTGGATGAACATGGAAATATCTACACCGCTATCTGTATGAACATGGAAATATCTACACCGCTATCTGTATGAACATGGAAATATCTACACCGCTATCTGTATGAACATGGAAATATCTTCACCGCCATCTGTATGAACATGGATATATCTACACAGCCATCTGGATGAACATGGAAATATCTGCACCGCTATCTGTATGAACATGGAAATATCTACACCGTTATCTGTATGAACATGGAAATATCTACACCGCTATCTGTATGTACATGGAAATATCTTCACCGCCATCTGTATGAACATGGATATATGTACACAGCCATCTGGATGAACATGGAAATATCTACACTGCTATCTGTATGAACATGGATATATCTACACAGCCATCTGGATGAACATGGAAATATCTACACCGCTATCTGTGTAAACATGCATACATCTTCACCGCTATCTGTATAAACATGGAAATATCTCCACTGCTATCTTTATGAACATGGAAATATCTACACCGCTAACTGTTTGAACAGGGAAATATATACACCGCTATCTGCTTGAAAATGGAAATGTCTACACAGCTAACTGCATATACATGGCAATATCTACACAGCTATCTCTTTACACATGGAAATAACTACACTGCTATCTGTATGAACATGGAAATATCTACACCGCCATCTGTATGAACATGGAAATATCTGCACCGCCATCTGAATGAACATATAAATATCTGCACCGCCATCTGTATTAAGATGGAGATATCTACACCGCTATCTGTATAAACATGGAAATATCTACACCGCTACCTGTATAAACATGGAAATATCAGCACCGCTATCAGTATGAACATGGAAGATTCTACACTGCCATCTGTGTGAACATGGAAATATCTTCACCGCCATCAGTATGAACATGGAAATATCTGCACCGCCATCTGTATGAACATATAAATATCTACACCACCATCTGTATTAAGATGGAGATATCTACACCGCTACCTGTCTAAACATGGGAATATCTGCACCGCTATGTGTATAAACATGGAAATATCTACACCGCTATCGGTATAAACATGGAAATATCTACACTGCTCCCTGTATAAACATGGAAATATCAGCACCGCTATCAGTATGAACATGGAAATATCTACACCGCCATCTGTATGAACATGGAAAAACCTTCACCGCCATCTGTATGAACATGGATATATCTACACAGACATCTGTATCAACATGGAAATATCTTCACCGCCATCTGTATGAACATGGATATGAATACACAGCCGTCTGGATGAACATGGAAATATCTACACCGCTATCTGTATGGACATGGAAATATCAACACCGCTATCTGTGTAAACATGCATACATCTTCACCGCTATCTGTAAAAACATGGAAATATCAACACCGCTATCTGTATGAACATGGAAATATCTACACCGCTATCTGTTTGAACATGGAAATATCTACACCGCTATCTGCATGAAAATGGAAATATCTACACAGCTATCTGCATATACATGGAAATATCTACACAGCTATCTCTTTGCACATGGAAATAACTACACCGCTATCTCTATAAACATGGTAATATCTACTCCACCATCTGTATGAACATGGAAATATCTGCACCGCTATCAGTATGAACATGGAAGATTCTACACTGCCATCTGTGTGAACATGGAAATATCTACACCGCTATGTATATAAACATGGAAATATCTACACCGCTATCGGTATAAACATGGAAATATCTACACTGCTACCTGTATAAACATGGAAATATCAGCACCGCTATCTGTATGAACATGGAAATATCTACACCGCCATCTGTATGAACATGGAAAAATCTTGACCGCCATCTGTATGAACATGGATATATCTACACAGCCATCTGGATGAACATGGAAATATCTACACTGCTATCTGTATGAACATGGATATATCTACACAGCCATCTGGATGAACATGGAAATATCTACACCGCTATCTGCGTAAACATGCATACATCTTCACCGCTATCTGTATGAACATGGAAATATCTACACTGCTATCTGTATGAACATGGAAATATCTGCACCGCCATCTGAATGAACATATAATTATCTACACCGCCATCTGTATTAAGATGGAGATATCTACACCGCTATCTGTACAAACATGGAAATATCTACACCGCTATGTGTATAAACATGGAAATATCTACACCGCTATATGTATAAAAATGGAAATATCTACACCGCTAACTGTATAAAGATGGAAATATCAGCACCGCTATCAGAATGAACACGGAAGTATCTACACCGCCATCTGTATGAACATGGAAATATCTTCACCGCCATCTGTATGAACATGGAAATATCTGCACCGCCATCTGTATGAACATATAAATATCTACACCGCCATCTGTATTAAGATGGAGATATCTACACCGCTATCTGTATAAATATGGAAATATCTACACCGCTATGTGTATAAACATGGAAATATCTACACCGCTATCTGTATAAACATGGAAATATCTACACTGCTACCTGTATAAACATGGAAATATCAGCACCGCTATCTGCATGAACATGGAAATATCTACACCGCCATCTGTATGAACATGGAAAAAACCTCACCGCCATCTGTATGAACGTGGATATATCTACACAGCCATCTGTATGAACATGGAAATATCTTCACCGCCATCTGCATGAACATGGATATGTCTACACAGCCGTCTGGATGAACATGGAAATATCTACACCGCTATCTGTATGAACATGGAAATATCTACACCGCTATCTGTGTAAACATGCGTACATCTTCACCGCTATCTGTATAAACATGGAAATATCCACACCGCTATCTGTATGAACATGGAAATATCTACACCGCTATCTGTTTGAACATGGAAATATCTACACCGCTATTTGCATGAAAATGGAAATATCTACACAGCTATCTGCATATACATGGAAATATCAACACAGCTATCTCTTTGCACATGGAAATAACTACACCGCTATCTCTATAAACATGGAAATATCTACACCACCATCTGTATGAACATGGAAATATCTGCACCGCCATCTGTATGAACATATAAATATCTACACCGCCATCTGTATTAAGAAGGAGATATCTACACCGCTATCTGTATAAACATGGAAATATCTACACCGCTATCTGTATGAACATGGAAATATCTACACCGCTACCTGTATAAACACGGAAATATGTACACCGCTACCTGTATAAACATGGAAGTATCAGCACCACAATCGGTATGAACATGGCAATATCTACACGGCTATCTGTATGAACTTGGAAATATCTACACCGCTATCTGTATGAACATGGAAATATCTACACTACTAGCTGTATGAACATGGAAATAGCTACACAGCCATCTGGATGAACATGGAAATATCTACACCGCTATCTGTATGAACATGGAAATACATACACCGCTATCTGTATGAACATGGAAATATCTACACCGCTATCTGTATGAACATGGAAATATCTACACTGCCATCTGTATGAAAATGGAAATATCTTCACCGCCATCTGTATGAACATGGATATATCTACACAGCCATCTGGATGAACATGGAAATATCTGCATCGCTATCTGTATGAACATGGAAATATCTGCACCGCTAACTGTTTGAACAGGGAAATATATACACTGCTATCTGCATGTAAATGGAAATGTCTACACAGCTATATGCATATACATGGAAATATCTACACAGCTATCTCTTTACACATGGAAATAACTACACTGCTATCTGTATGAACATGGAAATATCTACACCGCTATCTGTATGAACATGGAAATATCTACACCGCCATCTGAATGAACATGGAAATATCTGCACCGCCATCTGAATGAACGTATAAATAACTACACCTCCATCTGTATTAAGATGTAGATATCTACACCGCTATCTGTATAAACATGGAAATATCTACACCGCTATGTGTATAAACATGGAAATATCTACACCGCTATCTGTATAAACATGGAAATATCTACACCGCTACCTGTATAAACATGGAAATATCAGCACCGCTATCAGTATGAACATGGAAGTATCTACACCGCCATCTGTATGAACATGGAAATATCTTCACCGCCATCTGTATGAACATGGAAATATCTGCACCGCCATCTGTACGAACATATAAATATCTACACCGCCATCTGTATTAAGATGGAGATATCTATACCGCTATCTGTATAAACATGGAAATATCTACACCGCTATGTGTATAAACATGGAAATATCTACACCGCTATCTGTATAAACATGGAAATATCTACACTGCTACCTGTATAAACATGGAAATATCAGCTCTGCTATCTGCATTAACATGGAATTATCTACACCGCCATCTGTATGAACATGGAAAAATCTTCACCGCCATCTGTATGAACATGGATATATCTACACAGCCATCTGTATGAACATGGAAATATCTTCACCGCCATCTGTATGAACATGGATATGTCTACACAGCCGTTTGGATGAACATGGAAATATCTACACCGCTATCTGTATGAACATGGAAATATCTACACCGCAGTCTGTGTAAACATGCATGCATCTTCACCGCTATCTGTATAAACATGGAAATATCCACACCGCTATCTGTATGAACATGGAAATATCTACACCGCTATCTGTTTGAACATGGAAATATCTACACTGCTATTTGCATGAAAATGGAAATATCTACACAGCTATCTGCATATACATGGAAATATCAACACAGCTATCTCTTTGCACATGGAAATAACTACACCGCTATGTCTATAAACATGGAAATATCTACACCACCATCTGTATGAACATGGAAATATCTGCACCGCCATCTGTATGAACATATAAATATCTACACCGCCATCTGTATTAAGAAGGAGATATCTACACCGCTATCTGTATAAACATGGAAATATCTACACCGCTATCTGTATGAACATGGAAATATCTACACCGCTACCTGTATAAACACGGAAATATGTACACCGCTACCTGTATAAACATGGAAGTATCAGCAGCGCTATCGGTATGAACATGGCAATATCTACACGGCTATCTGTATGAACATGGAAATATCTACACCGCTAACTGTTTGAACAGGGAAATATATACACCGCTATCTGCATGAAAATGGAAATGTCTACACAGCTATCTGCATATACATGGAAATATCTACACAGCTATCCCTTTACACTTGGAAATAACTACACCGCTATCTGTATGAACATGGAAATATCTACACCGCCATTTGTATGAACTTGGAAGTATCTGCACCGCCATCTGAATGAACATATAAATATCTACACCGCCATCTGTATTAAGATGGAGATATCTACACCGCTATCTGTATAAACATGGAAATATCTACACCGCTATGTGTATAAACTTGGAAATATCTACACCGCTATCTATATAAACATGGAAATATCTACACTGCTACCTGTATAAACTTGGAAATATCAGCACCGCTATCTGCATGAACATGGAAATATCTACACCGCCATCTGTATGAACATGGATATATCTACACAGCCATCTGTATGAACATGGAAATATCTTCACCGCCATCTGTATGAACATGGATATGTCTACACAGCTGTCTGGATGAACATGGAAATATCTACACCGCTATCTGTATGAACATGGAAATATCTACACCGCAATCTGTGTAAACATGCATACATCTTCACTGCTATCTGTATAAACATGGAAATATCCACACCGCTATCTGTATGAACATGGAAATATCTACACCGCTATCTGTTTGAACATGGAAATATCTACACTGCTATTTGCATGAAAATGGAAATATCTACACAGCTATCTGCATATACATGGAAATATCAACACAGCTATCTCTTTGCACATGGAAATAACTACACCGCTATCTCTATAAACATGGAAATATCTACACCACCATCTGTATGAACATGGAAATATCTGCACTGCCATCTGTATGAACATATAAATATCTACACCGCCATCTGTATTAAGAAGGAGATATCTACACCGCTATCTGTATAAACATGGAAATATCTACACCGCTATCTGTATGAACACGGAAATATGTACACCGCTACCTGTATAAACATGGAAGTATCAGCACCGCAATTGGTATGAACATGGCAATATCTACACGGCTATCTGTATGAACATGGAAATATCTACACCGCTATCTGTATGAACATTGAAATATCTACAACACTATCTGTATGAACATGGAAATAGCTACACAGCCATCTGTATGAACATGGAAATATCTACACCGCTATCTGTATGAACATGGATATATCTACACAGCCATCTGGATGAACATGGAAATATCTACACCGCTATCTGTATGAACATGGAAATACATACACCGCTATCTGTATGAACATGGATATATCTACACCGCTATCTGTATGAACATGGAAATATCTACACCGCTATCTGTATGAACATGGAAATATCTTCACCGCCGTCTGTATGAATATGGATATATCTACACAGCCATCTGGATGAACATGGAAATATCTACACCGCTATCTTTGTAAACATGCATACATCTTCACCGCTATCTGTATAAACATGGAAATATCTACACTGCTATCTTTATGAACATGGAAATATCTACACCGCTAACTGTTTGTACAGGGAAATATATACACCGCTAGCTGCATGAAAATGGAAATGTCTACACAGCTATCTGCATATACATGGAAATATCTACACAGCTATCTCTTTACACATGGAAATAACTACACCGCTATCTGTATGAACATGGAAATATCTACACCGCCATCTGTATGAACATGGAAATATCTTCACCGCCATCTGAATGAACATATGAATATCTACACAGCCATCTGTATTAAGATGGAGATATCTACACCGCTATCTGTATAAACATGGAAATATCTACACCACTATGTGTATAAACATGGAAATACCTACACCGCTATGTGTATAAACATGGAAATATCTACACCGCTACCTGTATAAACATGGAAATATCAGCACCGCTATCAGTATGAACATGGAAGTATCTACACCGCCATCTGTATGAACATGGAAATATCTTCACCGCCATCTGTATGAACATGGAAATATCTGCACCGCCATCTGTATGAACATATAAATATCTACACCGCCATCTGTATTAAGATGGAGATATCTACACCGCTATCTGTATAAACATGGAAATATCTACACCGCTATGTGTATAAACATGGAAATATCTACACCGCTATCAGTATGAACATGGAAATATCTACACCGCTACCAGTATAAACACGGAAATATGTACACCGCTACCTGTATAAACATGGAAGTATCAGCACCGCTATCGGTATGAACATGGCAATATCTACACGGCTATCTGTATGAACATGAAAATATCTACACTGCTATCTGTATGAACATGGAAATATCTGCACCACTATCTGTATGAACATGGAAATAGCTACACAGCCATCTGGATGAACATGGAAATATCTACACCGCTATCTGTATGAACATGGATATATCTACACAGCCATCTGGATGAACATGGAAATATCTACACTGCTATCTCTATGAACATGGAAATATCTTCACCGCCATCTGTATGAACATGGATATATCTACACAGCCATCTGGATGAACATGGAAATATCTGCACCGCTATCTGTATGATCATGGAAATATCTACACCGCTAGCTGTATGAACATGGATATATCTACTCAGCCATCAGAATGAACATGGAAATATATACACCGCTATCTGTGTAAACATGCATACATATTCACCGCTATCTGTATAAACATGGAATTATCTACACTGCTATCTTTATGAACATGGAAATATCTGCACCGCTAACTGTTTGAACAGGGAAATATATACACTGCTATCTGCATGTAAATGGAAATGTCTACACAGCTATATGCATATACATGGAAATATCTACACAGCTATCTCTTTACACATGGAAATAACTACACTGCTATCTGTATGAACATGGAAATATCTACACCGCTATCTGTATGAACATGGAAATATCTACACCGCCATCTGAATGAACATGGAAATATCTGCACCGCCATCTGAATGAACATATAAATAACTACACCTCCATCTGTATTAAGATGTAGATATCTACACCGCTATCTGTATAAACATGGAAATATCTACACCGCTATGTGTATAAACATGGAAATATCTACACCGCTATCTGTATAAACATGGAAATATCTACACCGCTACCTGTATAAACATGGAAATATCAGCACCGCTATCAGTATGAACATGGAAGTATCTACACTGCCATCTGTATGAACATGGAAATATCTTCACCGCCATCTGTATGAACATGGAAATATCTGCACCGCCATCTGTACGAACATATAAATATCTACACCGCCATCTGTATTAAGATGGAGATATCTACACCGCTATCTGTATAAACATGGAAATATCTACACCGCTATGTGTATAAACATGGAAATATCTACACCGCTATCTGTATAAACATGGAAATATCTACACTGCTACCTGTATAAACATGGAAATATCAGCTCTGCTATCTGCATGAACATGGAAATATCTACACCGCCATCTGTATGAACATGGAAAAATCTTCACCGCCATCTGTATGAACATGTATATATCTACACAGCCATCTGTATGAACATGGAAATATCTTCACCGCCATCTGTATGAACATGGATATGTCTACACAGCCGTTTGGATGAACATGGAAATATCTACACCGCTATCTGTATGAACATGGAAATATCTACACCGCAGTCTGTGTAAACATGCATGCATCTTCACCGCTATCTGTATAAACATGGAAATATCCACACCGCTATCTGTATGAACATGGAAATATCTACACCGCTATCTGTTTGAACATGGAAATATCTACACTGCTATTTGCATGAAAATGGAAATATCTACACAGCTATCTGCATATACATGGAAATATCAACACAGCTATCTCTTTGCACATGGAAATAACTACACCGCTATGTCTATAAACATGGAAATATCTACACCACCATCTGTATGAACATGGAAATATCTGCACCGCCATCTGTATGAACATATAAATATCTACACCGCCATCTGTATTAAGAAGGAGATATCTACACCGCTATCTGTATAAACATGGAAATATCTACACCGCTATCTGTATGAACATGGAAATATCTACACCGCTACCTGTATAAACACGGAAATATGTACACCGCTACCTGTATAAACATGGAAGTATCAGCAGCGCTATCGGTATGAACATGGCAATATCTACACGGCTATCTGTATGAACATGGAAATATCTACACCGCTATCTGTATGAACATGGAAATATCTACACCACTATCTGTATGAACATGGAAATAGCTACACAGCCATCTGGATGAACATGGAAATATCTACACCGCTATCTGTATGAACATGGATATATCTACACAGCCATCTGGATGAACATGGAAATATCTACACCGCTATCTGTATGAACATGGAAATACATACACCGCTATCTGTATGAACATGGAAATATCTACACCGCTATCTGTATGAACATGGAAATATCTACACCGCTCTCTGTATGAACATGGATATATCTACACAGCCATCTGGATGAACATGGAAATATCTACACCGCTATCTGTGTAAACATGCATACATCTTCATCGCTATCTGTATAAACATGGAAATATCTACACTGCTATCTTTATGAACATGGAAATATCTACACCGCTAACTGTTTGAACAGGGAAATATATACACCGCTATCTGCATGAAAATGGAAATGTCTACACAGCTATCTGCATATACATGGAAATATCTACACAGCTATCTCTTTACACATGGAAATAACTACACCGCTATCTGTATGAACATGGAAATATCTACACCGCCATCTGTAAGAACATGGAAATATATGCACCGCCATCTGAATGAACATATAAATATCTATACCGCCATCTGTATTAAGATGGAGATATCTACACCGCTATCTGTATAAACATGGAAATATCTACACCGCTATGTGTATAAACATGGAAATATCTACACGGCTATCTGTATAAACATGGAAATATCTACACCGCTACCTGTATAAACATGGAAATATCAGCACGGCTATCAGTATGAACATGGAAGTATCTACACCGCAATCTGTATGAACATGGAAATATCTTCACCGCCATCTGTATGAACACGGAAATATCTGCGCCGCCATCTGTATGAACATATAAATATCTACACCGCCATCTGTATTAAGATGGAGATATCTACACCGCTATCTGTATAAAAATGGAAATATCTATACCACTATGTGTATAAACATGGAAATATCTACACCGCTATCTCTATAAACATGGAAATATCTACACTGCTACCTGTATAAACATGGAAATATCAGCACCGCTATCTGTATGAACATGGAAATATCTACACCGGAATCTGTATGAACATGGAAAAATCTTCACCGCCATCTGTATGAACATGGATATATCTACACAGCCATCTGTATGAACATGGAAATAACTTCACCGCCATCTGTATGAACATGGATATGTCTACACAGCCGTCTGGATGAACATGGAAATATCTACACCGCTATCTGTATGAACATGGAAATATCTACACCGCTATCTGTGTAAACATGCATATATCTTCACCGCTATCTGTATAAACATGGAAATATCCACACCGCTATCTGTATGAATATGGAAATATCTACACCGCAATCTGTTTGAACATGGAAATATCTACACCGCTATCTGCATGAAAATGGAAATATCTACACAGCTATCTGCATATACATGGAAATATCTACACAGCTATCTCTTTGCACATGGAAATAACTACACCGCTATCTGTATGAACATGGAAATATCTACACCGCCATCTGAATGAACATGGAAATATCTGCACCGCCATCTGAATGAACATATAAATAACTACACCGCCATCTGTATTAAGAAGGAGATATCTACACCGCTATCTGTATAAACATGGAAATATCTACACCGCTATCTGTATGAACATGGAAATATCTACACCGCTACCTGTATAAACACGGAAATATGTACACCGCTACCTGTATAAACATGGAAGTATCAGCACCGCAATCGGTTTGAACATGGCAATATCTACACAGCTATCTGTATGAACATGGAAATATCTACAACGCCATCTGTATGAACATGGAAATATCTTCACCGCCATCTGTATGAACATGGATATATCTACACAGCCATCTGGATGAACATGGAAATATCTACACCGCTATCTGTATGAACATGGAAATATCTACACCGCTATCTGTATGAACATGGAAATATCTACACAGCCATCTGGATGAACATGGAAATATCTACACCGCTATCTGTATAAACATGGAAATACATACACCGCTATCTGTATGAACATGGAAATATCTACACCGCTATCTGTATGAACATGGAAATATCTACACCGCTATCTGTATGAACATGGAAATATCTTCACCGCCATCTGTATGAACATGGATATATCTACACAGCCATGTGGATGAACATGGAAATATCTACACTGCTATCTTTATGTACATGGAAATATCTACACCACTAACTGTTTGAACAGGGAAATACATACACCGCTATCTGCATGAAAACGGAAATATCTACACAGCTATCTGCTTATACATGGAAATATCTACACAGCTATCTCTTCACACATGGAAATAACTACACCGCTATCTGTATGAACATGGAAATATCTACACCGCCATCTGTATGAACATGGAATTATATGCACCGCCATCTGTATGAACATTTAAATATCTACACCGCCATCTGTATTATGATGGAGATATCTACACCAATACCTGCATAAACATGGAAATATCTACACCGCTATGTGTATAAACATGGAAATATCTACACCGCTATCTGTATAAACATGGAAATATCTACACTGCTACCTGTATAAACATGGAAATATCAGCCCCGCTATCTGTATGAACATGGAAATATCTACACCGCCATCTGTATGAACATGGAAAAATCTTCACCGACATCTGTATGAACATGGATATATCTACACAGCCATCTGTATGAACATGGAAATATCTTCACCGCCATCTGTATGAACATGGATATGTCTACACAGCCGTCTGGATGAACATGGAAATATCTACACCGCTATCTGTATGAACATGAAAATATCTACACCGCTATCTGTGTAAACATGCATACATCTTCACCGCTATCTGTATGAACATGAAAATATCTACACCGCTATCTGTGTAAACATGCATACATCTTCACGGCTATCTGTAAAAACATGGAAATATCCACACCGCTATCTGTAGGAACATGGAAAAATCTAAACCGCTATCTGTTTGAACATGGAAATATCTAAACCGCTATCTGCATGAAAATGGAAATATCTACAAAGCTATCTGAATATACATGGAAATATCTACACAGCTATCTCTTTGCACATGGAAATAACTACACCGCTATCTCTATAAACATGGAAATATCTACACCACCATCTGTATCAACATGGAAATATCTGCACTGCCATCTGTATGAACATATAAATATCTACACCGCCATCTGTATTAAGAAGGAGATATCTACACCGCTATCTGTATAAACATGGAAATATCTACACCGCTATCTGTATGAACACGGAAATATCTACACTGCTACCTGTATAAACACGGAAATATGTACACCGCTACCTGTATAAACATGGAAGTATCAGCGGCGCTATCGGTATGAACATGGCAATATCTACACGGCTATCTGTATGAACATGGAAATATCTACACCACTATCTGTATGAAGATGGAAATATCTACACCACTATCTGTATGAACATGGAAATAGCTACACAGCCATCTGGATGAACATGGAAATATCTACACCGCTATCTGTATGAACATGGATATATCTACACAGCCATCTGGATGAACATGGAAATATCTACACCGCTATCTGTATGAACATGGAAATACATACACCGCTATCTGTATGAACATGGATATATCTACACCGCTATCTGTATGAACATGGAAATATCTACACCGCTAACTGTATGAACATGGAAATACCTTCACCGCCGTCTGTATGAACATGGATATATCTACACAGCCATCTGGATGAACATGGAAATATCTGCACCGCCATCTGTATGAACATATAAATATCTACACCGTCATCTGTATTAAGAAGGAGATATCTACACCGCTATCTGTATAAACATGGAAATATCTACACCGCTATCTGTATGAACATGGAAATATCTACACCGCTACCTGTATAAACACGGAAATATGTACACCGCTACCTGTATAAACATGGAAGTATCAGCACCGCAATCGGTATGAACATGGCAATATCTACACAGCTATCTGTATGAACATGGAAATATCTACAACGCCATCTGTATGAACATGGAAATATCTTCACCGCCATCTGTATGAACATGGATATATCTACACAGCCATCTGGATGAACATGGAAATATCTACACCGCTATCTGTATGAACATGGAAATATCTACACCGCTATCTGTATGAACATGGAAATATCTACACAGCCATCTGGATGAACATGGAAATATCTACACCGCTATCTGTATAAACATGGAAATACATACACCGCTATCTGTATGAACATGGAAATATCTACACTGCTATTTGTATGAACATGGAAATATCTACACCGCTATCTGTATGAACATGGAAATATCTTCACCGCCATCTGTATGAACATGGATATATCTACACAGCCATGTGGATGAACATGGAAATATCTACACTGCTATCTTTATGTACATGGAAATATCTACACCACTAACTGTTTGAACAGGGAAATACATACACCGCTATCTGCATGAAAACGGAAATATCTACACAGCTATCTGCTTATACATGGAAATATCTACACAGCTATCTCTTCACACATGGAAATAACTACACCGCTATCTGTATGAACATGGAAATATCTACACCGCCATCTGTATGAACATGGAATTATCTGCACCGCCATCTGTATGAACATTTAAATATCTACACCGCCATCTGTATTATGATGGAGATATCTACACCAATACCTGCATAAACATGGAAATATCTACACCGCTATGTGTATAAACATGGAAATATCTACACCGCTATCTGTATAAACATGGAAATATCTACACTGCTACCTGTATAAACATGGAAATATCAGCCCCGCTATCTGTATGAACATGGAAATATCTACACCGCCATCTGTATGAACATGGAAAAATCTTCACCGACATCTGTATGAACATGGATATATCTACACAGCCATCTGTATGAACATGGAAATATCTTCACCGCCATCTGTATGAACATGGATATGTCTACACAGCCGTCTGGATGAACATGGAAATATCTACACCGCTATCTGTATGAACATGAAAATATCTACACCGCTATCTGTGTAAACATGCATACATCTTCACCGCTATCTGTATGAACATGAAAATATCTACACCGCTATCTGTGTAAACATGCATACATCTTCACGGCTATCTGTAAAAACATGGAAATATCCACACCGCTATCTGTAGGAACATGGAAAAATCTAAACCGCTATCTGTTTGAACATGGAAATATCTAAACCGCTATCTGCATGAAAATGGAAATATCTACAAAGCTATCTGAATATACATGGAAATATCTACACAGCTATCTCTTTGCACATGGAAATAACTACACCGCTATCTCTATAAACATGGAAATATCTACACCACCATCTGTATCAACATGGAAATATCTGCACTGCCATCTGTATGAACATATAAATATCTACACCGCCATCTGTATTAAGAAGGAGATATCTACACCGCTATCTGTATAAACATGGAAATATCTACACCGCTATCTGTATGAACACGGAAATATCTACACCGCTACCTGTATAAACACGGAAATATGTACACCGCTACCTGTATAAACATGGAAGTATCAGCGGCGCTATCGGTATGAACATGGCAATATCTACACGGCTATCTGTATGAACATGGAAATATCTACACCACTATCTGTATGAAGATGGAAATATCTACACCACTATCTGTATGAACATGGAAATAGCTACACAGCCATCTGGATGAACATGGAAATATCTACACCGCTATCTGTATGAACATGGATATATCTACACAGCCATCTGGATGAACATGGAAATATCTACACCGCTATCTGTATGAACATGGAAATACATACACCGCTATCTGTATGAACATGGATATATCTACACCGCTATCTGTATGAACATGGAAATATCTACACCGCTAACTGTATGAACATGGAAATACCTTCACCGCCGTCTGTATGAACATGGATATATCTACACAGCCATCTGGATGAACATGGAAATATCTGCACCGCCATCTGTATGAACATATAAATATCTACACCGTCATCTGTATTAAGAAGGAGATATCTACACCGCTATCTGTATAAACATGGAAATATCTACACCGCTATCTGTATGAACATGGAAATATCTACACCGCTACCTGTATAAACACGGAAATATGTACACCGCTACCTGTATAAACATGGAAGTATCAGCACCGCAATCGGTATGAACATGGCAATATCTACACAGCTATCTGTATGAACATGGAAATATCTACAACGCCATCTGTATGAACATGGAAATATCTTCACCGCCATCTGTATGAACATGGATATATCTACACAGCCATCTGGATGAACATGGAAATATCTACACCGCTATCTGTATGAACATGGAAATATCTACACCGCTATCTGTATGAACATGGAAATATCTACACAGCCATCTGGATGAACATGGAAATATCTACACCGCTATCTGTATAAACATGGAAATACATACACCGCTATCTGTATGAACATGGAAATATCTACACCGCTATTTGTATGAACATGGAAATATCTACACCGCTATCTGTATGAACATGGAAATATCTTCACCGCCATCTGTATGAACATGGATATATCTACACAGCCATGTGGATGAACATGGAAATATCTACACTGCTATCTTTATGTACATGGAAATATCTACACCACTAACTGTTTGAACAGGGAAATACATACACCGCTATCTGCATGAAAACGGAAATATCTACACAGCTATCTGCTTATACATGGAAATATCTACACAGCTATCTCTTCACACATGGAAATAACTACACCGCTATCTGTATGAACATGGAAATATCTACACCGCCATCTGTATGAACATGGAATTATATGCACCGCCATCTGTATGAACATTTAAATATCTACACCGCCATCTGTATTATGATGGAGATATCTACACCAATACCTGCATAAACATGGAAATATCTACACCGCTATGTGTATAAACATGGAAATATCTACACCGCTATCTGTATAAACATGGAAATATCTACACTGCTACCTGTATAAACATGGAAATATCAGCCCCGCTATCTGTATGAACATGGAAATATCTACACCGCCATCTGTATGAACATGGAAAAATCTTCACCGACATCTGTATGAACATGGATATATCTACACAGCCATCTGTATGAACATGGAAATATCTTCACCGCCATCTGTATGAACATGGATATGTCTACACAGCCGTCTGGATGAACATGGAAATATCTACACCGCTATCTGTATGAACATGAAAATATCTACACCGCTATCTGTGTAAACATGCATACATCTTCACCGCTATCTGTATGAACATGAAAATATCTACACCGCTATCTGTGTAAACATGCATACATCTTCACGGCTATCTGTAAAAACATGGAAATATCCACACCGCTATCTGTAGGAACATGGAAAAATCTAAACCGCTATCTGTTTGAACATGGAAATATCTAAACCGCTATCTGCATGAAAATGGAAATATCTACAAAGCTATCTGAATATACATGGAAATATCTACACAGCTATCTCTTTGCACATGGAAATAACTACACCGCTATCTCTATAAACATGGAAATATCTACACCACCATCTGTATCAACATGGAAATATCTGCACTGCCATCTGTATGAACATATAAATATCTACACCGCCATCTGTATTAAGAAGGAGATATCTACACCGCTATCTGTATAAACATGGAAATATCTACACCGCTATCTGTATGAACACGGAAATATCTACACCGCTACCTGTATAAACACGGAAATATGTACACCGCTACCTGTATAAACATGGAAGTATCAGCGGCGCTATCGGTATGAACATGGCAATATCTACACGGCTATCTGTATGAACATGGAAATATCTACACCACTATCTGTATGAAGATGGAAATATCTACACCACTATCTGTATGAACATGGAAATAGCTACACAGCCATCTGGATGAACATGGAAATATCTACACCGCTATCTGTATGAACATGGATATATCTACACAGCCATCTGGATGAACATGGAAATATCTACACCGCTATCTGTATGAACATGGAAATACATACACCGCTATCTGTATGAACATGGATATATCTACACCGCTATCTGTATGAACATGGAAATATCTACACCGCTAACTGTATGAACATGGAAATACCTTCACCGCCGTCTGTATGAACATGGATATATCTACACAGCCATCTGGATGAACATGGAAATATCTGCACCGCCATCTGTATGAACATATAAATATCTACACCGTCATCTGTATTAAGAAGGAGATATCTACACCGCTATCTGTATAAACATGGAAATATCTACACCGCTATCTGTATGAACATGGAAATATCTACACCGCTACCTGTATAAACACGGAAATATGTACACCGCTACCTGTATAAACATGGAAGTATCAGCACCGCAATCGGTATGAACATGGCAATATCTACACAGCTATCTGTATGAACATGGAAATATCTACAACGCCATCTGTATGAACATGGAAATATCTTCACCGCCATCTGTATGAACATGGATATATCTACACAGCCATCTGGATGAACATGGAAATATCTACACCGCTATCTGTATGAACATGGAAATATCTACACCGCTATCTGTATGAACATGGAAATATCTACACAGCCATCTGGATGAACATGGAAATATCTACACCGCTATCTGTATAAACATGGAAATACATACACCGCTATCTGTATGAACATGGAAATATCTACACCGCTATTTGTATGAACATGGAAATATCTACACCGCTATCTGTATGAACATGGAAATATCTTCACCGCCATCTGTATGAACATGGATATATCTACACAGCCATGTGGATGAACATGGAAATATCTACACTGCTATCTTTATGTACATGGAAATATCTACACCACTAACTGTTTGAACAGGGAAATACATACACCGCTATCTGCATGAAAACGGAAATATCTACACAGCTATCTGCTTATACATGGAAATATCTACACAGCTATCTCTTCACACATGGAAATAACTACACCGCTATCTGTATGAACATGGAAATATCTACACCGCCATCTGTATGAACATGGAATTATCTGCACCGCCATCTGTATGAACATTTAAATATCTACACCGCCATCTGTATTATGATGGAGATATCTACACCAATACCTGCATAAACATGGAAATATCTACACCGCTATGTGTATAAACATGGAAATATCTACACCGCTATCTGTAAACATGGAAATATCTACACTGCTACCTGTATAAACATGGAAATATCAGCCCCGCTATCTGTATGAACATGGAAATATCTACACCGCCATCTGTATGAACATGGAAAAATCTTCACCGACATCTGTATGAACATGGATATATCTACACAGCCATCTGTATGAACATGGAAATATCTTCACCGCCATCTGTATGAACATGGATATGTCTACACAGCCGTCTGGATGAACATGGAAATATCTACACGGCTATCTGTATGAACATGAAAATATCTACACCGCTATCTGTGTAAACATGCATACATCTTCACCGCTATCTGTATGAACATGAAAATATCTACACCGCTATCTGTGTAAACATGCATACATCTTCACGGCTATCTGTAAAAACATGGAAATATCCACACCGCTATCTGTAGGAACATGGAAAAATCTAAACCGCTATCTGTTTGAACATGGAAATATCTAAACCGCTATCTGCATGAAAATGGAAATATCTACAAAGCTATCTGAATATACATGGAAATATCTACACAGCTATCTCTTTGCACATGGAAATAACTACACCGCTATCTCTATAAACATGGAAATATCTACACCACCATCTGTATCAACATGGAAATATCTGCACTGCCATCTGTATGAACATATAAATATCTACACCGCCATCTGTATTAAGAAGGAGATATCTACACCGCTATCTGTATAAACATGGAAATATCTACACCGCTATCTGTATGAACACGGAAATATCTACACCGCTACCTGTATAAACACGGAAATATGTACACCGCTACCTGTATAAACATGGAAGTATCAGCGGCGCTATCGGTATGAACATGGCAATATCTACACGGCTATCTGTATGAACATGGAAATATCTACACCACTATCTGTATGAAGATGGAAATATCTACACCACTATCTGTATGAACATGGAAATAGCTACACAGCCATCTGGATGAACATGGAAATATCTACACCGCTATCTGTATGAACATGGATATATCTACACAGCCATCTGGATGAACATGGAAATATCTACACCGCTATCTGTATGAACATGGAAATACATACACCGCTATCTGTATGAACATGGATATATCTACACCGCTATCTGTATGAACATGGAAATATCTACACCGCTAACTGTATGAACATGGAAATACCTTCACCGCCGTCTGTATGAACATGGATATATCTACACAGCCATCTGGATGAACATGGAAATATCTACACCGCTATCTGTGTAAACATGCATACATCTTCACCGCTATCTGTATAAACATGGAAATATCTACACTGCTATCTTTATGAACATGGAAATATCTACTCCGCTAACTGTTTGAACAGGGCAATATATACACCGCTAGCTGCATGAAAATGGAAATGTCTACACAGCTATCTGCACATACATGGAAATATCTACACAGCTATCTCTTTACACATGGAAATAACTACACCGCTATCTGTATGAACATGGAAATATCTACACCGCCATCTGTATGAACATGGAAATATCTGCACCGCCATCTGAATGAACATATAAATATCTACACCGCCATCTGTATTAAGATGGAGATATCTACACCGCTATCTGTATAAACATGGAAATATCTACACCGCTATGTGTATAAACATGGAAATACCTACACTGCTATCTGTATAAACATGGAAATATCTACACCGCTACCTGTATAAACATGGAAATATCAGCACCGCTATCAGTATGAACGTGGAAGTATCTACACCGCCATCTGTATGAACATGGAAATATCTTCACCGCCATCTGTATGAACATGGAAATATCTACACCGCCATCTGTATGAACATATAAATATCTACACCGTCATATGTATTAAGATGTAGATATCTACACCGCTATCTGTATAAACATGGAAATATCTACACCGCTATGTGTACAAACATGGAAATATCTACACCGCTATCTGTATGAACATGGAAATATCTACACTGCTACCTGTATAAACATGGAAATATCAGCCCCGCTATCTGTATGAACATGGAAATATCTACACCGCCATCTGTATGAACATGGAAAAATCTTCACCGCCATCTGTATGAACATGGATATATCTACACAGCCATCTTTATGAACATGGAAATATCTTCACCACCATCTGTATGAACATGGATATGTCTACACGGCCGTCTGGATGAACTTGGAAATATCTACACCGCTATCTGTATGAACGTGAAAATATCTACACTGCTATCAGTGTAAACATGCATACATGTTCACCGCTATCTGTAAAAACATGGAAATATCCACACCGCTATCTGTATGAACATGGAAATATCTACACCGCTATCTGTTTGAACATGGAAATATCTACACCGCTATCTGCATGAAAATGGAAATATCTACAAAGCTATCTGCATATACTTGGAAATATCTACACAGCTATCTCTTTGCACATGGAAATAACTACACCGCTATCTCTATAAACATGGAAATATCTACACCACCATCTGTATGAACATGGAAATATCTGCACCGACATCTGTATGAACATATAAATATCTACACCGCCACCTGTATTAAGAAGGAGATATCTACACCGCTATCTGTATAAACATGGAAATATCTACACCGCTATCTGTATGAACATGGAAATATCTACACCGCTACCTGTATAAACACGGAAATATGTACACCGCTACCTGTATAAACATGGAAGTATCAGCACCAGTATCGGTATGAACATGGCAATATCTACACAGCTATCTGTATGAACATGGAAATATCTACAACGCCATCTGTATGAACATGGAAATATCTTCACCGCCATCTGTATGAACATGGACATATCTACACAGCCATCTGGATGAACATGGAAATATCTACACCGCTATCTGTATGAACATGGAAATATCTACACCGCTATCTGTATGAACATGGAAATATCTGCACAGCCATCAGGATGAACATGGAAATATCTACACCGCTATCTGTATAAACATGGAAATACATACACCGCTATGTGTATGAACATGGAAATATCTACACCGCTATCTGCATGAACATGGAAATATCTACACCGCTATCTGTATGAACATGGAAATATCTTCACCGCCATCTGTATGAACATGGATATATCTACACAGCTATGTGGATGAACATGGAAATATCTACACCGCTATCTTTATGTACATGGAAATATCTACACCGCTAACTGTTTGAACAGGGAAATACATACACCGCTATCTGCATGAAAACGGAAATATCTACACAGCTATCTGCTTATACATGGAAATATCTACACAGCTATCTCTTTACACATGGAAATAACTACACCGCTATCTGTATGAACATGGAAATATCTACACCGCCATCTGTATGAAGATGGAATTATCTGCACCGCCATCTGTATTAACATTTAAATATATACACCGCCATCTGTATTATGATGGAGATATCTACACCACTATCTGCAAAAACATGGAAATATCTACACCGCTATGTGTATAAACATGGAAATACCTACACCGCTATCTGTATAAACATGGAAATATCTACACCGCTACCTGTATAAACATGGAAATATCAGCACCGCTATCAGTATGAACATGGAAGTATCTACACCGCCATCTGTATGAACATGGAAATATCTTCACCGCCATCTGTATGAACATGGAAATATCTGCACCGCCATCTGTATGAACATATAAATATCTACACCGCCATCTGTATTAAGATGGAGATATCTACACCGCTATCTGTATAAACATGGAAATATCTACACCGCTATGTGTATAAACATGGAAATACCTACACTGCTATCTGTAAGAACATGGAAATATCTACACCGCTACCTGTATAAACACGGAAATATGTACACCGCTACCTGTATAAACATGGAAGTATCAGCAGCGCTATCAGTATGAACATGGCAATATCTACACGGCTATCTGTATGAACATGGAAATATCTACACCGCTATCTGTATGAACATGGAAATATCTACACCACTATCTGTATGAACATGGAAATAGCTACACAGCCATCTGGATGAACATTGAAATATCTACACCGCTATCTGTATGAACATGGATATATCTACACAGCCATCTGGATGAACATGGAAATATCTACACCGCTATCTGTATGAACATGGAAATACATACACTGCTATCTGTATGAACATGGAAATATCTACACCGCTATCTGTATGAACATGGAAATATCTACACCGCTATCTGTATGAACATGGAAATATCTTCACCGCCGTCTGTATGAACATGGATATGTCTACACAGCCATCTGGATGAACATGGAAATATCTACACCGCTATCTGTGTAAACATGCATACATCTTCACCGCTATCTGTGTAAACATGGAAATATCTACACTGCTATCTTTATGAACATGGAAATATCTACACCGCTATCTGTATGAACATGGAAATATCTACACAGCTATCTGCATATACATGGAAATATCTACACAGCTATCTCTTTGCACATGGAAATAACTACACCGCTACCTCTATAAACATGGAAATATCTACACCACCATCTGTATGAACATGGAAATATCTGCACCGCCATCTGTATGAACATATAAATATCTACACCGCCATCTGTATTAAGACGGAGATATCTACACGGCTATCTGTATAAACATGGAAATATCCACACTGCTATCTGTATAAACATGGAAATATCTACACTGCTACCTGTATAAACATGGAAATATCAGCCCCGCTATCTGTATGAACATGGAAATATCTACACGGCCATCTGTATGAACATGGAAAAATCTTCACCGCCATCTCTATGAACATGGATATATCTACACAGCCATCTGTATGAACATGGAAATATCTTCACCACCATCTGTATGAACATGGATATGTCTACACAGCCGTCTGGATGAACATGTAAATATCTACACCGCTATCTGTATGAACATGAAAATATCTACACCGCTATCTGTGTAAACATGCATAAATCTTCACCGCTATCTGTAAAAACATGGAAATATCCACACCGCTATCTGTAGGAACATGGAAAAATCTAAACCGCTATCTGTTTGAACATGGAAATATCTACACCGCTATCTGCATGAAAATGGAAATATCTACAAAGCTATCTGCATATACATGGAAATACCTACACAGCTATCTCTTTGTACATGGAAATAACTACACCGCTATCTCCATAAACATGGAAATATCTACACCACCATCTGTATGAACATGGAAATATCTGCACTGCCATCTGGATGAACATATAAATATCTACACCACCATCTGTATTAAGAAAGAGATATCTATACCGCTATCTGTATAAACATGGAAATATCTACACCGCTATCTGTACGAACATGGAAATATCTACACCGCTACCTGTATAAACACGGAAAAATGTACAACGCTACCTGTATAAACATGGAAGTATCAGCAGCGCTATCGGTATGAACATGGCAATATCTACACGGCTATCTGAATGAACATGGAAATATCTACACCGCTATCTGTATGAACATGGAAATATCTACACCACTATCTGTATGAACATGGAAATAGCTACACAGCCATCTGGATGAACATGGAAATATCTACACCGCTATCTGTATGAACATGGATATATCTACACAGCCATCTGGATGAACATGGAAATATCTACACCGCTATCTGTATGAACATGGAAATACATACACCGATATCTGTATGAACATGGAAATATCTACACCGCTATCTGTATGAACATGGAAATATCTACACCGCTATCTGTATGAACATGGAAATATCTTCACCGCCGTCTGTATGAACATGGATATATCTACACAGCCATCTGGATGAACATGGAAATATCTACACCGCTATCTGTGTAAACATGCATACATCTTCAATGCTATCTGTATAAACATGGAAATATCTACACTGCTATCTTTATGAACATGGAAATATCTGCACCGCTAACTGTTTGAACGGGGAAATATATACACCGCTATCTGCATGAAAATGGAAATGTCTACACAGCTATCTGCATATAAATGGAAATATCTACACAGCTATCTCTTTACACATGGAAATAACTACACCGCTATCTGTATGAACATGGAAATATCTACACAGCCATCTGTATGAACATGGAAATATATGCACCGCCATCTGAATGAACATATAAATATCTACACCGCCATCTGTATTAAGATGGAGATATCTTCACCGCTATCTGTATAAACATGGAAATATCTACACCGTTATGTGTATAAACATGGAAATATCTACACTGCTCTCTGTATAAACATGGAAATATCTACACCGCTACCTGTATAAACATGGAAATATCAGCACCGCTATCAGTATGAACATGGAAGTATCTAAACCGCCATCTGTATGAACATGGAAATATCTTCACCGCAATCTGTATGAACATGGAAATATCTCCACCGCCATCTGTATGAACATATAAATATCTACACCGCCATCTGTATTAAGATGGAGATATCTACACCGCTATCTGTATAAAAATGGAAATATCTATACCACTATGTGTATAAACATGGAAATATCTACACTGCTACCTGTATAAACATGGAAATATAAGCACCGCTACCTGTATGAACATGGAAATATCTACACCGGAATCTGTATGAACATGGAAAAATCTTCACCGCCATCTGTATAAACATGGATATATCTACACAGCCATCTGTATGAACATGGAAATATCTTCACAGCCATCTGTATGAACATGGATATGTCTACAGAGCCATCTGGATGAACATGGAAATATCTACACCGCTATCTGTATGAACATGGAAATATCTACACCGCTATCTGTGTAAACATGCATACATCTTCACCGCTATCTGTATAAACATGGAAATATCCACACCGCTATCTGTATGAATATTGAAATATCTAAACCGCTATCTGTTTGAACATGGAAATATCTACACCGCTATCTGCATGAAAATGGAAATATCTACACAGCTATCTGCATAAACATGGAAATATCTACACAGCTATCTCTTTGCACATGGAAATAACTACACCGCTACCTCTATAAACATGGAAATATCTACACCACCATCTGTATGAACAAGGAAATATCTGCACCGCCATCTGTATGAACATATAAATATCTACACCGCCATCTGTATTAAGAAGGAGATATCTACACCGCTATCTGTATAAACATGGAAATATCTACACCGCTATGTGTATAAACATGGAAATATCTACACCGCTACCTGTATAAACATGGAAGTAGCAGCACCGCTATCGGTAGGAACATGGCAATATCTACACGGTTATCTGTATGAACATGGAAATATCTACACCGCTATCTGTATGAACATGGAAATATCTACACCGCTATCTGTATGAACCTGGAAGTATCTACACAGACATCTGGATGAACACGGAAATATCTACACTGCTATCTGTATGAACATGGAAATACATGCACCGCTATCTGTATGAACATGGAAATATTTAAACCGCTATCTGTATGAACATGGAAATATCTACACCGCTATCTGTATGAACATGGAAATATCTTCACCGCCATCTGTATGACCATGGATATATCTACACAGCCATCTGGATGAACATGGAAATATCTACACCGCCATCTGTGTAAACATGCATACATTTTCACCGCTATCTGTATAAACATGGAAATATCTACACCGCTATCTTTATGAACATGGAAATATCTACACCGCTATCTGTTTGAACATGGAAATATATACAGGGCTATCTGCTTGAAAATGGAAATATCTACACTGCTATCTGTATGAACATGGAAATATCTTCACCGCCATCTGTATGAACATGGATATATGTACACAGCCATCTGGATGAACATGGAAATATCTACACCGCTATCTGTATGAACATGGAAATATCTACACCGCTATCTGTATGAACATGGAAATATGTACACAGCCATCAGGATGAACATGGAAATATCTACACCGCTATCTGTATGAACATGGAAATACATACACCGCTATCTGTTTGAACATGGAAATATCTACACCGCTATCTCTATGAACATGGAAATATCTACACCACTAACTGTATGAACATGGAAATATCTTCACCGCCATCTGTTTGAACATGGATATATCTACACAGCCATGTGGATGAACATGGAAATATCTACACCGCTATCTGTGTAAACATGCACACTTCTTCAAAGCTATGTGTATAAACATGGAAATGTCTACACTGCTATCTTTATGAACATGGAAATATCAACACCGCTAACTGTTTGAACAGGGAAATATATACACCGCTATCTGCATGAAAATGGAAATATCTACACCACTATCTGTATGAATATGGAAATACATACACCACTATCTGTATGAGCATGGAAATATCTACACCGCTATCTGTATGAACATGGAAATATCTGCACCACTATCTGTATGAACATGGAAATATCTACACCAATATCTGTATGAACATGGATATATCTACACCGCTATCTGTATGAATATGGAAATATCTTCACCGCCATCTGTATGAACATGGATATATCTACACAGCCATCTGGATGAACATGGAAATATCTACACCGCTATCTGTAGGAACATGGAAATATCTACACCGCTATCTCTTTGAACATGGAAATATCTACACCGCCATCTGTATGAACATGGAAATATCGTCACCGCCATCTGTATGAACATGGATATATCTACACAGCCATCTGTATGAACATGGAAATATCTTCACCGCCATCTGTATGAACATGGATATGTCTACACAGCCGTCTGGAGGAACATGGAAATATCTACACCGCTATCTGTATGAACATGGAAATATCTACACCGCTATCTGTGTAAACATGCATACATCTTCACCGCTATCTGTATAAACATGGAAATATCTACAACGCTATCTGTATGAACATGGAAATATCTACACCGCTATCTGTTTGAACATGGAAATATCTACACCGCTATCTGCATGAAAATGGAAATATCTACACAACTATCTGCATATAAATGGAAATATCTACACAGCTATCTCTTTGCACACGGAAATAACTACACCGCTATCTCTATAAACATGGAAATATCTACACCGCCATCTGTATGAACATGGAAATATCTACACCGCCATCTGTATTAAGAAGGAGATATCTACACCGCTATCTGTATAAACATGGAAATATCTACACCGCTATCTGTATTAACATGGAAATATCTACACCGCTATCTGTATAAACACGGAAATATGTTCACCGCTACCTGTATAAACATGGAAGTATCAGCACAGCTATCGGTATGAACATGGCAATATCTACACGGCTATCTGTATGAACATGGAAATATCTACACCGCTATCTGTATGAACATGGAAATGTCTTCACCGCCATCTGTATGAACTTGGATATATCTACACAGCCATCTGGATGAATATGGAAATGCCTACACCGCTATCTGTATGAACATGGAAATATCTACACCGCTATCTGTATGAACATGGAAATGTCTTCACCGCCATCTGTATGAACTTGGATATATCTACACAGCCATCTGGATGAATATGGAAATGTCTACACCGCTATCTGTATGAACATGGAAATATCTACACCGCTATCTGTATGAACATGGGAATATCTACACAGCCATCTGGATGAACATGGAAATATCTACACAGCTATCTGCATGAACATGGAAATATATACACCGCTATCTGTATGAACATGGAAATATCTACACCGCTATCTGTATGAACATGAAATATCTACACCACTTTCTGTATGAACATGGACATATCTACACCGCTATCTGTATGAACATGGAAATAACTTCACCGCCATCTGTATGAACATGGATATATCTTCACAGCCATCTGGATGAACGTGGAAATACCTACACCGCTATCTGTGTAAACATGCATACAACTTCACCGCTATCTGTATAAACATGGAAATATCTACACCGCTATCTTTATGAACATGGAAATATCTACACCGCTAACTGCATGAAAATGGAAATATCTACACAGCTATCTGCTTATACATGGAAATATCTACACAGCTATCTCTTTACACATGGAAAAAAATACACCGCTATCTGTATGAACATGGAAATATCTACACCGCCATCTGTATGAACATGGAAATACCTGCACCGCCATCTGTATGAACTTATAAACATCTACACCGCCAACTGTATTAAGTTGGAGTTATCTACACCACTATCTGCATAAACATGGAAATATCTACACCGCAATCTGTATAAACATGGAAATATCTACACCGCTATGTGTATAAACATGGAAATATCTACACCGCTATCTGTAAAAACATGGAAATATCTACACCGCTACATGTATAAACATGGAAATATCAGCACCGCTACCTGTATGAACATGGAAATATCTACACCGCCATCTGTATGAACATGGAAATATCTTCACCGCCATCTGTAGGAACATGGATATATCTACACAGCCATCTGTATGAATATGGAAATATCTACACCGCTATCGGTATGAACATGGAAATATCTTCACCGCTATCTGTATGAACATGGAAATATCTTCACCGCCATCTGTATGAACATGGATATATCTACACAGCCAGCTGGATAAACATGGAAATATCTACACCGCTATCTGTATGAACATGGAAACATCTACACCGCTATCTGTGTAAACATGCATACATCTTCACCGCAATCTGTATAAACGTGGAAATATCTACACCGCTATCTGTACGAACATGGAAATATCTACACCGCTACCTGTTTGAACATGGAAGTATCTACACCGCTATCTGCATGAAAATGGAAATATCTACCCAGCTATCTGCATATACATGGAAATATCTACACAGCTATCTCATTACACATGGAAATAACTACACCGATATCTCTATAAACATGGAAATATCTACACCACCATCTGTATGAACATGGAAATATCTGCACCGCCATCTGTATGAACATATAAATATCTACACCGCCATCTGTATGAAGAAGGAGATATCTACACCGCAATCTGTATAAACATGGAAATATCTACACCGCTATCTGTATAAACATGGAAATATCTACACTGCCATCTGTATCAACATGGAAATATCTACACCGCTATCTGTATAAACACGGAAATATGTACACCGCTATCGGTATGAACATGGCAATATCTACACGGCTATCTGTATGAACATGGAAATATCTACACCGCTATCTGTATGAACATGGAAATATGTACACCGCCATCTGTATGAACATGGAAATACCTGCACCGCCATCTGTATGAACTTATAAACATCTACACCGCCATCTGTATTAAGTTGGAGTTATCTACACCACTATCTGCATAAACATGGAAATATCTACACCGCTATCTGTATAAACATGGAAATATCTACACCGCTATGTGTATAAACATGGAAATATCTACACCGCTATCTGTAAAAACATGGAAATATCTACACCGCTACATGTATAAACATGGAAATATCAGCACCGCTATCTGTATGAACATGCAAATATCTACACCGACATCTGTATGAACATGGAAATATCTTCACCGCCATCTGTAGGAACATGGATATATCTACACAGCCATCTGTATGAACATGGAAATATCTACACCGCTATCGGTATGAACATGGAAATATCTTCACCGCTATCTGTATGAACATGGAAATATCTTCACCGCCATCGGTATGAACATGGATATATCTACACAGCCAGCTGGATAAACATGGAAATATCTACACCGCTATCTGTATGAACATGGAAACATCTACACCGCTATCTGTGTAAACATGCATACATCTTCACCGCAATCTGTATAAACGTGGAAATATCTACACCGCTATCTGTACGAACATGGAAATATCTACACCGCTACCTGTTTGAACATGGAAGTATCTACACCGCTATCTGCATGAAAATGGAAATATCTACCCAGCTATCTGCATATACATGGAAATATCTACACAGCTATCTCATTACACATGGAAATAACTACACCGCTATCTCTATAAACATGGAAATATCTACACCACCATCTGTATGAACATGGAAATATCTGCACCGCCATCTGTATGAACATATAAATATCTACACCGCCATCTGTATGAAGAAGGAGATATCTACACCGCAATCTGTATAAACATGGAAATATCTACACCGCTATCTGTATAAACATGGAAATATCTACACTGCCATCTGTATCAACATGGAAATATCTACACCGCTGTCTGTATAAACACGGAAATATGTACACCGCTATCGGTATGAACATGGCAATATCTACACGGCTATCTGTATGAACATGGAAATATCTACACCGCTATCTGTATGAACATGGAAATATCTTCACCGCCATCTGAATGAACATGGATATATCTACACAGCCATCTGGATGAACATGGAAATATCTACACCGCTATCTGTATGAACATGGCAATATCTACACCGCTATCTGCATGAACATGGAAATATCTACACAGCCATCTGGATGAACATGGAAATATCTACACCGCTATATGTATGAACATGGAAATACATACACCGCTATCTGTATGAACATGGAAATATCTACACCGCTATCTCTATGAACATGGAAATATCTACACCGCTATCTGTATGAACATGGAAATATCTTCACCGCCATCTGTATGAACATGGATATATCTACACAGCCATCTGGATGAACATGGAAATATCTACACCGCTATCTGTGTAAACATGCATACATCTTCACCGCTATCTGTATAAACATGGAAATATCTACACCGCCATCTGTATGAACATGGAAATATCTACACCGCCATCTGTATTAAGAAGGAGATATCTACACCGCTATCTGTATAAACATGGAAATATCTACACCGCTATCTGTATTAACATGGAAATATCTACACCGCTATCTGTATAAACACGGAAATATGTTCACCGCTACCTGTATAAACATGGAAGTATCATCACCGCTATCGGTATGAACATGGCAATATCTACACGGCTATCTGTATGAACATGGAAATATCTACACCGCTATCTGTATGAACATGGAAATGTCTTCACCGCCATCTGTATGAACATGGATATATCTACACAGCCATCTGGATGAACGTGGAAATACCTACACCGCTATCTGTGTAAACATGCACACTTCTTCAAAGCTATCTGTATAAACATGGAAATGCCTACACTGCTATCTTTATGAACATGGAAATATCAACACCGCTAACTGTTTGAACAGGGAAATATATACACCGCTATCTGCATGAAAATGCAAATATCTACACCACTATCTGTATGAATATGGAAATACACACACCACTAACTGTATGAGCATGGAAATATCTACACCGCTATCTGTATGAACATGGAAATATCTGCACCGCTATCTGTATGAACATGGAAATATCTACACCACTATCTGTATGAACATGGATATATCTACACCGCTATCTGTATGAATATGGAAATATCTTCACCGCCATCTGTATGAACATGGATATATCTACACAGCCATCTGGATGAACATGGAAATATCTACACCGCTATCTGTAGGAACATGGAAATAGCTACACTGCTATCTGTATGAACATGGAAATATCTACACCGCTATCTCTTTGAACATGGAAATATCTACACCGCCATCTGTATGAACATGGAAATATCGTCACCGCCATCTGTATGAACATGGATATATCTACACAGCCATCTGTATGAACATGGAAATATCTTCACCGCCATCTGTATGAACATGGATATGTCTACACAGCCGTCTGGAGGAACATGGAAATATCTACACCGCTATCTGTATGAACATGGAAATATCTACACCGCTATCTGTGTAAACATGCATACATCTTCACCGCTATCTGTATAAACATGGAAATATCTACACCGCTATCTGTATGAACATGGAAATATCTACACCGCTATCTGTTTGAACATGGAAATATCTACACCGCTATCTGCATGAAAATGGAAATATCTACACAACTATCTGCATATAAATGGAAATATCTACACAGCTATCTCTTTGCACATGGAAATAACTACACCGCTATCTCTATAAACATGGAAATATCTACACCGCCATCTGTATGAACATGGAAATATCTACACCGCCATCTGTATTAAGAAGGAGATATCTACACCGCTATCTGTATAAACATGGAAATATCTACACCGCTATCTGTATTAACATGGAAATATCTACACCGCTATCTGTATAAACACGGAAATATGTTCACCGCTACCTGTATAAACATGGAAGTATCAGCACCGCTATCGGTATGAACATTGCAATATCTACACGGCTATCTGTATGAACATGGAAATATCTACACCGCTATCTGTATGAACATGTAAATGTCTTCACCGCCATCTGTATGAACTTGGATATATCTACACAGCCATCTGGATGAATATGGAAATGTCTACACCGCTATCTGTATGAACATGGAAATACCTACACCGCAGTCTGTGTAAACATGCATGCATCTTCACCGCTATCTGTATAAACATGGAAATATCCACACCGCTATCTGTATGAACATGGAAATATCTACACCGCTATCTGTTTGAACATGGAAATATCTACACTGCTATTTGCATGAAAATGGAAATATCTACACAGCTATCTGCATATACATGGAAATATCAACACAGCTATCTCTTTGCACATGGAAATAACTACACCGCTATGTCTATAAACATGGAAATATCTACACCACCATCTGTATGAACATGGAAATATCTGCACCGCCATCTGTATGAACATATAAATATCTACACCGCCATCTGTATTAAGAAGGAGATATCTACACCGCTATCTGTATAAACATGGAAATATCTACACCGCTATCTGTATGAACATGGAAATATCTACACCGCTACCTGTATAAACACGGAAATATGTACACCGCTACCTGTATAAACATGGAAGTATCAGCAGCGCTATCGGTATGAACATGGCAATATCTACACGGCTATCTGTATGAACATGGAAATATCTACACCGCTATCTGTATGAACATGGAAATATCTACACCACTATCTGTATGAACATGGAAATAGCTACACAGCCATCTGGATGAACATGGAAATATCTACACCGCTATCTGTATGAACATGGATATATCTACACAGCCATCTGGATGAACATGGAAATATCTACACCGCTATCTGTATGAACATGGAAATACATACACCGCTATCTGTATGAACATGGAAATATCTACACCGCTATCTGTATGAACATGGAAATATCTACACCGCTCTCTGTATGAACATGGATATATCTACACAGCCATCTGGATGAACATGGAAATATCTACACCGCTATCTGTGTAAACATGCATACATCTTCATCGCTATCTGTATAAACATGGAAATATCTACACTGCTATCTTTATGAACATGGAAATATCTACACCGCTAACTGTTTGAACAGGGAAATATATACACCGCTATCTGCATGAAAATGGAAATGTCTACACAGCTATCTGCATATACATGGAAATATCTACACAGCTATCTCTTTACACATGGAAATAACTACACCGCTATCTGTATGAACATGGAAATATCTACACCGCCATCTGAAAGAACATGGAAATATATGCACCGCCATCTGAATGAACATATAAATATCTACACCGCCATCTGTATTAAGATGGAGATATCTACACCGCTATCTGTATAAACATGGAAATATCTACACCGCTATGTGTATAAACATGGAAATATCTACACGGCTATCTGTATAAACATGGAAATATCTACACCGCTACCTGTATAAACATGGAAATATCAGCACGGCTATCAGTATGAACATGGAAGTATCTACACCGCAATCTGTATGAACATGGAAATATCTTCACCGCCATCTGTATGAACACGGAAATATCTGCGCCGCCATCTGTATGAACACATAAATATCTACACCGCCATCTGTATAAAGATGGAGATATCTACACCGCTATCTGTATAAAAATGGAAATATCTATACCACTATGTGTATAAACATGGAAATATCTACACCGCTATCTCTATAAACATGGAAATATCTACACTGCTACCTGTATAAACATGGAAATATCAGCACCGCTATCTGTATGAACATGGAAATATCTACACCGGAATCTGTATGAACATGGAAAAATCTTCACCGCCATCTGTATGAACATGGATATATCTACACAGCCATCTGTATGAACATGGAAATAACTTCACCGCCATCTGTATGAACATGGATATGTCTACACAGCCGTCTGGATGAACATGGAAATATCTACACCGCTATCTGTATGAACATGGAAATATCTACACCGCTATCTGTGTAAACATGCATATATCTTCACCGCTATCTGTATAAACATGGAAATATCCACACCGCTATCTGTATGAATATGGAAATATCTACACCGCAATCTGTTTGAACATGGAAATATCTACACCGCTATCTGCATGAAAATGGAAATATCTACACAGCTATCTGCATATACATGGAAATATCTGCACAGCTATCTCTTTGCACATGGAAATAACTACACCGCTATCTGTATGAACATGGAAATATCTACACCGCCATCTGAATGAACATGGAAATATCTGCACCGCCATCTGAATGAACATATAAATAACTACACCGCCATCTGTATTAAGAAGGAGATATCTACACCGCTATCTGTATAAACATGGAAATATCTACACCGCTATCTGTATGAACATGGAAATATCTACACCGCTACCTGTATAAACACGGAAATATGTACACCGCTACCTGTATAAACATGGAAGTATCAGCACCGCAATCGGTATGAACATGGCAATATCTACACAGCTATCTGTATGAACATGGAAATATCTACAACGCCATCTGTATGAACATGGAAATATCTTCACCGCCATCTGTATGAACATGGATATATCTACACAGCCATCTGGATGAACATGGAAATATCTACACCGCTATCTCTATGAACATGGAAATATCTACACCGCTATCTGTATGAACATGGAAATATCTACACAGCCATCTGGATGAACATGGAAATATCTACACCGCTATCTGTATAAACATGGAAATACATACACCGCTATCTGTATGAACATGGAAGTATCTACACCGCTATCTGTATGAACATGGAAATATCTACACCGCTATCTGTATGAACATGGAAATATCTTCACCGCCATCTGTATGAACATGGATATATCTACACAGCCATGTGGATGAACATGGAAATATCTACACTGCTATCTTTATGTACATGGAAATATCTACACCACTAACTGTTTGAACAGGGAAATACATACACCGCTATCTGCATGAAAACGGAAATATCTACACAGCTATCTGCTTATACATGGAAATATCTACACAGCTATCTCTTCACACATGGAAATAACTACACCGCTATCTGTATGAACATGGAAATATCTACACCGCCATCTGTATGAACATGGAATTATATGCACCGCCATCTGTATGAACATTTAAATATCTACACCGCCATCTGTATTATGATGGAGATATCTACACCAATACCTGCATAAACATGGAAATATCTACACCGCTATGTGTATAAACATGGAAATATCTACACCGCTATCTGTATAAACATGGAAATATCTACACTGCTACCTGTATAAACATGGAAATATCAGCCCCGCTATCTGTATGAACATGGAAATATCTACACCGCCATCTGTATGAACATGGAAAAATCTTCACCGACATCTGTATGAACATGGATATATCTACACAGCCATCTGTATGAACATGGAAATATCTTCACCGCCATCTGTATGAACATGGATATGTCTACACAGCCGTCTGGATGAACATGGAAATATCTACACCGCTATCTGTATGAACATGAAAATATCTACACCGCTATCTGTGTAAACATGCATACATCTTCACCGCTATCTGTATGAACATGAAAATATCTACACCGCTATCTGTGTAAACATGCATACATCTTCACGGCTATCTGTAAAAACATGGAAATATCCACACCGCTATCTGTAGGAACATGGAAAAATCTAAACCGCTATCTGTTTGAACATGGAAATATCTAAACCGCTATCTGCATGAAAATGGAAATATCTACAAAGCTATCTGAATATACATGGAAATATCTACACAGCTATCTCTTTGCACATGGAAATAACTACACCGCTATCTCTATAAACATGGAAATATCTACACCACCATCTGTATCAACATGGAAATATCTGCACTGCCATCTGTATGAACATATAAATATCTACACCGCCATCTGTATTAAGAAGGAGATATCTACACCGCTATCTGTATAAACATGGAAATATCTACACCGCTATCTGTATGAACACGGAAATATCTACACCGCTACCTGTATAAACACGGAAATATGTACACCGCTACCTGTATAAACATGGAAGTATCAGCGGCGCTATCGGTATGAACATGGCAATATCTACACGGCTATCTGTATGAACATGGAAATATCTACACCACTATCTGTATGAAGATGGAAATATCTACACCACTATCTGTATGAACATGGAAATAGCTACACAGCCATCTGGATGAACATGGAAATATCTACACCGCTATCTGTATGAACATGGATATATCTACACAGCCATCTGGATGAACATGGAAATATCTACACCGCTATCTGTATGAACATGGAAATACATACACCGCTATCTGTATGAACATGGATATATCTACACCGCTATCTGTATGAACATGGAAATATCTACACCGCTAACTGTATGAACATGGAAATACCTTCACCGCCGTCTGTATGAACATGGATATATCTACACAGCCATCTGGATGAACATGGAAATATCTGCACCGCCATCTGTATGAACATATAAATATCTACACCGTCATCTGTATTAAGAAGGAGATATCTACACCGCTATCTGTATAAACATGGAAATATCTACACCGCTATCTGTATGAACATGGAAATATCTACACCGCTACCTGTATAAACACGGAAATATGTACACCGCTACCTGTATAAACATGGAAGTATCAGCACCGCAATCGGTATGAACATGGCAATATCTACACAGCTATCTGTATGAACATGGAAATATCTACAACGCCATCTGTATGAACATGGAAATATCTTCACCGCCATCTGTATGAACATGGATATATCTACACAGCCATCTGGATGAACATGGAAATATCTACACCGCTATCTGTATGAACATGGAAATATCTACACCGCTATCTGTATGAACATGGAAATATCTACACAGCCATCTGGATGAACATGGAAATATCTACACCGCTATCTGTATAAACATGGAAATACATACACCGCTATCTGTATGAACATGGAAATATCTACACCGCTATTTGTATGAACATGGAAATATCTACACCGCTATCTGTATGAACATGGAAATATCTTCACCGCCATCTGTATGAACATGGATATATCTACACAGCCATGTGGATGAACATGGAAATATCTACACTGCTATCTTTATGTACATGGAAATATCTACACCACTAACTGTTTGAACAGGGAAATACATACACCGCTATCTGCATGAAAACGGAAATATCTACACAGCTATCTGCTTATACATGGAAATATCTACACAGCTATCTCTTCACACATGGAAATAACTACACCGCTATCTGTATGAACATGGAAATATCTACACCGCCATCTGTATGAACATGGAATTATCTGCACCGCCATCTGTATGAACATTTAAATATCTACACCGCCATCTGTATTATGATGGAGATATCTACACCAATACCTGCATAAACATGGAAATATCTACACCGCTATGTGTATAAACATGGAAATATCTACACCGCTATCTGTAAACATGGAAATATCTACACTGCTACCTGTATAAACATGGAAATATCAGCCCCGCTATCTGTATGAACATGGAAATATCTACACCGCCATCTGTATGAACATGGAAAAATCTTCACCGACATCTGTATGAACATGGATATATCTACACAGCCATCTGTATGAACATGGAAATATCTTCACCGCCATCTGTATGAACATGGATATGTCTACACAGCCGTCTGGATGAACATGGAAATATCTACACCGCTATCTGTATGAACATGAAAATATCTACACCGCTATCTGTGTAAACATGCATACATCTTCACCGCTATCTGTATGAACATGAAAATATCTACACCGCTATCTGTGTAAACATGCATACATCTTCACGGCTATCTGTAAAAACATGGAAATATCCACACCGCTATCTGTAGGAACATGGAAAAATCTAAACCGCTATCTGTTTGAACATGGAAATATCTAAACCGCTATCTGCATGAAAATGGAAATATCTACAAAGCTATCTGAATATACATGGAAATATCTACACAGCTATCTCTTTGCACATGGAAATAACTACACCGCTATCTCTATAAACATGGAAATATCTACACCACCATCTGTATCAACATGGAAATATCTGCACTGCCATCTGTATGAACATATAAATATCTACACCGCCATCTGTATTAAGAAGGAGATATCTACACCGCTATCTGTATAAACATGGAAATATCTACACCGCTATCTGTATGAACACGGAAATATCTACACCGCTACCTGTATAAACACGGAAATATGTACACCGCTACCTGTATAAACATGGAAGTATCAGCGGCGCTATCGGTATGAACATGGCAATATCTACACGGCTATCTGTATGAACATGGAAATATCTACACCACTATCTGTATGAAGATGGAAATATCTACACCACTATCTGTATGAACATGGAAATAGCTACACAGCCATCTGGATGAACATGGAAATATCTACACCGCTATCTGTATGAACATGGATATATCTACACAGCCATCTGGATGAACATGGAAATATCTACACCGCTATCTGTATGAACATGGAAATACATACACCGCTATCTGTATGAACATGGATATATCTACACCGCTATCTGTATGAACATGGAAATATCTACACCGCTAACTGTATGAACATGGAAATACCTTCACCGCCGTCTGTATGAACATGGATATATCTACACAGCCATCTGGATGAACATGGAAATATCTGCACCGCCATCTGTATGAACATATAAATATCTACACCGTCATCTGTATTAAGAAGGAGATATCTACACCGCTATCTGTATAAACATGGAAATATCTACACCGCTATCTGTATGAACATGGAAATATCTACACCGCTACCTGTATAAACACGGAAATATGTACACCGCTACCTGTATAAACATGGAAGTATCAGCACCGCAATCGGTATGAACATGGCAATATCTACACAGCTATCTGTATGAACATGGAAATATCTACAACGCCATCTGTATGAACATGGAAATATCTTCACCGCCATCTGTATGAACATGGATATATCTACACAGCCATCTGGATGAACATGGAAATATCTACACCGCTATCTGTATGAACATGGAAATATCTACACCGCTATCTGTATGAACATGGAAATATCTACACAGCCATCTGGATGAACATGGAAATATCTACACCGCTATCTGTATAAACATGGAAATACATACACCGCTATCTGTATGAACATGGAAATATCTACACTGCTATTTGTATGAACATGGAAATATCTACACCGCTATCTGTATGAACATGGAAATATCTTCACCGCCATCTGTATGAACATGGATATATCTACACAGCCATGTGGATGAACATGGAAATATCTACACTGCTATCTTTATGTACATGGAAATATCTACACCACTAACTGTTTGAACAGGGAAATACATACACCGCTATCTGCATGAAAACGGAAATATCTACACAGCTATCTGCTTATACATGGAAATATCTACACAGCTATCTCTTCACACATGGAAATAACTACACCGCTATCTGTATGAACATGGAAATATCTACACCGCCATCTGTATGAACATGGAATTATCTGCACCGCCATCTGTATGAACATTTAAATATCTACACCGCCATCTGTATTATGATGGAGATATCTACACCAATACCTGCATAAACATGGAAATATCTACACCGCTATGTGTATAAACATGGAAATATCTACACCGCTATCTGTATAAACATGGAAATATCTACACTGCTACCTGTATAAACATGGAAATATCAGCCCCGCTATCTGTATGAACATGGAAATATCTACACCGCCATCTGTATGAACATGGAAAAATCTTCACCGACATCTGTATGAACATGGATATATCTACACAGCCATCTGTATGAACATGGAAATATCTTCACCGCCATCTGTATGAACATGGATATGTCTACACAGCCGTCTGGATGAACATGGAAATATCTACACCGCTATCTGTATGAACATGAAAATATCTACACCGCTATCTGTGTAAACATGCATACATCTTCACCGCTATCTGTATGAACATGAAAATATCTACACCGCTATCTGTGTAAACATGCATACATCTTCACGGCTATCTGTAAAAACATGGAAATATCCACACCGCTATCTGTAGGAACATGGAAAAATCTAAACCGCTATCTGTTTGAACATGGAAATATCTAAACCGCTATCTGCATGAAAATGGAAATATCTACAAAGCTATCTGAATATACATGGAAATATCTACACAGCTATCTCTTTGCACATGGAAATAACTACACCGCTATCTCTATAAACATGGAAATATCTACACCACCATCTGTATCAACATGGAAATATCTGCACTGCCATCTGTATGAACATATAAATATCTACACCGCCATCTGTATTAAGAAGGAGATATCTACACCGCTATCTGTATAAACATGGAAATATCTACACCGCTATCTGTATGAACACGGAAATATCTACACCGCTACCTGTATAAACACGGAAATATGTACACCGCTACCTGTATAAACATGGAAGTATCAGCGGCGCTATCGGTATGAACATGGCAATATCTACACGGCTATCTGTATGAACATGGAAATATCTACACCACTATCTGTATGAAGATGGAAATATCTACACCACTATCTGTATGAACATGGAAATAGCTACACAGCCATCTGGATGAACATGGAAATATCTACACCGCTATCTGTATGAACATGGATATATCTACACAGCCATCTGGATGAACATGGAAATATCTACACCGCTATCTGTATGAACATGGAAATACATACACCGCTATCTGTATGAACATGGATATATCTACACCGCTATCTGTATGAACATGGAAATATCTACACCGCTAACTGTATGAACATGGAAATACCTTCACCGCCGTCTGTATGAACATGGATATATCTACACAGCCATCTGGATGAACATGGAAATATCTGCACCGCCATCTGTATGAACATATAAATATCTACACCGTCATCTGTATTAAGAAGGAGATATCTACACCGCTATCTGTATAAACATGGAAATATCTACACCGCTATCTGTATGAACATGGAAATATCTACACCGCTACCTGTATAAACACGGAAATATGTACACCGCTACCTGTATAAACATGGAAGTATCAGCACCGCAATCGGTATGAACATGGCAATATCTACACAGCTATCTGTATGAACATGGAAATATCTACAACGCCATCTGTATGAACATGGAAATATCTTCACCGCCATCTGTATGAACATGGATATATCTACACAGCCATCTGGATGAACATGGAAATATCTACACCGCTATCTGTATGAACATGGAAATATCTACACCGCTATCTGTATGAACATGGAAATATCTACACAGCCATCTGGATGAACATGGAAATATCTACACCGCTATCTGTATAAACATGGAAATACATACACCGCTATCTGTATGAACATGGAAATATCTACACCGCTATTTGTATGAACATGGAAATATCTACACCGCTATCTGTATGAACATGGAAATATCTTCACCGCCATCTGTATGAACATGGATATATCTACACAGCCATGTGGATGAACATGGAAATATCTACACTGCTATCTTTATGTACATGGAAATATCTACACCACTAACTGTTTGAACAGGGAAATACATACACCGCTATCTGCATGAAAACGGAAATATCTACACAGCTATCTGCTTATACATGGAAATATCTACACAGCTATCTCTTCACACATGGAAATAACTACACCGCTATCTGTATGAACATGGAAATATCTACACCGCCATCTGTATGAACATGGAATTATCTGCACCGCCATCTGTATGAACATTTAAATATCTACACCGCCATCTGTATTATGATGGAGATATCTACACCAATACCTGCATAAACATGGAAATATCTACACCGCTATGTGTATAAACATGGAAATATCTACACCGCTATCTGTAAACATGGAAATATCTACACTGCTACCTGTATAAACATGGAAATATCAGCCCCGCTATCTGTATGAACATGGAAATATCTACACCGCCATCTGTATGAACATGGAAAAATCTTCACCGACATCTGTATGAACATGGATATATCTACACAGCCATCTGTATGAACATGGAAATATCTTCACCGCCATCTGTATGAACATGGATATGTCTACACAGCCGTCTGGATGAACATGGAAATATCTACACCGCTATCTGTATGAACATGAAAATATCTACACCGCTATCTGTGTAAACATGCATACATCTTCACCGCTATCTGTATGAACATGAAAATATCTACACCGCTATCTGTGTAAACATGCATACATCTTCACGGCTATCTGTAAAAACATGGAAATATCCACACCGCTATCTGTAGGAACATGGAAAAATCTAAACCGCTATCTGTTTGAACATGGAAATATCTAAACCGCTATCTGCATGAAAATGGAAATATCTACAAAGCTATCTGAATATACATGGAAATATCTACACAGCTATCTCTTTGCACATGGAAATAACTACACCGCTATCTCTATAAACATGGAAATATCTACACCACCATCTGTATCAACATGGAAATATCTGCACTGCCATCTGTATGAACATATAAATATCTACACCGCCATCTGTATTAAGAAGGAGATATCTACACCGCTATCTGTATAAACATGGAAATATCTACACCGCTATCTGTATGAACACGGAAATATCTACACCGCTACCTGTATAAACACGGAAATATGTACACCGCTACCTGTATAAACATGGAAGTATCAGCGGCGCTATCGGTATGAACATGGCAATATCTACACGGCTATCTGTATGAACATGGAAATATCTACACCACTATCTGTATGAAGATGGAAATATCTACACCACTATCTGTATGAACATGGAAATAGCTACACAGCCATCTGGATGAACATGGAAATATCTACACCGCTATCTGTATGAACATGGATATATCTACACAGCCATCTGGATGAACATGGAAATATCTACACCGCTATCTGTATGAACATGGAAATACATACACCGATATCTGTATGAACATGGAAATATCTACACCGCTATCTGTATGAACATGGAAATATCTACACCGCTATCTGTATGAACATGGAAATATCTTCACCGCCGTCTGTATGAACATGGATATATCTACACAGCCATCTGGATGAACATGGAAATATCTACACCGCTATCTGTGTAAACATGCATACATCTTCAATGCTATCTGTATAAACATGGAAATATCTACACTGCTATCTTTATGAACATGGAAATATCTGCACCGCTAACTGTTTGAACGGGGAAATATATACACCGCTATCTGCATGAAAATGGAAATGTCTACACAGCTATCTGCATATACATGGAAATATCTACACAGCTATCTGTTTACACATGGAAATAACTACACCGCTATCTGTATGAACATGGAAATATCTACACAGCCATCTGTATGAACATGGAAATATATGCACCGCCATCTGAATGAACATATAAATATCTACACCGCCATCTGTATTAAGATGGAGATATCTTCACCGCTATCTGTATAAACATGGAAATATCTACACCGCTATGTGTATAAACATGGAAATATCTACACTGCTCTCTGTATAAACATGGAAATATCTACACCGCTACCTGTATAAACATGGAAATATCAGCACCGCTATCAGTATGAACATGGAAGTATCTAAACCGCCATCTGTATGAACATGGAAATATCTTCAACGCAATCTGTATGAACATGGAAATATCTCCACCGCCATCTGTATGAACATATAAATATCTACACCGCCATCTGTATTAAGATGGAGATATCTACACCGCTATCTGTATAAAAATGGAAATATCTATACCACTATGTGTATAAACATGGAAATATCTACACTGCTACCTGTATAAACATGGAAATATCAGCACCGCTACCTGTATGAACATGGAAATATCTACACCGGAATCTGTATGAACATGGAAAAATCTTCACCGCCATCTGTATAAACATGGATATATCTACACAGCCATCTGTATGAACATGGAAATATCTTCACAGCCATCTGTATGAACATGGATATGTCTACAGAGCCATCTGGATGAACATGGAAATATCTACACCGCTATCTGTATGAACATGGAAATATCTACACCGCTATCTGTGTAAACATGCATACATCTTCACCGCTATCTGTATAAACATGGAAATATCCACACCGCTATCTGTATGAATATTGAAATATCTAAACCGCTATCTGTTTGAACATGGAAATATCTACACCGCTATCTGCATGAAAATGGAAATATCTACACAGCTATCTGCATAAACATGGAAATATCTACACAGCTATCTCTTTGCACATGGAAATAACTACACCACTACCTCTATAAACATGGAAATATCTACACCACCATCTGTATGAACAAGGAAATATCTGCACCGCCATCTGTATGAACATATAAATATCTACACCGCCATCTGTATTGAGAAGGAGATATCTACACCGCTATCTGTATAAACATGGAAATATCTACACCGCTATGTGTATAAACATGGAAATATCTACACCGCTACCTGTATAAACATGGAAGTAGCAGCACCGCTATCGGTAGGAACATGGCAATATCTACACGGTTATCTGTATGAACATGGAAATATCTACACCACTATCTGTATGAACATGGAAATAGCTACACAGCCATCTGGATGAACATGGAAATATCTACACCGCTATCTGTATGAACATGGATATATCTACACAGCCATCTGGATGAACATGGAAATATCTACACCGCTATCTGTATGAACATGGAAATACATACACCGATATCTGTATGAACATGGAAATATCTACACCGCTATCTGTATGAACATGGAAATATCTACACCGCTATCTGTATGAACATGGAAATATCTTCACCGCCGTCTGTATGAACATGGATATATCTACACAGCCATCTGGATGAACATGGAAATATCTACACCGCTATCTGTGTAAACATGCATACATCTTCAATGCTATCTGTATAAACATGGAAATATCTACACTGCTATCTTTATGAACATGGAAATATCTGCACCGCTAACTGTTTGAACGGGGAAATATATACACCACTATCTGCATGAAAATGGAAATGTCTACACAGCTATCTGCATATACATGGAAATATCTACACAGCTATCTGTTTACACATGGAAATAACTACACCGCTATCTGTATGAACATGGAAATATCTACACAGCCATCTGTATGAACATGGAAATATATGCACCGCCATCTGAATGAACATATAAATATCTACACCGCCATCTGTATTAAGATGGAGATATCTTCACCGCTATCTGTATAAACATGGAAATATCTACACCGCTATGTGTATAAACATGGAAATATCTACACTGCTCTCTGTATAAACATGGAAATATCTACACCGCTACCTGTATAAACATGGAAATATCAGCACCGCTATCAGTATGAACATGGAAGTATCTAAACCGCCATCTGTATGAACATGGAAATATCTTCACCGCAATCTGTATGAACATGGAAATATCTCCACCGCCATCTGTATGAACATATAAATATCTACACCGCCATCTGTATTAAGATGGAGATATCTACACCGCTATCTGTATAAAAATGGAAATATCTATACCACTATGTGTATAAACATGGAAATATCTACACTGCTACCTGTATAAACATGGAAATATCAGCACCGCTACCTGTATGAACATGGAAATATCTACACCGGAATCTGTATGAACATGGAAAAATCTTCACCGCCATCTGTATAAACATGGATATATCTACACAGCCATCTGTATGAACATGGAAATATCTTCACAGCCATCTGTATGAACATGGATATGTCTACAGAGCCATCTGGATGAACATGGAAATATCTACACCGCTATCTGTATGAACATGGAAATATCTACACCGCTATCTGTGTAAACATGCATACATCTTCACCGCTATCTGTATAAACATGGAAATATCCACACCGCTATCTGTATGAATATTGAAATATCTAAACCGCTATCTGTTTGAACATGGAAATATCTACACCGCTATCTGCATGAAAATGGAAATATCTACACAGCTATCTGCATAAACATGGAAATATCTACACAGCTATCTCTTTGCACATGGAAATAACTACACCGCTACCTCTATAAACATGGAAATATCTACACCACCATCTGTATGAACAAGGAAATATCTGCACCGCCATCTGTATGAACATATAAATATCTACACCGCCATCTGTATTAAGAAGGAGATATCTACACCGCTATCTGTATAAACATGGAAATATCTACACCGCTATGTGTATAAACATGGAAATATCTACACCGCTACCTGTATAAACATGGAAGTAGCAGCACCGCTATCGGTAGGAACATGGCAATATCTACACGGTTATCTGTATGAACATGGAAATATCTACACCGCTATCTGTATGAACATGGAAATATCTACACCGCTATCTGTATGAACCTGGAAGTATCTACACAGACATCTGGATGAACACGGAAATATCTACACTGCTATCTGTATGAACATGGAAATACATGCACCGCTATCTGTATGAACATGGAAATATTTAAACCGCTATCTGTATGAACATGGAAATATCTACACCGCTATCTGTATGAACATGGAAATATCTTCACCGCCACCTGTATGACCATGGATATATCTACACAGCCATCTGGATGAACATGGAAATATCTACACCGCTATCTGTGTAAACATGCATACATTTTCACCGCTACCTGTATAAACATGGAAATATCTACACCGCTATCTTTATGAACATGGAAATATCTACACCGCTATCTGTTTGAACATGGAAATATATACAGGGCTATCTGCTTGAAAATGGAAATATCTACACTGCTATCAGTATGAACATGGAAATGCATACACCGCTATCTGTATGAACAAGGAAATATCTACACCTCTTTCTGTATGAACATGGAAATATCTACACCGCTATCTGTATTAACATGGAAATATCTTCACCGCCATCTGTATGAACATGGATATATCTACACAGCCATCTGGATGAAAATGGAAATATCCTTACCGCTATCTGTATGAAGATGGAAATATCTCCACCGCTATCTGTATGAACATGGATATATCTACACAGCCATCTGGATGAACATGGAAATATCTACACCGCTATCTGTATGAACATGGAAATAGCTACACTGCTATCTGTATGAACATGGAAATATCTACACCACCATCTGTATGAACATGGAAATTTCTACACCGCTATCTGTTTGAACATGGAAATATCTACACCGCTATATGCATGAAAATGGAAATATCTACACAGCTATCTGCATATACATGGAAATATCTACACAGCTATCTCTTTACACATGGAAATAACTGCACCACTATCTGTATGAACATGGAAATATCTCCACAGCCGTGTGAATGAACATGGAAATATATGCACGGCCATCTGTATGAACATATAAATATCTACACCGCCATCTGTATTAAGATGGAGATATCTACACCGCTATCTGTACAAACATGGAAATATCTACACCACTATCTGTATGAACATGGAAATATCTACTCCGCTATCTGTTTGAACAGGGAAGTATATACACCGCTATCTCCTTGAAAATGGAAATATCTACACAGCTATCTGCATATACATGGGAATATCTACACAGCTATCTCTTTACACATGGAAATAACTACACCGCTATCTGTATGAACATGGAAATATCTACACCGCCATCTGTATGAACATGGAAATATCTGCACCGCCATCTGAATGAACATGGAAATATCTGCACCGCCATCTGAATGAACATTTAAATATCTACACCGCCTTCTGTATTAAGATGGAGATATCTACACCGCTATCTGTATAAAGATGGAAATATCTACACCGCTATGTGTATAAACATGGAAATATCTACACCGCTATCAGTATAAACATGGAAATATGTACACCGCTACCTGTATAAACGTGGAAATATCAGCACCGCTATCAGTATGAACATGGAAGTACCTACACCGCCATCTGTATGAACATGGAAATATCTTCACCGCCATCTGTATGAACATGGAAATATCTGCACCGCCATCTGTATGAACATATAAATATCTACACCGCCATCTGTATTAAGATGGAGATATCTACACCGCTATCTGTATGAACATGGAAATATCTACACCGCTATGTGTATAAACATGGAAATATCTACACCGCTCTCTGTATAAACATGGAAATATCTACACTGCTACCTGTATAAACATGGAAATATCAGCACCGCTATCTGTATGAACATGGAAATATCTACACCGCCATCTGTATGAACATGGAAAAATCTTCACCGTCATCTGTATGAACATGGATATATTTACACAGCCATCTGTATGAACATGGAAATATCTTCACCGCCATCTGTATGAACATGGATATGTCTACAGAGCCGTCTGGATGAACATGAAAATATCTACACAGCTATCTGTATGAACATGGAAATATCTACACCGCTATCTGTGTAAACATGCATACATATTCACCGCTATCTGTATAAACATGGAAATATCCACACCGCTATCTGTATGAACATGGAAATATCTACACCGCTGTGTGTTTGAACATGGAAATATCTACACCGCTATCTGCATGAAAATGGAAATATCTACACAGCTATCTGCATACACATGGAAATATCTACACAGCTATCTCTTTGCACATGGAAATAACTACACCGCTATCTCTATAAACATGGAAATATCTACACCTCCATCTGTATGAAAATGGCAATATCTGCACCGCCATCTGTATGAACATATAAATATCTACACTACCGTCTGTATTAAGAAGGAGATATCTACGCCGCTATCTGTAAAAACATGGAAATATCTACACCGCTATCTGTATGAACATGGAAATATCTACACCGCTACCTGTATAAACACAGAAATATGTACACCACTACCTGTATAAACATGGAAGTATCAGCACCGCTATCGGTATGAACATGCCGATATCTACACGGCTATCTGTATGAACATTGAAATATCTACAACGCCATCTGTA